>NC_090750.1:9162295-9167295 GCF_036898095.1 Palaemon carinicauda
TATATATATATATATATATATATATATATATACATATATATATATATATATATATATATATATATATATATATATATATATATATATATATATATATATATATATATATATATATATATATATATATATATATATATAAGAAGAGGATAACCCAAAACTTTAAGCATAAGAATGATAGTAAACAGAACTTGATTATCTGAAAGAAAAAACATTATTGCCACTTTTAAGATACCGAGGTATCGAAGTCATAAAAGTCTGTATTACAAATCAATCACATTTGCGTTAGAAACGCTCGTCACACATGTCTGCACTTATCCTTGGGGTTATATTTAGCCAGAATGGCATGGCTCTGAAGGCGTATAGTCTTCGTTGTAGCTTGAACCCTAGGTAGGGGGAGAGTCGACGTTTGATTGGAACGTGCCAATAGGCGTCTGATAAGTCTATGGAGACGGAATATGCCCTCTTGGGCAGTAAGGTCCTTATGTGTTGCAGTGTTAGCATTTTGAACTTGCAATTCACTATGAACTTGTTGAGTGGCGACAAGTCCAGAATGACTGAGCTTTTCCGAGTCTTTCTTGGGAACACAAAGCAGCCTCCCTTGGAATTTGATGGACTTCACCCTTCGGATCACTTTTTTCTCCAACAGTTCTTGGACGTACTCCTCCAGAACGGGGGTGGAGTGTTGGAAAAACCGAGGGCACGGGGGTGGAGTGCTGTACCAGCTCCAGCCCAGTCCGTTCTTGAGTAGGCTCTGGGCCCAGGGATCGAAGGTCAACCGATCCCTAAAATTCTGAAGTCTCCCTCCTACCGGCATTATCTCACTTGGACTGCCGTCCTGAGGTCTTGCCTCCCTGACCACGACCACCCCTGCATCCCCTTCCCCTTGAGGAGCGCCTAGATGAGCCTCTGGCTGCTCCTCTAGGCTTTGCTCGAAAGGAAGTAGACTGCCCTTCGAACGTTGGGGTGAATGCCGTGGACTGTGTCGACACGGCCTGGGGTACCCACTGGAATGTGGTCAGGGTTTGTGCCACCATCTGGGGCACTGAAGGCAATGGCAATTGCAGTTGCTGTTGCTGTCTAAGAGGCTTGGCTGGCCGAGACGGTATTCTAGTCCTCATAGTCTTCCTCTTTGGTTGAGGACCCTCATCCGGGGAAGACTTTCTTTTGATAGCCAGGCCCCACTTCTGGAGAAGGTTTCTATTCTCCGTGGCGGCCTTATCAACAACTTCTTTGACCAATTCGGTAGGGAAAAGGTCTTTGCCCCAAATGTTGGAGGATATTAGTTTCCTTGGCTTGTGTCTCACCGTAGCCGAGGTGAACACGAACTCCCTACAAGCTCTCCTTACCCTGACGAAGCTATAAAGATCCTTCGTCACTGTGGCCAGATGAGTCTTGGCCACTACCATGAACATTTCATGGACCTTGAGGTCACTTGCCATCGTCTTAAGAGTAGTCTGAAGAGACATTGAGGCAGTCAGTCTTTCTTTTGACTCGAACTCTCTCCGCAAAAGAAAGTAAGACAGCTTAGGGAGGTCCTCGCCAAACTGACGTCCGGCAATATCAGCCTCCAACTTCCCAACTGAGAAGGTGAGATGGACGTCCTTCCAGTCTTTGTGGTCCATAGGCAGGGCCAGCAACAAGGGTTTACACTCCTCCAGGGAGGGGCAAGGCTTGCCGGCCTCGACTGCTTTTAGTACAGCCGCAAACCCTTTCTGTAAAAAGGGGAAGGCTCTAGTAGGCGAGGACACAAAGGAAGGGAGCTTCTTCCTCAATGCAGCTTTCTTTGAGTTCGTGAAGCCCCTCTCTTTCATCGAGGATGAAAGCAAAGCTTGAGCCTTAGCATGGTCCATCACTATGACCTCCTTCGGCTCTGTCTCCTCCTTTGAAGCTGGTTCCTTCCTCAACCGGACATAACAGTCCGGATATGACCCCTTGCTGGGCCAGAATTCCACCTCCTCTAGGGGAACTGAAACCAACTTATCCGAGATGACGATCTTTCCAGTCGTCATTGGCATGTGCTCAGCATACCTCCACGGGTTAGCATCCGAGCACAAGGGAAGGTCTTTCACATTGAGCCTTTTCTGGGGCCCATGTGATGCTGCAAGCCTCTGCCTCTGCAGTTCCATTGCAGCCGCCTTCTCCTGATTCTCCTTCTGCATTTGTTGGATCATTCCAACATTGGAGGAGAGGGCCTGTCCCAGCTCTACTGGGAGAGCGGACGATGTTGAGGGAATAGGCTCCGGGATCTGAACCGGAGTAGCCGACACCTCGTCGACCTCTTCCTCTACAATGTCTGGGGCTTGAACTTCATCCTGGGCTCCTGCCAGAAGGTGTTCCTCCAGACGCTCGTCCACGTCAGACATCCTGTCGTCCAACTGGATGTCTTGCAAAGCGACCGCGACTTCAGCATCCACCTGGATCTGAACTTGGAGGATCTCCTCTTGAGGCTGGGGAATCACTGCATCAGCTGATGCCCTAGGGAAAAGATACGCCCTCATCTTCTCACTTGGAGGATAAGGTCCAGAAGTGTTCTTCTGGAATCCCCTTACCCAGGTACGAAGCTTCTCCCTTGCTATATCCCTTGATTCCGCCGTACTAGGGGAATCAAAGGCCTCAGTAATCAGGTTAGTGCACACGGTACATACCTGAGGGTCCCAATACTGGGGATCACCCTTGGAGACAGCGCAGGCTGCGTGCCTCCTACAAAACTCATGTCCGCAGAGGTTCTTACTGCGGACGTTGCAGAAAACACTTCCGCACTTCGGAGGGTCCTCCTGTAAAGAGAAGAAATTTCCATGAGTATCAAGTGAACTACGTATCACTGGATATGCACAGTTTAGCATAACAAATCAGAAAGGAAAGACACACACTTGTGTTTCCTTCACAACCAATTGTTGCAGCCTTCCAGATAATAAAATCGTATGGTTAATCTCTTCTAGAATAATCAATGAAAAGTTTCCAGAGGAAACAGGTGTAGCTCACACCTAAGCCATGATTTTAAAATCCCGGATAATAGACAAGAAAGAACTCACTTTCTTATCTGTAAGGCTACACCAAAGGGCTGCGCAAGACAACACAAAAGTGTTAGAACACACAGTGCTGAACCAAAACTTATACTATAGTTTTCTTCCTACAGTATATGATATACTGAAGAATACTGGTACAGTATAGAAGGTAATGTGCCGGCCGGCAGGTACACACCATAACTAGCTTTAAAGTATACTACTTAACAGCTATAAGGCGGCAGAACGCTGGTTCAAATGCATGTGCCGGCCGGCAGTGACAGCCAATGTCGGCCGGCAATAACTGCCAGCCGGCAACTACACAAGGTAGTACCCGGCTGCTGGCCACTGCTCATAGCGACCGGCAGACAAGGGCTGACATTAGCCGGCCGGCAAAGGTAAACAACCGATGCCGGCCAGCAGCAAAAGAACCAGAGGACTACGACTGCCCGGCTGCCGGCCTCATAGGCCGGCAGCCGGGTCGGGTACAGTACTAGAAGAAAACAGAATGGATGCCGGGATAAGAGCGGAAACTACCTCCAAGCCCGGCAATCCGAAAAAGTGCCTATAAGGAAGGGGAGAATCTAATTCAGGCTTCCTGACCAATGCCGTCTGGCTCTACAGGCAGGCATGGATGAGGGACCAAGGGAGGTCCGGGCAGCACTCAAAGCAGAAGACCCTTGCCGGCCGGCAGACTCTGCCAGCCGGCAAGGGACTGAGTCAATTCCACATCCTAACCTATCCTAGGTCCAGCTGTAAAATGACGTACAGTACTGTAATGGCTAGGCCATTACGGAGATAGAGGGGGAAGGGACAAAAGAGGGTCCTACCAACCTTGCTTTAGTGAAGGATCACCCGCAGCCAAGAAAACTCATCTTAGCCTAAGGGAGATCCAAGGAGGGAGGCCAGCAATACTTGCCAGCTCCCAATGAACCAAAGCAAGGAAGGTGTTGCTACTCCCAGGGAAAGGATCTTATCCTCCCACCGAGAACAGCAACAAGGACTAGGCTGCTAGATCACAAAAGAAGGAATCATCTCGTACAGAAACCTTCGGCAGTGACCTAAGGAGGCTAAGCCTCCTATGTCTGTGTCAGGCCAGCGAGGGAAACTCTACCCCAAGCCAGACAAACACAGACTCAGACCAAAAACTCTGATGTTCTGTCCCTCTCTGAAAACCAGACTTACTGGAACAGGGAGGTACAGTAACACCCCAGTATAGTTTTATTGAAAGTTAATTCAGATAAACCACTTAGGGTTAAGCCCAAGGCTTAAACAGAGGGAAAGGGATTGCATACCTTCTCCGAAGAAAAGAAAGCAACCGGGGAGTATGAGAAAGTATACTAAAGCTCCATAAGCAACTTAGCCTAGGCACCAAGAGAATCGATTACCTAAATCACCGAAACTCACTCGTATACTATCTTGAAAATATTCAACATAGTCTTAAATGTATAAAAAACAGCCTAAAGCTTTAATAAGATTTTAAAACACTCGGAAAAACAAAATCATGCAGGAAGTATTAGGACCAAACGACTAGGCTACATGGCCTAGCGTAGGCCAGAGTAGGCGAATACTTCGCTAAAATAATACTAAAAGCACGAAAGGAAATCCTATGTAACACTAAATAGCTAAAATTTATTAAAGCAAAACAACCGGGAATGTCTCTCTGGCTAACTAAAACTCATACCTAGCGAGCGACAGCATCCATGATGCCTCCGGTAGGCAACGGCTCTTGTAACAAAGATTAATACTATTAATCACTATAAAATTTACTAAGAGCCTACATTTATACATAAAAGAAATGGTACTCAACTTATCAGAGGCCGACGAAGCTGGAGAAGCCACGAAAAGCTGAATAAATCCAAGATTTGCGAGAAACACAGGAAAAAACACCGAGTTGTTAAGCTACGCAAAAAGGAATACAGATGGCGCCAGGATTGGCGCCAGGCACGCTTAAGAAACGGGAGAAGAGGGAGCCTTGGGAGCGGCTCCCCCTTTTTC
>NC_090750.1:9172295-9219795 GCF_036898095.1 Palaemon carinicauda
CAAATCTGGAAACATTTCTCATCTCTGGAATGATTTAAGAGAAATTTCGTAATTGGTAATTCAGTCAGGTAAAATCCTATCCATATAACTTTACGTATTTCTTAACAAAAGAGATTTGTGAAATATAATCTTCAAATAGAGGCAGCAATTCTTTTATAGTTAATTCGACGAAATGAAATAAGAAAAATCTATTAAACCTTCTTTCCTTACTAAATGAAGAGTTGCATTATTTCCATTATATTTTTTTTTTTTATAAAATTACCCTGTTCTTAAAAATTCACTATTTAACAAGAGGGATCTTTAATCATTCTTTTCCTACACAAATTGTAAGAAGAAACTATCTTTAACCATTTTTCATCTCTGTTATGCCAAGATATGTGATGGTGCCACCCCTCCTTCCCACTATATGAATCAACACACTCATATGCCTTTCCCTTTTCCAATATCCTATCACTACTCTTTTGCAATTAAACTACTTGAAATATTGATTTTTGTAACCCCATTATCAATATCTTATTTTTTATATGATAATTTTGGGGCTTAATATGTCAGGTTAGCTACTGAGCAATATCGTTTTCTTTTGTGTACATTCTTCATGAATTTGGTACTTTTCCCGAAAAAAAAGTAGCAAATTAGCGCATACTGCCTGATCTGCTATTGTTGTCACGGTAAGGTTGGTGTGTGTGGTTACCCGTCTTGTAGGCACTATTGTTGTAATGGGCAAACCAACTGCTACATACGAATCCAGACATCTATCCATTATATATATATATATATATATATATATATATATATATATATATATATATATATATATATATATATATATATATATATATATATATATATATGTGTGTGTGTGTGTGTGTGTGTGTGTGTGTGTATATATATATATATGTATATATATATATATATATATATATATATATATATATATATATATATATATATATATATATATATATATATATATATGTGTGTGTGTGTGTGTTTGTATATATATATATATATATATATATGTGTGTGTGTGTGTGCATATATATATATATATATATATATATATATATATATATATATATATATATATATATATATATATATATATATATATCATGGATTAAAAACGTAATTTTTATTTGATTTTTATCAGCCTCGTTTCTACATTTATTTGTTTCATGTAAAATTAGTGTAAAAATTCTATTTTATAAGGCGGTATTTGTAAATTTAGTTTTGTGTGTTGAAATGCTGGTTTAACCTCTTCCCCATTCATTTTAATTTATAAATGTCCAGTTTAACGTTTTGTTTTCTTTTCTCTGATTTCCGAGTCCTTGGATGGGAAGACACCGGTGTTTACCAGTGAGGAATTCGTTCGCTAAAGTGCAGAGATGAGGCCCAAGATTTTCAGGACCTACTTTAACTGCTGGCTAAATTGAGCCTTTGAGGATTGCGCCACCAACTGTTGATGGCTCTTTGCATGTGCATTTCTGCCACCTGCGGTGTTTTGCTGTTCCTGGTGTTCTTTTTTGCAGTCTGCAGAGCTGACGCATAAATCTCGGCTTAGAGTACTATTCAGGAGAGACACCACGTCGACGCATCCTCATAATGACCACCTGCGGGAGCCTTGGAGCTCGTGGTGATATGTAGGGAGACAGTGGCCAGGTAGGATCCTTCATTAACCTTTTTTGTTGGACTGGGGCTATATTTCCCAACCTTTGGTAAGGAGTCCTACGGGGCTATACTCACTATAGTAGTAGTGTGCCGTTGGAGCCGCTACTTTATTTGGAGCTATGGGTGTTGTTTTCTCCAGCCTCAAAGAATGTGAGAGCATTTAGGTATTTGGTGTTTCTGTTTAGTTTAATGTTTAATTATTTAAAATATTTAATTCTCTCTAGTTGGGAGTGTGTTGTTTGACGCCGGGGAATGTTGTTGTAGCTACCATTTGGGTGTTTAATTATCATTTGACTCTCTCTCGTTGAGAGTGTTTCTCATTGGGGAATTTTGTTATTAATGGTTAAGTGCGAATTGTTAATTATTAATTGGTTAAAATGTTTATGTAGTTAGATGTTAATCATGAATGGCTGTTTGTTTAGTGTTAAGTTGTTAAATTGTTAGGTAGTCACAAGGTTGGCTTTTCAGAAAAATTGTTGGTAATAAATAGTTAAGTTTTCCTAACTGTTTTCGTTACCAGTGACTAATTTTACGAAGGATATTTATACCATCACTGTCCTCCCTATTCGGGCAATAAGAACTTGGACCATGATCCGACAAGGATCGTGACATAATTGGTAACCATGACAGGATAAGGAGCTCAGGGTATCCAGTATTTTAGTCAGTGGAGCGACGCTTGGGTGGACTCTTCAATATTTATTTATTTTTTCTTCTTTTTTAGCATAGCCTTTCTCCCCTGAATATTTTTTGGTTTTAGAAAATGGAGTGATTTATTTTTAATCCCGCTGAGTTTTTCGGGACAGCTGATTGCCTGAAGTATTTGACCCTGCTAAGTAAGAAACAGTTAGTTGAATGTGCTAAGTTGTTGGGTGTTCTGCAGAAGAAGGTGGACACCAGAGCAGAGATGTTGTTTTTTTAGTTAAGGATAAACTAAAACAGGAGCTATCGAAAGCTGAACATCTAGGGAGTGATAGTGAGGAGAGTTCGAGTGAGGGTTTTGAAGAGGTCAAAGTAAGTATGAATGCTGGCGTAACTCTGTTTGAGGACTCTCCTGTAGTAGGCGCCATTTCCAAGCGTCCAGCAAAATTTCCCCAGCTTACAAGTAATGTGTCCTTTAATCTGTTTTGCCCCCCCCCCCTGCCACCCTGATCCTGTACCTCTAAAATCTCAGGCCCCTTTTAATGTGTTGGGTGATTCCAAGGAGGAGAAGGAATATAACCTTTTTTGTAAACGGATGGAGTTGAAAATAATAGAATTCGAAGAGAACGAGATGGTAAGGCGTCATGAGTTGGAGATGGTGAAATTAAATATACAGATGGCTAGGTTGCAGGGGGCCAGTTTGTTAAGTTACCATAAAAGAGACTACCAAGGTAGGTTCAATATAGGTGCTGCACTAGAATTGGTGCCGGTGTTTGACTAAAAAGATGTCCTTGAGTTCTTCAAGGCATTTGAGCGTGTGGCCTGCTGATTGTCTTGGCCCGCAGAAATGTGGACTGTATTAATACAGTGCAGGTTAGTGGGCAAGGCAATGTTGGTGTATAATGCCTTGGAGGAGGGAGTAGCTTATAATTATTAGAAGGTAAAAGCTTTAATTTTGAAATCTTATGACTTGCTCCCTGAAGCCTACAGCCGCCAGTTTCATAACTGTACGAAACACCCTGCACAGTCTTTCGTGGAGTTTGCCCGCATGAATGAGGAACAGTTTGACAACTGGCTGAAAAGTTGTCAGACAGGCACTTTCGCTGCGTTACGGGAACTGTTGCTCCTTGAAGAATTTAAGAAGGCATGTAGTAGGGAGTTGACAGTTCACCTGGAGGAGATAAAAAGTGTGAAAGTGAGTAGTGCCGCTCAGTTAGCAGATGAGTTTGTATTGACTCATCGGTCAGGTAGCGGTAGTTTTAGTTATAAAACTTTAAATAATCAAACATCTTGCTACCCTAATAGTGGCAGGAGAGGGGAAACCTCCTCATCGACTCTCCATATCCCCACGAGTGATAATGTCAATTTTAAATCTTTTTCAGGTGATAGGGATGTGGGTAGAGTCCAAGGAGGTCCTCTTCCCCTAAAATTTCTGCTAATGAAGACTTCCACGGTGGGGAAAATTACATGTACAATGAGGACAGAAGCTCAGGCAGTTAAGTAAGTTGTTATTGGTGCAACAAGCCGGGGCATTTCCAAAATCAGTGTAATGCCCGTAGGACATACCTAAAGTGAAATAATCAAAGTCCTGTAGCCTTGGGTAGTGATAAGTCAGAGGTTAGTAGCCATAGTCCTGTAGACAGACCGCCAGTAGATAGTAGTTCAGTAAATAGTAGCAAGCCTGATGATTCTAATCCCCAATCATGACTCAAGTACGACAAATATGTGTGGCCTGGAAAGCTGATTTTTTACTCTCATGTTGTTCAGGTGAAGTTTTTTAGGGACACTGGTTCTGCCAGGTCATTAGTCCTGAAGAGGGCTCTAAATGGTTTTGAGAAATATACTGGAAATTTTGTATTGTTAGGAAGTTTTCGGATTCAGTTGTGTCCTCTCCTTTGGTTAATGTCCGCATGTCTTTTCCAGGATACGATCGCGTCACTGAGTTGTCTGTGGTGGATAGTCTACCTATTCCGGGTATAGATGGCATCCTGGGAAATGATATGCTGGATAGTGAGGGACGGGAGCTGTTCCCTATATTATAAGTAAATGCTAGTCCTATGGATGCTATGACTCGGTACGCAGCAAAAGTGGCTAATTTACTTGATGTATATAGCGAAAATGACTTAATGTTAAGTGGTGTAGAGTTATATGTTTTAAGGCCCGGGCCAGTAGAGAGTAGTTGTAATGAAGTAGTTATTACGAACGTTGGATTGGGATAGAGCTGCTTTTATTAAAGCTCAAAAGGATGAATTTAATTTTTATTTTGGGAGATGTTGAGGATCTGACTAAACCTAGGTTTGGAGCTGTAAAGGGCTTACCATATAGGTTTAGTCGTCACGCATCTGATAATTTGAATAAAACTGATTGGGTGGAACAGATTGTGGTACCTTCTCAATTTAGAAATTCTTTTTTTGAGTTAGCTCATACTTTTTTTTCAGGTTATTTGGGTGTGTTAAAAACTTTTCGTAGTCTGCCTAGGTATTTTTTTATCATTGAATCAAATCGAGTGTGAAGCAGTTTATCAGAGCATGTGAGACGTGCCAGGTTATGGGTTAACCAAATCAGGGGATCCTTAAAACTCCATTGCATCCCATACCCGCTATAGGTGATCCTTTTTCTGAGTTAGTAATTGATGTGGTAAATCCCTTACCCAAATCTAAAACAGGTTACATATATATACTAACTATCATGAGTAGAGCCTCTCGCTTTCCTGAAGCTATACCTATGAGGTGTATTACTTTCAAAGTTGTCTTTGAAAAATTAACCCTGGATAGGTACGCTCCTCGGACACCCCTTTAAGGGTATACTCTGACGCGCGCGACCCCGACGCCAAAAAAAATTCTTGAAAAATCAGTTTTTGCAGTAACCTCCTTTTTTCTTTTGCCAAAAACAACTTCAATGAATGCTTAAAACAACTGTAAAGAGAAATACTACTCATCTGCAGAAAAACTATTTATTATAAATATTTTAATAAATTAAGTAGAAAAAAAAGACCTTACATAAAAATTCATTAAAAAAAGTTTATACATATATACACAAATCCTTTTAGGAATTGATTCTTGAATGTTTAGGACACATCTTGATGTATTTTGGATGAAGTCAGACCCATGGAGGTGAAGATCTGAAATGAGAAAAAAAGGGTAACTTTTTTTGGCCAAAAAAATTGTCCAAATTTCATGAATTTTTTTGGGTACCCAAATGAAATAGGAAGTGGCTAATTTTTTTAGGGAATAAACATATGTTATCCTAGAATAGAAATATGTAAAAAAATCTTCATTATTTTGTAAATTACATTTATATCAGGGGCCATATCTAAAGGTAATTTTTTGAGTACTTAGAAATTTCGTAAAAAAATACATATATTTAATATATAATATGATATTTATGCAGGTAAAAATATACCAAAATATACCAAATTCTATAGGGAACAGGAATATATATAGATAGGGCAACTTATGCTTCGGATATGTCCACAAAATGGCCGCCAACCACACTGACTCAAGACTCCCTAATCTGCCACTTGAAATGTAGGAAGGGTATGTCAATTTCAAGTTGTTATTTACTAATCTAATTATTCCTGGATATGCATAAAAATTGTATGGTGGGTTGCTGGATAATTGTCGATTATTTTACGACTATAAAATTAAAATTCTGGCCCAAAAAAAATTTTTTTAAGGGAAATAAAATCGAAAAAAAAAATGTAAAACAATATAATATTTTAGCTAAAAAAATTTGATGATATTCAATCAAAAAAGAAGTAAACAAAATTTTCCGACAAATAAACATCTAGAGGAATCATTACTCTGTTATAGTTCCTTAGTACGTAGTAATTTTGAAAGAAATGGGAAAAAACGAAAAAGTGGCAATCGCAGGAAAATCGAACACATACCTATATATACGCCATATCTGGCTAAAAATAAAGATAGGCATGGGTAGCCAGATCATCTAGAAACACTTTCCAACACTATAAAAATACAAGTTTTGCGACACTACTTGCCAATTCCTTACGGTAACATGACTAAGCAAAAGAATGCAAAACAAATAAAAAGGTGCACTCGCGGAAAAATGGTCAACATTCTAATATACAGCATTTCAGAAAAAAAAAATTTCAGCCACGTACTATGCAAACCATCAAGGCACATTTTCCGACAAATAAACATCTAAATGAATCATTACTCTGTGATAGTTCCTTAGTACGTAGTAATTTTGAAAGAAATGGGAAAAAACGAAAAAATGGCAATCACAGGAAAATCGAACACATACCTATATATACGCCATATCTGGCTAAAAAAAAGATAGGCATGGGTAGCCAGATCATCTAGAAACACTTTCCAACACTATAAAAATATAATTTTTGCGACACTACTTGCCAATGCCTTACGGTAACATGACTAAACAAAAAATGCAAAACAAATAAAAAGGGGAACTCGCGGAAAAATGGCTAACATTCTAATATACGGCATTTCAGAAAAAAAAAATTCAGTTACGTGCTAGGCAAACCATTAAGGCACATTTTCCGACAAATAAACATCTAAATGAATCAATACTCTGTGATAGTTCCTTAGTACGTAGTAATTTTGAAAGAAATGGAAAAAAACGAAAAAATGGCAATCACGGGAAAATCGAACACATACCTATATATACGATATATCTGGCTAAAAAAAAAAAATAGGCATGGGTAGCCAGATCATCTAGAAACACTTTCCAACACTATAAAAATATAAGTTTTGCGACACTACTTGCCAATTCCTTGCGGTAACATGACTAAGCAAAAAAATGCAAAACAAATAAAAAGGGGCACTCGCGGAAAAATGCCCAACATTCTAATATACGGCATCTCAGATAAAAAAAAAAAGACATGCACGTGTTAGCCCAACCATCAAGGCAAACTTTCTAACACATAAACATGAAAAAAAAAATCAATAATATACGGCAATTCCTTACTACGTAGTAAATTTTTACATATATTGAAAAAAAACAGAAATTGGCAACCGCAGTTAAATACCCAATATACCAATAACTACGTCGTATCTGACAAAAACAAAGTCACGCATGGATAGCCAGATCATCTAGACATACTTTCCAACACTAAAAAAGCAAAAGTTTTACGACACTATTTGGCAATATCTTACAGAAAAATGACTTGGCAAAAAAATGAAAAAAAATGAAAAAGGGGCACTCGCGGTAAAATGCCCAACATTCTAATATACGGCATCTCAGGTAAAAAAAAAAAAAGACATGCACTTGTTAGCCCAACCATCAAGGCACACTTTCTAACACATAAACATGAAAAAAAAATCAATAATATACGGCAATTCCTTACTACGTAGTAAATTTTTACAAATATTGGAAAAAAACAGAAATTGGCAACAGCAGTTAAATACCCAATATACCAATAACTACGTCGTATCTAACAAAAACAAAGTCACGTATGGGTAGCCAGATCAGCTAGACACACTTTCCAACACTAAAAAAGCAAAAGTTTTACGACACTATTCGGCAATATCTTACGGAAAAATGACTTGGCAAAAAAATGATAAAAAATGAAAAAGGGGCACTCGCGGTAAAATGGTCCTCGTGGTGATGAACGACATTTTAACTAAAAAAAAAATCATGCACATGGTAGCCAAACAATCCACCAAGACTTTCCACAACTGATAACCTATACAAGTTGCACCATTCTACGACAATTTCATAATACGTAATAACTTTGATAATTATGCAAATTACCTTAGAAGGGTAAACTCGGTCGCGCTCGACCCCGACACGTCTCAGAAATCGGGGAAGGAGTACAGCTACAGCAATGCACATCTGGACACTACTAGAGCGTGTAGGCGAGACACCTACTGCAGGTCGATCACCCACAAATTCAGTCACGGGGGTGAGTCACGTGAGAAAAACCTGTTTTTTTTTTACGCTCGGGGTCGCGGACGACCCACCGTACCTATCCAGGGTTGGATTTCTTTTCCAGGTATGGTCTACCTCAAGTAATTCAGACCAACTGTGGGACAAATTTCACGAGTAAAGTATTTAGGGGTAAGTTTGCTGAACTGGCCATTCAGCACGTTACCAGTGTATCTTATCACCCGGAGAGTCAAGGAGTGGTGGAAAGGTTCCACCAGACCCTCAAGTCTGTCCTGGAGAAACATTGTTATGATCATGATAGTGACTGGGACAAAGCCCTCCCTTTTGCCCTCTTTGCTATCAGGAATCACCCTATATCTTCCACTGGTGTAGCTCCTTTCGAGTTGGTATTTGGGCACAAGGTATGTGGACCATTAGAAATGGTTTTTGAAACGCACAAGTCCAACCGGAAGGAGGAAATAAATGTGAAAGGGTTTGTGGAAGACTTGAAGGGAAGAATGGCTAGTGCCTGGAAGTTTGCCAGGGAAAATTTGGAATGGTCCCAGTCAGTAATAACGAACAACTTTGCCAAAAAAAGTAAAGGTACGGTCTTTTGAACCTAGGGAGTAGGTTTTTGTGCTGAGATAGTTTTCTCGAACCAAGATATAAAGGCCCTTGGAAAAATTTAAAGAAACTGTCAGAGGCTAGCTATGAAATTGAAGCTCCCGGTTCAAGCCGTAAATGTAGAATATTTCATGGTAATCGTTTGAAACCTTATATTGATAAGCAAGGTGATCCATTAGCGACAGTGTCCGAGCCTGTGTCTGTGGTATTGGATGTGTCTCCCGAGGACTCTGATGTATTAGGGTGTCAGTTTTCTTCGGATACATTGGGTAAAAATATGTAAAATTTGAAGATGTTAAAAAGTAGTTTAGAGCATTTAGATGTTAACAAAAGGGAAAATGTATTTAATTAAATTCATTCCTTTTCAGATCTTTTTCAGGATGTTCCAGGTAGGAAAAATATTCTACGTTATGACGTTGATGTAGGTGATGCTTCCCCTGTGAAGCAGTCCTTACTGGTTGAACCCGCATAAAGTGGGATTCGGCCAGTAAAGAGATAGAGTATATATTGGAACGTAACCTTATTCAATCATCAGTATTTCCCTGGAGTTCTCCTATTGTATTAGTAAAGAAAGCAGACGGTAAGTTCTGCATGTGTGTGGACTACCGTAAAGTGAACGCCCGTACGAAAAATGATTCTTTTCCCCTCCCTCATATTGATGATTGTCTTGATCGGATTGGTTCCTCCAAATTTATTATCAAGTTGGATCTTTGAAAGGGTTATTGGCAGGTTCCTTTGTCCGACCGAGCTCGTGAAATATCCTTCTTTGTCACTCAGTTTGTCACTTTTGGAATGAGAAATGACGCATGTACTTTTCAAAGGGTCATGAATAGGATAATTTGTGATTTGAAAGGAGCGGAAATTTATATTGATGACTTGGTAGTACATAGTAATAACTGGGATACCCATATGCTAAGGTTACGTAAGGTTTCTGAAACCCTCAGGTCTGCAGAGTTAGTTATTAATTTGGCTTAGTGGTTTAGGTCAGGTGGCTCAGAAAAAAAAAATAATCTTGAGGCCATTATGAATTTGAAAAGGCCTGGTAATGTCAGAGAGGTAAGAAGAGTGCTGGGTATGACGGGTTATTACCACAGATTTGTACGTAATCTTGCTTACCCTCTTACTAGTTTATTAGAAAAAGGAAAAACGTTCTGGTGGTCGGAACAGTGGACAGAATCTTTTAATAAACTTAAATCAGTGTTAATTACTAACCCCATTTTGACTTCCCTAGATTTTCAGAAGTCATTTATAATAGCAGTAGATGCTAGTGATATTGGCATTGGAGGTGTCCTTTTTCAAAGAAAGGAGGACAGTGTTCATCCTGTGTCTTACAATAGTAAAAAAGCTTCTGGCTGCTGAAAAACGTCACTCCACAATAGAAAAGGAAGCTCTTTCTTTGTTCCGGGCTCTTAACTCTTTCATGCCATATGTGACAATTTTTTCTTTCCTGATTGAGATATGGACAGATCATAATCCACTGATTTTCATCGAGTGGAGGAAGGTAGCGAACCAGAGGATTTTGGGCTCGGCCCTTCTTCTGCACGAATTCAGTTTAGTTATAAAACATGTTAAAGGGACTGACAACAAAATTCCTGATACAATTTCTAGAATTTCGTGTACTAGCTTCATCCTTGCTCGTTTCTCTATTTAATGGATGTATGAAAAAAATTGGTAAGGATTTAGTTCTGTTTAATATATAGCTTTGTAGATAAAGTTTAGGAGTTTGTCTTTGAGTGGTATACACTCTAGTGTTTTCTAAAGGTTACCCTAAATTAATTTTGGTATGTTCCGATATACTAAGACTTTTGATTGTAAATTATATATATATATATATATATATATATATATATATATATATATATATATATATATATATATATATATATATATATATATATATATATATATATATATAACTTTTTGGGCTATGATGCCGGTGTATTGTAGGTTAAGGTGTATGTCTGTGGGCGTACTGCTAATTTTATTTAGGTTTAGTTAGATCAGTTTTCATAAAGTTGGAGATTCTCCATGAGGTACGGTAATAAGAGATCTTTAAAATAATGGTAAGCTATATAAAGCTCTTGGTTTGCATTCTTTTAGGGGTACTCTCTCTTTAGTGTTAGGTTTATTATCTATTACTAATGGTTCTTATTTTACAGGTGCATTTCCATTTATATATTTAAAAAAATAGCAACTTTTCTGTTTTTTTTTTTTTTTTTTTTTTTTTTTTTTTCAGGGAGGAAGGTAGTATGGATTAACGTAATATTTTTATTTGATTTTTATCAGCCTTGATTCTACATTTATCTGTTTTATGTCAAATTGGTGTTAAAATTCTATTTTATAAGGTGGTATTTCTAAATTTCAAGTTTTGTCTGTTGAAATACTGATTTAACCTCCTCCCCGCTCATTTTAATTTATAAGTGTTCAGTTTAACACTTTGTTTTCTTTATCTTGTTTTCCGAGTCCTTTTATGGAAAGACACCGGTGTTTACCAACGAGGAACTCGTTCGCTAAAAGGCACAGTCGAGGCCCAAGGTTTCCAGGACCTACTGCAGCTGCTGGCTAAATTGAGCCTTTTGAGGATTGCGCCACCCACTGTTGACGGCATTTTGTAGGTGCATTTCAGCCACCTGCTGTGCTTTGCTTTTCCTGCGTGGTCTCTTCTACAGTCTGCAGAGCTGATGCATAAATCCCGTCTTTGAGGACCACTCGTGAGAGTCAATCCCCTCGACGCATCCTCGTCATGACCAGTTGCGTTAACCTTGGATCTCGTGGTGATAGGTAGGGAGACAGTGGCCAGGAAGGATCCTTTATTAACCTTTTTTATTGGATTGGGGCTATATTTTCCTACCTTTGGTAAGGAGTCCTACAGAGCTGTTTAATTCTCTCTAGTTGTGAGTGTGTTGTTTCGAATCGGGGAATGCAGTTGTAGCTACCCATTTTCTGTGTTTAATTATTACTCGATTCTCTCTCATTGAGAGTTAGTTTTTTCTCGTTGGGAATTTTGTTATTCACGGTTAAGTGTTAATTATTAATTGGTTAAAATGTTCATATAGTTATTTGTCAATCATTAATTGCTGTTTGTTTTAGTGTTAAGTTGTTAGATTGTTAGGTAGTCACAAGGTTGGCATTTCCAAAAATTATTGTTAATAAATATTGTTAAGTTTTCCCAAGTGTTTTCGTCACCACTGACCAATTTTATGAAGGATATTTATACCATCACTGGACTCCCTATTCGTGCAATAAGAACTTGCACCACGACCCGACAAGGTTCTTGACAATATATATATATATATATATATATATATATATATATATATATATATATATATATATATATATATATATATATATATATATATATATATATATATATATATATATATATATATATATATATATATATATATATATATATATATATATATATATATATATATATATATATATATATATATATATATATATATATATATATAACACTTCCATATCATCTATACATTTTTGTTAAGCAATATTTCCCACTAGGGCATACTATATTTGCTGCAATAGACCTTTGAAAACTTAGTAACAAGGTAGTAGTTTGGCTAAGACACCACCCACCCGATGAGTTACTGCCACTAGAGTGTCTTTGGGTCATTCGACTTGGCTATTCATACTACAATTGATCCCTCTCTAGGTACAGCTCAGTTTTTTATCTGCCTACACGTACACCGAATAATCAGGCCGATTTATACGCATACTCTTTTTTTCTTCAGACACCTGACAACACTGCTGCTAGAGAGTTATGGGATCCTTTGACTCTCCAGACAGTACTACTTTGGATCCATCTCTCCGGTTAAGGTTCATTTTCCCTTTGTCTACATGTGCATTGAATAATCTGACCTATTCTTTACATATTCTCCTCTGTTCTCATATACCAGATAACATTAACATTACCAAAAAATTCTCATTCACCCAATGTGTTAAATACTGGACTGAAATTGTTCAATGGCCACTTTCTTCTTGGTAACGGTAGAAGAGACTCTTTAGATATGGTAAGCAGCTCTTCTAGCAAGACGCTCCAAAATCAAACCATTGTTCCTTAGTCTTGGGTAGTGCCCTAGCCTTTGTACCATGGTCGTCTACTCCCTTGTGTTAGAGTTCTCTTGCTTAAAGGTACACTCGGCACAATATTTTCTCTTATTCCGCTTCTTCTTCTTTCCCAGAAGTTTTTATATTTTTCATAAACCCTATTTATTTTAATGTTGTTACTGTTCTTAAAATATTCTATTTTCCTTGTTTCCCTTTACTGGGTCCTTTGACTGGTCAGACAGTATTACAGTAGACCACTATCGCTAGTTACGGCTGATTGTTCCTTTGTCTACACATACACCGAGTATCCTGTCATATTCCTCACATATTCTCCTCTTTCCTCATATAACTGACTACACTGAAAATACCAAACAATTTTTCGTCACCTAATGGGTTCATTACTGCTCTGTAATTGTTTAGTGGCTACTTTCCTCTTAGTAAGGTTAGAAGCGACTCTTTAGCTCTGTTAAGAAACTCTTTTACAAGAAGGATATTCTAAAATTAAACCATTGTTCTTTAGTCTTGGGTAGTGCATTAGCCTTTGTTCCATGGTCTTCCACTATCTTGAGTTACATTCCTCTTGCTTAAAGGTACAATCAGGCATACTATTGTATCTTATTGGTCTTCTTCTTTTTAGATCTTATAGCATATATATGAAAAATCTTGATTTAATTTTGTTAAAGTTCTTGAAATATAATCCTTTTTTTTTATACTTTTGTAGTAGTTATTCATTTCCTTAATTCCTTTTCTCATTGGATTATTTCTCCCCGTTGGAGTCCTTGGGCTTATATCATCCTTCTTTTCAAATTTGATTTGTAGGCCTAGGTTAGCTTATAATAATAATAATAATAATAATAATAATAATAATAATAATAATAATAATAATCCATCAAGTAGTTTTGACGTAATCGTGTCCACACACAAGCAGGCAAATAAACAATAAATAAGTAATCCTGTCCAAAGACACAGATAAATAAATATACTGACTCGAAAATATAACCTACTTGGCTGATGTAATAATAGTAATAACTTTTGACTAAACTGCTTTCGGTGAAACAAAGGTGGTGTTTACAATTAACATTTCTCACTTTTAGAGAGAGACATAATTAACTCTCATTCTTGATGGCCCTGGAATAACTCAAAAGATATTTTAGGAAGGTAAAAGCTTCAATTAGCATGTAGTGAGGACGAGAGGGTAATTGCATTTTAAGAGATTATCAATGATTAATGTAATGTTTTTATTGATGCAGGAATTCGTTAAAAAAAAAGAATTAAGTTTATCTTGTTAGCTATCAAATTGGGATTTCATCTATAAAATTCATTAAAACTTTCAAGAAACTTATAAGTTTAATGTTGAAATACATTGGAAATGGTCCTCATACGTAAAGAGTGTTTATCTTTTTACAATTAGGTTTTAAGAAATATAAGAGTTGGCATTCTGATGTTTTTGTGTACTGTCGCTACAACTATGATTTGAATGATTTTAAAAGTTATACATACATACATACATACATACATACATACATACATACATACATACATACCGTACACCCGTTAACAATTAGAAGATATGAAGTCTGTATTTTTAGCCTTACTATTTCCATAAAGTATCTATGGGGTGAGGTTAGTGGCCCACACCTTTGCCAAGTAAGTATTCAAATGAACTACTGTATACGATGATAGTGTTGGTGTTTTCTTGGGAGTCGCCCATTAAAGTACAATTGTATAAATAGATTTTTTTTTTTAATTCCTCTTATGAATTTAAACATGATTTTGCCTTCACTGTATAAAAATAACTAAAATAAAATATTCTTTTGGATATATCGTATAATAATTTTGTAGCTAACCAGTGAATTAACTAGTGTCAAAAATAATTGGCATATGACGCACAGAATCTAAGTAAAACGTTTACCTTTAAAAAGAATGGGAACAAAACCCGAATCACTCTCAAATTTTTTCGTACCAGGTTACAGGTCTTTACTGACCAAAAGGCCTATTATGGGATGCTAAGTTCATCTGGCTTTGGATCATATGGAACGGGAGAGCTATTCAATTGCCAATTAAGAGGTAAACAGCTTTTGAGATGAGCTGTTTAACAGGATAAGTCCCATCAATAGGAGGATCTCCCTATGGGCAATCAGCTTGAAATTGAGAGAGAGAGAGAGAGAGAGAGAGAGAGAGAGAGAGAGAGAGAGAGAGAGAGAGAGAGAGAGAGACATATACCATGCACATCATTGGGAGTAGCAGAAACTATGTATCAATGTTAAGTGTTATAGTACTACATCTACTTCTGTTGAAGTAGCCTACTAGAAACGTCCCTGCTAGGCAATATGTTGGACGGGAGTTCAATACCCTCTGAAGTTCAATAGTTTGAAGTAGTTTCTGCCACCTCACCATTTTCATGAGCTAAGGAGGGCGTCCTAGTGAGTCATCAACAGCCATTACCCGTCCCTCCCTGGTCCTAGCTTGATGAATCTCTGTCTAGGCTGCTGATCATATGTAAATAGGATCTGTCACTAATACATTGCACTGTCCCTTGTCTCTGCCATTCATGAATGACCTTAAAACCTTCAAACATTAATCCTCTTTCTGATCAAGGACTGAAGTTAATCAAATATTGGTCCAGGTTTCACAGAATGAGAAGCGCATGACACTTCGTGAAAGCAGAATACTAATATGTCTGCCTTTTCATCCAATTGCATGAATGATAATGGTGTGGGTGATTAAAAAAAAAGATCCTTTGTGAATTAATATACCTTGTTGTCATAATCACAGACAGGCAAGGAATGATATCTGTTTGCAAATGAGCAATAAGCTAATTTGTAGCTTAAAGATGCACGAACGTGGAGGGTTTTTGTAAATTAGGAAGCTCAACAATTTATCCTCAAATAATATTTATAAGTATCAGAAATATATATTCATTCATCAAGTTGGGTATCATAAGTATAACTCACCTGGATTTTTTTTTTTATTACGGAAATTATCTCATCAATGACTTGGAAACAAACTAGTCTGTTCCGATTCCATACTTATTTAGTACTTTGAACAATTGGATATTCACTTTATCAACAACTCCAGTATGCTTATTTCAGATTTAGAAACAAGCTAATGTATAACTAGCCATATATCTTTTTTAAATATATAAGCTCGCCCAATTGTTTTGTATCATTCTCCTGCATGCAACACAGTATTAAAATAAATCTGTTTCATAGATTGACCTTGGAAACAATTTTCACCTGCAAGTTGGCTTGTCCAATTTAACTCTCATACATATGGTAGACTATGATTTAATGAGGCTTACGCATGGTCTAATAATACTAGCCTTTCCTATATTTGTTTGTTTGTTTGTGTGTGTGTGTATATGTGTATTATATTGTTGTATTGGTACTGAAAGTGATGGTAAATTTTTTTCCATATGTTCTTTTAGACTTCACTTATTAAAAAAACATTCATATTCCTACCTATGAGGCTAATTTTTCACTTTTTATTTGTTAATCTATATTTGCTAGAATTTAATCTAAACCTTTATATATGTTGAACTTAATTGCTTTCCCATTATTATGTGAAATATGCTTAATGGGGTTTAGAATACGCACTTTAATAACTATTGTAAGAAGAATATGGCAATCATACACTATTCGGTTTTGTCACTATGTATGGCAATGACTTAATAAATGATGTGAGGCAGTGAATTGGTCGATTTTTACATCGTAAGAGGATTTATTGACTAGGTTAATTTCCACAGAAACAAGAGCAGAATTCTTCAAAGTTAATAAATGATTTAAGTACATCTTCAACAGAACTCTAAATTTTACTAATCAAATAACTAGGTAATATAAGTCTCTAGCCGACTTTTAGAATGCCGCAACAGTTTACCGTCAATTGATCATAATGGAAGATAACAATAAATCACTTGTGAATTACAGACACACTTGGGGAGTACGGACTTAAAGGAGAAACGGATATATGAATATGATTGTTACAACAACAACAACAACAACAAAAAAGACAGTTATTGGGCGTCTCGTGCTAGGGTTAAGATAAGCCTACCATGGCAGATGAGCCCACTCGTGACTTGAGCATGATCCAACACGAACTTGGACTTAGCTGACTAATCTTGATTTCCCTGCTGGTCTTATGGTTTATTTATTGCATTGCTGGGGGCTATTAGGGCTTGTCTGGCCTCTAGGTAGCGGTGGCAGGTGATGCAACCGCATCAGGCAGGTTCTCGCCTCCTTTCTGTCCACTCTCCCCGGTGTACCTGTTGGCATGGAAACAGATTCAGTACACGTGGGCTTATGTCAGTGGGAAAGAAATTTGACTCAGCAATATGAAAGATCATCAAAAATGTTCGCCAACCGAACACAACTCTTGGCTAATGTTGATTGCCCAACTCAGAGCATCAAGGTCACAAAGCAACTTCTTTGTGCCTGCAGTCGTCTCAATGGCATTTGTTTCATTACCCTATTATCAAACTCATATAAATATTTCTTGTCTTATGACGGTTTAATTTTTTTCTATCATTTTGTAATGCATTGAATTCTCTTAAACTCTCATATCCTACTACTGATCCCTGCATTTTTCATTTCAGTAGTTTGTTTCTGAGAACTAACGATGAAGGAATATTCTCCCAGATAACAAAATGGAATCGTAATTGACTCCGATTCAGAAAGATATGAAATGAAAAGGAGAATATGAAGTCTAGGATTGTGAATGTGGTAATAAATGGGCGCACCTACTGTACATGGGGGTGATTATACTGTAGGCCTTCCTTTTACGTATTTAATTATGAATTTTGTCAACATTTGGTTAAAGTCTATGGATATCACCTCTAGCTTTTCAAATGCTGGCTGTACAGTGGTGAAAAGTGCAATGTTTATCCAAAATCGAGATCTCGATCAGTATCACCTACAAAATTGTATGGTTTCTTCTGAAGCATAATATGTAGCCATTGTCAACATGTGTTGAAAATCTAATCTGTCAATTTGTTTTGACGTAATCTTGAAACTATGAAAAATGCGAATGGATCTATAATACGGATCCGGTAACGGATCATTTCCAAAATTTAATGGACTCCCAAAAGGTAATGGAGTCTTGCATGGACTCAGACCTATCTGTGGTAAAAATTTCATAAAAATCTGTCTGTTTGTTTTAAAGTTCTTTTCGAAATGGTGAAAATGTGTATCCACATCTAAAATCACGGTACCGATTCGGATCATCACCAGAATTTACTGGGGTCATCCATGACGTTAGATCTATTGCTGGTGAATACAGAGTCAATATCTGTATTGACTCTGGGTGAATATTTCGTGAAAATCTCCCGAGTAGTTTTGACGTAACCCTGCCCACAGTCAAACCCTGTCCAATGATACAGACAAATAGATAAATTAATAAACTGACTCGAAAATATAACCTCCTGGTAGAAAAATAATAATAATAATAATAATAATAATAATAATAATAATAATAATAATAATAATAATAATAATAATGCTTCGGTAGATATACTTGACGAGTTGAATTTTTTTGTTGTCTTAGAGTGGAGAATTCTGAAAAATATTTCGACAGTCGGTTCTATCCTGAGCTTTAAAATCAATATTTCTCTATACCTAATCTCCTACTTCACGCTTCATAGTCTTAGTCTAACAACTCTTCTAGTGCCTTTTGAAGAACATTTGAAAGTTTGGTGAACTAATCTCTCTTGGGGAGTGCGAAGAGCATCCCCAAACCATCTCCATCTACCCCTCACCATGACTTCGTCCAAATAAGGCACTCGAGTAGTTTCTCCTATAGTTTCATTTATAATCCTGTCCTGCCATTTAACTCCCAATATTCTTCTGAGGGCTTTATTCTTAAATCTACACAATCTGTTGGATATTATTTCGTTATCATACCACGATTCATGCCCATACCGTAGCACCGATCTCTCTAAACTGATATTGTGACGGAGCCGAGAGAGGGTTGTGAACTCAAAGTCAGGATGCAATCAACTGAGTTGTTTATTAAGGAACACTCTCCTTTATATACAAAAAGTCAAGGCAACAGGACATAACCTGTTCGAGAGACAGACAATGTTACAGTGCGAGGGAAGAGAGCAGATACAAGCATAATATTTACAAAATAATTATGTACAATTGTGTGACACACGGTTGGTACATGGCTCCCCCCCCCCCTAAAAATGACATACCGTACATGTTAAATAGGGCGCCCTGATCTACAGAGGCGAACTGTAGGCGGGTCATCTGGCAGAAGATAAGCAGGTTTTAGACGATCAATGGAGACCGAGTCTTCTTTGCTCCCAATGTTTAGGAGGAATGCTTTCGGACTGCGTTGGATCACAAGGAAAGGGCCCGTGTAAGGGGTCGTTAGTGGTGGCTTGCTGGTGTCGTTGCGCAGGAAGACGTGCGTTGCAGAGTGCAAGTCTGTTGGTACGTGATGCTTAGCTGGGGGCTTGTAAGTCTGGCGGCACAGAGTAAATTTTCCCACGACGTGACGTATGCGCTGGAGATCGTAGGAGGAGGTCGTAGAAGGAAAAAATTCGGCAGGGACGACCAACGGGTCGCCCTACACCATTTCAGCTGCCGAGACGTCGAGGGCGTCTTTAGGAGTGGTCCTTAGTCCCAGGAGGACCCAGGGAAGCTGAGTAAACCAGTTGCAATCCTTGTAGCGGGACATCAAAGCTGCTTTGAGAGTGCGATGAAAAAGTTCAACCTTTCCATTGGCAGCGGGGTTGTAGGCCGTTGTCTGATGTAGGGTGATGCCCAGGATATTTGCTAATGACGTCCACAATTGAGAGGTGAAAGTGGTTCCCCTGTCAAAAGTAATATGCTCAGGGATACTGAATATCGAAATCCATCCAGAGAGTAAGGAAGATGTACATGAGGCGGACGTTGCAGTTTCCATGGGAATGGCTTCAGGCCAACGAGTGGAGCGGTCGATGACGGTAAACAGGTAACGATGTCCTTGTGATGTGGGTAGGTGGCCTACAACGTCAACGTGAATGTGTGTGAAACGACGCTGAGGTTGAGGGAAGGTGCCCACTCCCGAATCCGTATGTCGATGTAGTTTGGAAGTTTGGCAAGAAGTACAGGCGCGGACCCAATCCTCAGCATCCTTAGAAATGCCGTGCCAAATGAACTTTGCCTTCAGCAGCTGTGCAGTAGAACGGCACAAGGGATGTGAAAGGCCGTGAATGAAATCAAACACCTGTCGGTGCATGGGAGCAGGAATCTAAGGTCGCTGCCTTCCAGTACTGACGTCACAGTGGAGGGTGGTGTTGGAGTCTTCGAAGGGAAAGTCTTCCCAACGGAGGGACGTGCAGGATGTTCTACAAGCTTGATACTCTGGATCCTGTCGTTGGGCTTCTGCCAGGGCATTGTAATCCAATCCCAGTTGAACGGCAGCCAACGTGTTTCTTGACAGGGCATCGGCAACGGGATTCATTTTCCCAGGGACGTATTGGAGGGTGCAATTGTATTCAGCCACGGAGGAGAGATGTTGGCGTTGACGGGCGGACCAGGCGTCAGACTGTCGAGTGAAGGCGTGCACCAGAGGCATGTGGTCTGTGCGAATGACGAAGGGCGTACCATCTAAGAAATGGCGAAAGTGACGGACAGCCAAGTGCACCGCCATCAATTCTCGATCAAAGGTAGAATAACCCGATTCTGCCTTGGACAGTTTTCTGCTGAAGAAGGCCAATGGGCGGGGCGAGCCTTTGACCACTTGCTCGAGCACTGCACCAATAGCGACGTTGCTGGCATCAGTGGAGAGAAGGAGGAGTGCGTTTGGGATAGGAAAAGTGAGAGCCGCAGCAGTTGATAAGGCCTTCTTTGCATTGCAGAAGGCTGCATCTTGAAGGGGACCCCACTTCAGGTCCTTTGGTTTGCCCTTGAGGGAGGCGTAAAGGGGAGCAAGAGTGGCGGCAATGGCTGGCAGAAAACGGTGATAATAGTTGATCATGCCCAAAAATTCCTGCAGAGCTTTGACGGTCGAGGGTGCGGGGAAGTTCTGAACGGCTGCTACCTTCTCAGGGAGGGGATGGACTCCTTCAGGAGTGATACGGTGCCCTAAGAACGACACTTCGTTGGCGCCAAAGGTACACTTGTCGTACCGGACTACAAGGCCGTTTTGTTGCAGGCGGTCGATCACGATGCGCAGGTGACGGTGTTCCTCTTTTGAGAAGGAGAACACAAGTATGTCGTCCAAATAACATACACAGAAAGGGAGGTCCTCTAAGATGCCATCCATGAGACGTTGAAACGTTGCCCCAGCATTACGAAGGCCAAAACAGGAGTAATTGAAGGTGTATGTACCAAACGTAGTGGTGATGGCAGTCTTGAGGATGTCTTCTGGGTTCATAGGCACCTCATAATACCCCTTAAGGAGGTCGAGCGTAGAGAAAACCTTCGCTTTGTGCAGGTAGGAGGTCACGGCGGCAATGTTTGGGAGGGGGTAGTGATCCGGTTCTGTTTGCATGTTCAGGCGCCTGTAATCCCCGCACGGACGGAGGGAGCCGTCTTTCTTCAGAACAATGTGTAAGGGTGATGACCATGGGCTGGAGGCCTTTTGTTAAAGGCCCATTTCCTCCATTTCGGCGAACGTCTATTTGGCGGCTGCCAATCGTTTCGGTGCCAGAACTCTGAATTTTGCGAAGACTGGGAGTCCCGTCGTCTTGATATGGTGATAAATACTTTGCTTGGCAGGAACCGTGGGCGTTTGGCGAAGTTCTAGACGGAAAACCTCCGGGTACTACGTGAGGAGGTGGGCGTAGGCATCGCTGGGTGCGCTGATGTGGAGAGCGAGGTTGGAGGGGGCGGATTGAAGAGGTGTCGACAAATACGAGTCTGCATTGACCAATCATTGGTGGGCGACATCGACCAGAAGGTGGAAATGAGAGAGGAAATCTGCACCGAGGATTGGCATTGTGACGTCAGCAACGAGAAACTTCCAATTGAATTTACCGTTTCCGAACGATAATGTAAGGTTCTCGTAACCGTAGGTGGGTATCGCAGATCCGTTGGCAGCTACCAAGCGGATGTCGGCAGATGTAGACAGACTACTTCGTGCCTTGAAGAGTTTCCTTGGCAAAAGAGAACGACAAGCACCCGTGTCTACCAAAAATCGCACGCCCGTTCCTGCATCCTGTAAAAAGAAAAGATTAGAAACACGGGAGGCCTCCGCCACAAGCGACGGCCTACTTACACATTTTTTGGCCACTGAAAATCCTTGGCACATTTCTTCGTGGTTGCCCCGAATCTGCAGTGGTAGTAGCAAAACTGCAGCGGATGGGAGGTAGTAAGTGGCTGTAGAAGTCGTTCGTTGGGGCGCGAGCAATTGGTGGGTGGTGGGCGGCTTTGTCGCCGCTTCGGCACATCACGGGGTAGGCGTGTATGTCCTACGGCATTCATGTCAGCTTCGGTTGACGTTGAATAGGCATTCTCGTCGTCAGGGGTGGAGGCGTTGATGGAGGTCTTGAATTGGCTGTCCATAAGGGCGTCGGCTTTGGTCATCAAGTCCTTTATGGGTAAACTATCGACATCGGGTATGGCAGCGCATAAAGGTTCGGGTAAACGGCGTATCCAAAGGGCACAAAGTAGGTTCACCTCACGAGGAGAGCCGTTTGCGGCAGGTTGAAGGCGAGAGATACTGATCATTTCCCTGAGGGCAAGCAAAGCCCTTTGGTCCCCCAACGGTTGTTGTGAGAGCTGAAAAAGCTTTGCTACACGGGTGGGTGGCGACGGCGAGTAGTGCTGCAGAATGTTTGTTTTGAGGGCGTCATACGCTATTGGGGTGTCTCTTTGTTCACAAAGCCAGTCGGATATTTCTGGGAAGGTGTCCTCGGGTATCGCCGCGGGAACATAATCCGCTTTGGTGGTTGAGCGAGTCACGCCCCTGATACGAAACTTAACTTCTGCGCGCTGAAACCAAGCAAACGCCTCTCCACTGGGAAACGATGAAAGTTTGAATGGAGCGGCCGCAGCACCAACTGCCGTAGAGTCCGTCATAGTACCAACGATGAAGGGGCGAGGGGGTGGGGGTGGAAGGCGGTGTGAGCGAGTAGACTTCCGGGGTCACCAATGGTACGGAGCCGAGAGAGGGTTGTGAACTTAAAGGCAGGATTCAATCAACTGAGTTGTTTATTAAGGAACACTCTCCTTCATATACAAAACCTCAAGGCAACAGGATATAACCTGTTCGAGAGACAGACAATGTTACAGAGCAAAACGGAGACATAATCATTCAGGTTCTTTTTAGAGCGAGGGAAGAGCGCATATTCAAGCATAATATATACCAAATAATTATGTACAATTGTGTGACACACGGTTGGTACAATATATAGCCTGATTTTTATGTGTAATATCAGCCGATTTGATTTCCAAATCATATTCAACTAATCGATTGTCTGATTTTTTATTTTTTTATTATTTTTCATCAAAATCAAATTCTAAAGATTTATCTATTAGATATAATAGCTCTTAGATTTTTAAACGATTCCACCTCCTTAATCCTCTATCTTTATAATATTTCATCTTCCATTGCATATTCCGTTCCCATCATCTTTATCTTACTTCTACTCATCTTGAGCACAACCTCATGTAATATTTCATACATCCTGGTAAGCAAGCTTGGCGAGTATTACAGAGTTCTGCTAATAAGGAAAATACTCTAGGTCAGCTAATTTCCTGTTACTAATCCTGCTCAATCCTTCTTCACCATCCCCGACAGTTCTATGCCTTACAAATGTTATGGGAATCATTAACCACATATTTGACAACTCATTTTCTTGGAGCATTCAGGTGTTCATTACAAATTTGATTGATAGGACTTCACTAACATCAACATTACACTAGCTATGATCATGAACAGACTTAATCAAATTTGCATATTTGAGAGGAACTCCTCAATAACGCAGGACTTTACAAAAAATTGCCCGGTGCTCTATCAAAGGCTTTTCGTAGTACTAAAATGCCAGAAAAAGTGGATTTCTATATTTTACACACACCTCTATATATATATATATATATATATATATATATATATATATATATATATATATATATATATATATATATATATATATATATATATATATATATATATATATATATATATCATCTCCTCCTACACCTATTCACGCAAAGGGCCTTAGTTAGAATTCACCGGGCATCACTATCTTAAGATTTTAAATCAATGCTTCTCCATTCATCATCTCCTACTGCACGATTCATAGTCCTCAGCCATATAGGTCTATGACTTCCAATTCTTCTAGTGCCTTGTATAGCGAAGTTGAAAGTTTGGTGAACTAATATCTCTTGGGAAGTGTGAAGTCGAGGTCCAAACTATCTCCATCTACCAATTAACATGATCTCATTCACATAAGACACCGAATTCAAAGGGCAGCAGGGTGATGGATTTGGTTTAAGGGGATTGACAAGATATCGTTTCGACGTTTACTCTTGATGCCTGACATATGATCTTGATACAATAAGTATGCATATATATATATATATATATATATATATATATATATATATATATATATATATATATATATATATATATATATATATATATATATATATATATATTATCTGTTATTTTACGCAAGTTAGCAAGAAGAGGAGCTTTTAGCACTTGTTGGAGAATTGGTAATGTTACTCCTCTATGTAAATGTGTTTGTGGTTGCTCAAGTCCCACTGATTACCGCCCAATTTCCATAACTCCCATATTATCTAAAGTTTTTGAACGTCTTCTGGCAAAACGTCTTAATAGGTTTGCTGAAGGTAATCATCTATTCCCTAGTTTGCAATTTGGTTTTCGGAAAGGCCTTGGAGCATGTGATGCCCTTCTTACAATCTCCAATGCAATGCAGAAATCCCTTGATTGTGGTCGGGAAGTTCGTATGATTGGCCTTGATTTTAGTGCTGCCTTTGACCGTGTTAATCATGAGGCCCTTGTTTTCAAACTGAAACAGTTGGGAGTGGGTGGGTCGTTTCTTAGCATTATTATTGATTTTTTAAGTAGTAGATCTCAAAGAGTTGTTGTTGATGGGCACCGTAGTGAGTATAGGAATGTGATATCCGGTGTTCCACAGGGTAGTGTTCTTGGCCCATTACTTTTCATACTATATACACATGACATGTGGTTTGGCCTAGAAAATAAGCTTGTTGCATATGCAGATGACGCTACTCTCTTTGCATCAATTCCATCTCCTGAATGTAGATCTGGGGTTGGTGAATCCCTTAATAGAGATTTAGCTAAAATTAGTGCATGGTGCAAATTATGGGGTATGAAGTTGAATCCTAACAAAACTCAAAGTATGATTGTAAGTAGGTCAAGGAAGGTGGCTCCTCAACATCCGGATCTCAGTATTGATAATGTTTCTTTAAATTTGTATGACTCTTTCAAAATTTTAGGCGTGATTCTTGACAGCAAATTTACTTTTGAGAAACATATAAGGTCTGTGTCTTCTTCAATTGCACAAAAAATTGGCTTATTGAGAAAGTCTTTTAAGATATTCGGTGATCAATCTATTCTGAAGAAGTGTTTTAATTCTTTTATTCTACCTTGTTTTGAGTATTGTTCTCCTGTCTGGTCTTCAGCTGCTGATTCTCATCTTAATTTGTTGGACAGAAACTTACGGTCTATTAAATTTCTTATTCCTGATCTAGATATTAATCTCTGGCACCGTCGATCAATTAGTTCATTATGCATGTTGCATAAGATTTTTCATAACTCTGACCATCCTTTACATTCAGATCTCCCTGGACAATTCTATCCTGTTCGTAATACTAGGCAGGCAGTTAATTCTAATAGCCAGGCCTTCTCCATCATAAGACTCAATACTACGCAGTACTCTAGAAGTTTTATTCCAGCTGTTACCAAGTTGTGGAATGATCTTCCTAATCTTGTTGTTGAATCAGTTGAACTTCAAAAGTTCAAAGTTGGAGCAAATGCTTTTTTGTTGACCAGGCGGACATGAGTCTTTTTATAGTTTATATATGACATATTTTTTGTTGACGTTGTTAATAGTTTATATATGATATATCTCTTTTGACATTACTTTTTTTAGAATGATTTATTTTTAATTTGTTCTCTTCAGTTATTTATTTCCTTATTTCCTTTCCTCACTGGGCTATTTTTCCCTTTTGGAGCCCCTGGGCTTATAGCATCTTGCTTTTCCAATTAGGGTTGTGGCTTGGATAGTAATAATAATATATATATATATATATATATATATATATATATATATATATATATATATATATATATATATATATATATATATATATATATATATATATGTAGACACACACACACACACACGCACACACACACACACACACACACACACACATATATATATATATATATATATATATATATATATATATATATATATATATATATATATATATATATATATATATATATATGGATAAATATCAACACAACATCAAACTTGGCGGTATTTACGCGTACGACCGTGCGAGTCACTAGCTTACCACCACACTCATACGTCACTGCATACGTCACTAAGAAGCTGGTCTGCTATTAGTCCGCGTCACTGTGTCACTAAAATGCCGATACTCTATTGGCCGAAATCCCTACCACAATGCCTGAGAGAGATGCTGCCTCTCTCTCTCTCTCTTTGTTATACGCGCACTCAGTTCAGAATCTCGTGTGCGTTTCATAAAGACTTGATCTCGTGTGAGTGTTTGCGATATCGTATTTTTTGTGCATTTTAGTTCTTAATTATAACTTTAATTTGTTAGCCATGCGTCCCAAGATTCCTAGTGTTGTTAAAGGGAGAAGTAAGAAGGTGATTTCTATGGAAACAAAGCTGGAGATCATAAAGAAATATGAAGAAGGAATGCGCATCGTTACCCTCCCTAGTATGTATGGCCCTAACCTGTCTAAGATTGATACAATTATCCTGAATAACAAAGCCATTAAAGCAAGTAAGTCTTCTAAAGGCATGACTGTCCTTGCCAGTGGAAGGACCTCAATCAACGACGAGATGGAGAGACTCCTTCTTCTATGGATTAAAGAGAAGGAAGTCGCTGGTGATACACTCACACAATCGGTAATTTCACACAAGGCGACCGCCATCTTTGCTGATCTCATGGAAGCCCAGAGAGATGGCGGAGATGAAGGAACGTCGCAGCAAGCCCCACAAGAGTTCAAGGCTTCTCATGGGTGGTTTGATCCCTTTAGGAAGAGGACTGGTATTCACTCAGTCGTCAGGCATGGAGAGGTGGCCAGTTCTGACAAGAAAGCTGCAGAAGAATTCCTCAAAGAGTTTGATAAAGTAATTTTCAGAGAAGGCTTCATTCCTCAGCAAGTATTTAACTGTGATGAAACTGGCCTTTTCTGCAAGAAAATGCCCAGTCGTAAATAAATCACAGCTGAAGAAAGGAAACTTCCTGCCCATAAACCAATGAAGGACAGACTAACCCTCGCATTTTGTGCAAATGCTAGTGGGGACTTCAAAATTAAGCTCCTACAGGTATACTACTCAGTGAATCTTCGTGCCTTCAAATCACAAAATATCACGAAGGAGAGGCTCTCGGTATTTTGGAAGTCTAATGGTAAGGCAAGGGTCACAAGGACCCTATTTATTGAGTCGGTAAACGTCTGCTTGGTCCTGCTGTCAAGAACTTTTTAGAAGAGAACACTTCCTCTCATATGTCTCCTGGTACTGGACAATGCCTCGAGGACATCATTCATCCTGACTTCTCCTTCATCAAGGTTCTCTATCTGCCACCGAACACCACCCCTCTCCTCCAGCCTATGGACCAGCAAGTGATTGCCAACTTAAATAAGCTTTACACGATGCATCTGTTCAAAAGATGGTTTGAGTGACCGAAAACACTCAACTCACCCTCCGTGAATTTTGGAAGGGCCATTTTGACATAGTTCAATGCGTCAGGATGATCGAAAAAGCTTGGAATGAGGTTTCACGGCACACCTTGAACTCCTCATGGAAGAAGCTGTGGCCAGCTGTTGTAGTAGAAGGAGACTTCGAAGGTTTCGATCCCTCAACCGAAGATGAGGCCGTTGATGATCCTGCCCCAAATAATTTTGAACGAGAGGTCCATGGGGCTTGTTGTCGATGAGGCTGACGTCCATAACCTTATCGAGGAGCACAGGGAAGAGCTTACGACTGAAGACTTAAAGGAGTTGTAGGCAATGCAGTTGACCATCATTCAAGAAGAGCACAGCTCTAGTGGCGGCGGGGAGGGGGGGGGGGGGAGAATGAAGAAACGACACCGGCAGAAATAAGGGAAGCTATCGGTTGGTAAGAAAACCTTACGAGTTTCATTGGAAAGAAACACCCAGAAAATCTTCACATAAGTCGTCTTACGGAGAATGTTAAGGACAATTGTATGAGTCATTTTAGAAATATGTTAAGGAATCGTCAGAAACAGGCTTCTTTTCATAGATATTTATCCAAAAGAGAAGTGTCAGAAAGCAAAGATGATGATGGTGATTCTATCAAAAAAGGCAAAAAAAAAATCATAAAGAAAAATTTCAAAAGACAAAAATAATAAAAAAAAAGCATTTTTAATTTTAAGTATTTAATAGTAAGAATAAATTTGTTACTAATTGTACATAACATCATTAGCATTGATACGTTTTTATATCTACCGTCTCCTAACCTGTATGCCTCCACCCGCTACCAGCTCAAGTCACGTCACTTCAAAGGTAAATAAAATTTAATTTTTCCTTTACAGTACTGTATAGTATATAAATTTTATTTATCCTGTAATTGTTTTTAATTTCATACTGTACAGTACATCTATATCATATATAATTATACTGTAGTACAGGGCTTAGTATATTATTTTGTTACATACTAATTTTCAATGTTTTTACCTGGGGTCTTGCACGCATTAGCTATTCAATTACCCGCCATACGACATTTTCACCATACGATACTAACTCTTGAACGGATTAATGTCGTATGAAGGGAGCCTACTATATATATATATATATATATATATATATATATATATATATATATATATATATATATATATATATATATATATATATATATATATATATATATATATATATATATATATATATATATATATATATATATATATATATATATATATATATATATATATATATATATATACATATATATATATATATATATATATATATATATATATATATATATATATATATATATATATATATATATATATATATATATATATATATACAGTAACCCTCGTTTATCGCGGTAGATAGGTTCCAGACCCTGCCGCGATTGGTGAAAATCCGCGAAGTAGTGACACCATATTTACTTATCTATTTAACATGTATATTCAGACTTTTAAAACCTTCCCTTGTACGTAGTACTGTTAACAAACTACCCTTTAATGTACAGAACACTTAATGCATGTACTACAGTACCCTAAACTAAATCAGGCACAAATATTAAAGGCGATTTTATATCATGCGTTTCCTAAACACGCCAAAAAGCACAATAAAAAATGGCAACCAATGTTTTGTTTACGTTTATCTCTGATCATAATGAAGAAACAAACGCATTTACACATCTGTGTATAGGTTAGTTTTTGCATCGATTATATTGATTATTCAGTACAGTATGTTGATTTTGTTATTACCAATGTTTTACTTAATTTTTCTTAGGACTTCCAAATGAAATGTTTTTCTTTATGACGCCGCCTGAAACGACGGCGTAATAAAGTAAGCTCAGTAAACAAACGAAGTCATTTAACGTGCATGATGAAAGTGATAAATAATAATATTACAGTAAAAGCTTTTAGAAAATATGTTATTACAAATATTATTTACCGTATCTATATAAAATCATACATACGTAGCAAAGCAGGAAAAACAATTTACGAGAGAGAGGGAGAGAGAGAGGGAGAGAGAGAGAGAGAGAGAGAGAGAGAGTGAGAGAGAGAGAGAGAGAGAGAGAGAGAGAGAGAGAGAGAGAGAGAGAGAGTTGTTCTACGTACGAAAATGTAAGTTTTAAACAAAAAAAAATAGCCCCATTTTACAGTAAATAGTTTATTACAAATATTTTACTTTATCATATTACAGTAGTCTGTATAATACTGTAAAATTCAGTACAGTATGTTGTTGTTATAGTTGTGGCGATGAATTCTCACGAAACAAAATCACAGCATTCAATTACAACAGCTGATTCATTCTCTCTCTCCTCTTCTCTCTCTCTCTCCTCCTCTCTCTCTCTCTCGTCTCTCTCCCCCTCTCTCTCTCTCTCTCTCTCTATACAATACTTACATATAGATGAAGAAACTAAAATTAGTTTTCTTAGTGTCAAATAAATACAAAATGAAAAAATTATGCCGAGTTTACATCCATTTCAATCGTTGTTAAAAATACGGCATCCGATTTCATCAGCAAACCACTATTTTTGGGGAATCATCATTTTATTTTAGAAAATTGCTACTCTTTAAATAGTTGATTGCACATTAAGAAAGCATGTACTTTTGTTTTTAAATTTCGGGTGTGTTTTAAAAAATCGAGTATTGTTGACTTCTTTTTTTTTTTACTTTCGGCTGTGATTAGATCAGCTGACGTCTGGCTGCCGCTCTTGAGAGTGTACGAATACACTAACAAAGTACAGTATCGTTTATACCATTTCTTAACTTATTCAAACCGTCTACAGTATACAGTTGATATTACATAAGCACAAATGTGTGATAACCTATAAATTTTTTTTTGTTTATTACATTTAAAACAACACACACACACACACTCTCTCTCGCTCTCTCTCTCTCTCTCTCTCTCTCTCTCTCTCTCTCTCTCTCTCTCTCTGGGCTACTTTTCACTACCTCCCATTACTTACCTCTCTCTATCTCTCTAACAAATGATATCTTTGTTGCTCCTCAAAGTTTCATTTATATTGAAAATCAATCATGATTCAATTTTCCTTACTTTCTCCTATCTCGCACCATCGGTCACATCGCGGTAATTTCGAAATTTCCGGAAAATCCGCAATATATGTATATACATGCGTTATGAAAAAATCCGCGAAGTAGTGAATCCGCGATGGTCGAACCGCGAAGTAGCGAGGGTTCACTGTATATATATATATATATATATATATATATATATATATATATATATATATATATATATATATATATATATATATATATATATATATATATATATATATATATATATATATATATATATATATATATATATATATATATATATATATTTATATATATATATATATATATATATATATATATATATATATATATATATATATATATATATATATATATATATATATATATATATTCAAATAAGCCATGTATTTTTTATACATTAACGTCTGGATTTTCTTAACGACCTTGGCATCAGAGCCCCAGGCGAAATCACACAAAGAAAAGAGCTTGTGCCCGTGGCCAAGCGGTAGTCACTGTCTATACAGGCTTGCCAGACCAGGGTTCAATTCCCGGCCGGGCACAAGCTCTTCTCTTTGTGTGATTTTGCCTGGGGCTCTGATCCCGAGGTCATTAAGAGAATCCAGATATTATTGTACCAAAAATATAAGGCTTATTTGAATATGATAAACATGTCTAAATGTGCAAAACTTTATCATATATATATATATATATATATATATATATATATATATATATATATATATATATATATATATATATATATATATATATATATATATATATATATATAACACTAGTTCCATAGGTATTTGGTTCCAAGACCTTTTTTACCAGTCGTTTGAGGAGTTGCAGCTGACTGATGTGGCTTCACGAATTCAGGTAAGAACTCTGAGTCAGGGCATCTCCAGTAGTATCCATCCCTCTATAGTCAAAGCAAGGTCTATAGAGTACCAGGTCAACCCACGCACAGGTAAATTGGGGGTGAGTAGGGATTAGAGGGGTAAGCGTTAAAGGGGGGTAAGTTTTGTGACGTCAGTAAGCTCCACTGGCCGGCGAGAACACCTTTCAGTCAGAACTTATTTTGCAAAAGTTCATTATTCTTTCTCATCCAGTTGAGAATAACATTACTATTTCAGAAAATATAATATTTCAAGATATTTTGGTGACTGGATTTCTTGATAAAATACTTCTTATAAGGTTTTGAAAAAAAAAATGGTATAAAAAGAAGCACATCAAGAAAGAGACAAATATTAAAATTCTTTATATCAGTTAGTAAATACACAAATAAGCAACGAGCATGATTACATGAAAAAAATATTTTACACTAATTATTTACTAAAAACTACATTTAGAAAAATCTATACAAATATGGTTGCACGAAAAAACTTAAAAAATCCTGATTATTACATTTTACAACCTTTTAACTTTATTCATAATTTTCCTTGTGGAAGTTGCTTCCCTATTTGATAATCTTATTCTAAAGAATGTTCGACAATGAACGAAATAAGTAACTAAATCCAGTGGCAATCCCATTAAATTTTCAATTTCTGCTGCTAAATTTTTTACTGTTCCTTTACCAGATTTTAAACCCTTTTCCCCATGATAACATTTGAACATTTTTTCCATAGTCTTAATTTGATCAGAAAATTCTTTTGATGGCTTCACTAATTTATTATCTGCTCTGCTAATCATACTCGTCCATGAATTGTCTCCCATTGATACATATGACACAAGATTTTGGTATTTAGGAAACTTATGGGCAATGAAACCAGCAAAATACTCTAGACCCCTTTTCACTATTGCATCCTCCAGCTGCTCGTTAACAACTTCCCTACACTTTCTTTAACATCATTATCTTTTTCTTCAACGTCACATTCATCCGGCAAACAAAATATCATAGCGAAGAGACTTAGCTCACGTTGTAGCGATTCGTCGTCTTTATCTTGAGTGGAAATTTCATTACTAAGGCAAGTAAAGGTTTCAGCTGTTAAGTTATCTACTTTTCTTTTGGTTTCTGCATTACATTTCTACCCCATGAGATAATAATCCTTCCCTGAAAAATGAGATCTAATGCGATATTTAACGGCCACTGAAGTTGGGTGCTGATAATAGGCTCCCATTTGTCGCAGACAAGCAAAGAAATGTTCCAGTCCATCTAGATTCAGTCTGTATGTCAGTATATATGATATATTGAATTTATTTTTTACTATCTCTAACAATTTGGGCAAAGATTTGCATGAAATTGTCATTCCTTTTTGGAATGGGTAAAGACTTTTACTTCCAATTACCTTCATTGATTTTACTGTCTGTGTCATGCACTTGATAATTTTATTCTGATTTTCTAAGTCTAACCCATAGGCATTTCTGGACATCTTTGTGTCATACAGAACTCGAGAATTGAACATATCAAACCAAGAATCAGTTAGAGATATAAATTGACTTGCTTTTTCCCAATGTTTATCTAGAAATAATCCTTTCCTACCAAAATATTTAAGAGATTTCGCAGTTGTTTCTGATATCAGTTGTACAGCTAATTTCAAATTCATGCGCTGAAGGCCACTTACATTTATATGTTTCTCAGTAAGCTTATATGCTGTTTTCAAATCGCTTTTGCTTCTCTTTATAAGTTCTCTTACTGAACCGCTATGGACAAAATCACCGTCACTTAACTCAAAGCCATGGTCAAGGAAATTGTTTCTTATGAGTTTCATGAGATGAGGAGCATCAGCAAAGACACAAACTACACAATCGGGTGATACTGGATTTTCAAACGTCGAATTCTCCATACTTATACCTAAAGATTTCCACAACCTAACGTTTGTAGGATACAGGTCGTTAACTATAGCCACTACTGGAAAACCTGCTGACTCTATCTCAGTGATAATATAAAAAAGGAGTAGTTTTGTCATATCTGCATCAAAATCATAATAAATAATTTGCTTCCATGAACTCACAAGACCTCTTATCATAGCACATTGGACTTTACTTTTTGGAGCATAAAGAGTATCTGAGCCTTTATCATAACTCCATTCTTTGGCAATGCTACATTCGTCAAATGATAATATACAAACGCGCTCAGTAACACTCATCAATTCTGATTTGTGCTTTAATAACTTAATAACAGGCTTTAAAACTCCTGGTTCGATATCTAATCTATTAACCCATCTATTTAATGTAGAAAAGGAGGGAAGGGAAAATTTACAACTTTGCCTTAAATATCTATAAGTTTTTTGGGCTCAGGCTTCGTAAAGTTAAAGCTGTACTAATATCATCTTCTTCCCAATATGCAATAGGTTTTCCGCTTAGAAAGAACTCCACTTGTGACTAAGTAAAATATTGCTTAAGGTTGTCCCTTGCAAGAGCAGTTGCTGAGGAATAAGCGTTTTCAATTTTTCTATATAATGCAATTCTCTCTTCCACCCAGTTTGCCCTTTCTCGCTCCGAGTTTAACTTTTCATTTTCATACGACTCCCTTTCTAATTCCCAATTTGCATGTTTTCTCTTCCACCTTGCCCTTTCTTGTTCCCACCTTGCCCTTTCCTCTTCCCTCGGTTCTCTTTCTGCTTTCCATTGTAGTTTAATTAAATTAACTGCCCCCTAATGCTCTCCAGTTGGCGTTGACATTCCTCTTCACTGGAAGATGGTACATCTCGCACATAATCTTCAAGAATTTCTGCAACAAGGCGTTTCTGTCCACGTTTCTCAGCTCGCTTTTCTCTATTACTCGATAGGGATTGTTCTGTAAAAATAGAGACGTAATGCTAAAAATTACCATTATTCTGAAATTAATAACTCAATCACTGGCCCATGGTTTAAATAATTCATTATGAATAAGGCTTCATTGTGAAACAATATCTTGTCCACTTGCTTCTTTGATACTGATAAACATAACAAAAGTAGCATTCACTTTTATCATTTACAATATCTACTCCACTTCAAAACAAAAGATATATAAATGCATTGCCATATATTTGTCAAAATGAGTAATTGGATCGAGTGTTTATGAGCTTATTGAAAAAAATACCGATATATTGTTAGTTTTCATATCTATAATCTAATACATATCGTTTACCAACAATGTACTTCACTTTTGAACCTTACCTTGTGATAGAGGTAATGATAATGCTAGAATTGATCCTTCCTTTAATCGTCGTTGGTTTTTTTTGGCATTGGCTCTCCAAGCAATTCATATTTCAGGTTTCTTTCAAATGCATCAGGTTCAAAATGTAAACAACACATGATTGCATTATCAGGGTTGAAAGGGTCCTTCCTTTTACATGAATTTATCCACAGCTTTCTAGTTTCCACGTACTTGGGAAAGCTGTGAAGAGTTACTCCTTCATCTCTTTTAGATTTATTAGAAAAACACCCATACACAGTACAGTAACGAGGCATTTCAACCAATAGTATTTAATTCAAGCACTCGGCTAATGGGACTCAACAAATAGTTAATTGGGAAGCGGAAGAGCTTCACACTGAATAGTAACACCAGCTTCCTTGTAAACTAACTGTAGATACTGGGAAACAAAGACTGAGAGCCTGGGACGGTGTGACGTCATTAATCTCCCCATGGGTGGTCTGCGCAGTAGATGACAAATTTTGGGTCGCTGATGGGTAGACCTTGTATTCTATAAACCTTGAGTCAAACCAAACGAAAGTGACGGGTGAGACCAAGCTGTGTCGAGTGAAGGCCGGTGTACCGGTTTCAAATTACTCCCTCCAAATCTTACCCCCCGGTAGTTTGAAACCGGATTCAGACTACCGTGGGGTAACTTGAAACCGGTTTAAAGCTACCCCCGGGGGTAATTTGAAACCGGTTTTATACTACCTCCCTGGTTTCAAACTACCCCCCTCGTTTTCACGCAGGATCTCGTCATTTATGAATATTGATAAATTGCTTTTGATCAGGGTCAACACAATCATTAGGTTATATGTATATACATGTACTGTTTCACCTATTGGTATCGTTTATTAATATCCAGCCTTTATCCGTTTTATGTTTATTTCTTAGCGAATAAATGTCGGAAATTCCGTTACCAATACTGGGTAACGAGATAAGGAGACGAGGTGGAATTTGATTCTGACGGATATTTTTTTCCATTATTTGAAATATTTCATAATTATACTGCAAGAAAATATTATATAAGGTATGATCAACATATTGATCATGAGTATACAGTATATGTATACATACATATATATATATATATATATATATATATATATATATATATATATATATATATATATATATATATATATATATATATATATATATATATATATATGTATATTATATATATATATATATATATATATATATATATTATATATATATATATATATATATATATATATATATATATATATATATATATATAGTATATGTGTGCGTGAATATATATATATATATATATATATATATATATATATATATATATATATATATATATATATATATATATATATATATATATATATATATATATATATATATATATATATATATATTTGTATGTATGTTGTAAATAATATATCATTCATGACATCTGTAAATAATTGACACTTTTAATAAAGCAAGATTGTAAGCAATCATAACAGTTTTAATAAAACACGATACAGTACATGCTGCTTGCTTCTACTGTAATTACATTGGTTGTTTGTATACGAAAACACCTGGACTACGGTAAAGTCGTTACACTTTATAGCCCTCTATGGATGACATTGAACACAGCTTGTGTTAATCTCACAACTATTATTACTCATTTTAGCCTAAAGGCAGGCAGCTGTGTTATTATGGGCTAAATTAAATCCTATTTAAACCATCTTCAAAGTAGTAAGTGATGTGTTTTTTTTTTCTCTGTTGTTGATCTCGAAATGGAAAATTATTGAAAAACTGAGTGATAAAATATTTAAGAATTTTACCTGAAATGTATCATAAAGAAAAAAAAAAAAGACCTGGCATCATAGTCACCTGCACATTTCCATGCGGTTTATATAAGATCTCTGCCCTTTTGTCATAACTCCATTCTTTCTTATTACTCATTTCATCAAATGACAAAAACAGCCATACCTAGTAATCGAGACTACATACCATCTTTAAAGTCCTCTCTTTTAAATTGAATCGAGTTAACAGTAGCATACACAACGTTAATTTTGTCTTCACGACAACATGCATGTTGGTAATTTATATTTGAGCTTTTATTTTTCACGTGCATAGCATCCAAATACTACGAAGTTACTATGCATTATCACTGACAGAATATATGAATAAACAAAAAGATATATGGACACAGGAAGTTCTATTGTTATATTGCATATATGGGTATAGTCAAACCATTTTAAGAGCAAACTTGGAGCCCAATAGCGGCATTGCCAGTTCTCTTGGGTCATTTTCAAAGCACACCTGGCTTGACCTCTTTAATCCATGGGCAAGCCAAGAAAAGGAGACAAGGGTCAGCTAATAAGTCATCCACCCGGATTTGAACTGTCTAAAGCCCCCCTGACACTTGCGCGCATTTTTGCCACGCACTGGCACGCATTGATGCGCGCCAGTGCGTGCCACTTTTTGGCACGCACTGGTGTTTTTCGCGCACTGTTCACGACCAGTTCACTCCAGTTCGCGCATCGTTCAGGCGACGTTCAGGCGACGTTCACGCGATGGCACGAATTGGCACGCGTAGTTCGCGCATCGTTCACGACACGTTCACGCGAGTTCACTCATCATTCCGCATCGTTTCCGCATTGGTCACGCCAGTTCACGCCAGTTCACGAATTGGCCACTCCATATAAAAACGGGGCTTCTCCAACCCGAGGACATTCTTTCTGTCAGAGACACCATTGCATTGAGGAGAAGAAACGTATCTTTTTCGTTTGTATTTCTTGTTGCCCTTTATTTTAGTTTCAATAAAAAAGCATTTGATTTACATATAAATAGCAGACATGAAATATGTACAAGTATTAAGAAAGCATTTTATTTTAACATTAAAAGCAGCAAACATGAAAAGTTTTTAGGCTGTTGATTTTAAGGTAATAGAGAAAAAAGTGTGTTGAAATAAAAAAATCATTTTATTTTTACATTAAAACTGCAAACAGAAAAAATTTGTTTTGCCCTTCATTTTAAGGTAATAAAGAAGAATAAGTATGTTGATGAAATAAAACATCATTTTATTTTTACATTCAAACAGCAAACTTAAAAATTTCTTGGGTTTATTTTTCAGTTCATTTTTATTCAAAACAAAAGTTTTGGGTCTTGATTGGTAATAGAGGAAAATAAGTGTGTGCATGAAATAAGACATCATTTTATATTTACATTCAAACAGCAAATATAAACAATTATTAGGTTTATTTTTCTTTCCTTTTCATTAATTTTTTCGTTTCCTTTTTGTTTCTCTTCATTATAAAGTTATAGAAATAGTTTGAAATAAGACATCATTTTATTTTTACATTCAAACAGCAAATATAAAAATTTATTAGGTTTATTTTTCTTTCCTTTTCATTAATTTTTTCGTTTACCTTTTGTTTCTCTTCATTATAAAGTTATAAAAATAGTTTGAAATAAGATATAATTTTTTTTTTCACATTAAAACAGCAAATATAAAAATTTATTAGGTTTATTTTTCTTTCCTTTTCATTAATTTTTTCGTTTCCTTTTTGTTTCTCTTCATTATAAAGTTATAAAAATAGTTTGAAATAAGATATAATTTTTTTTCACATTAAAACAGCAAATATGAAAATTTATTAGGCTTATTTTTCTTTCCTTTTCATTAATTTTTTCGTTTCCTTTTTGTTTCTCTTCATTATAAAGTTATAGAAATAGTTTGAATTTTTAAGATATAATTTTGTTTCACATTAAAACAGCAAATATAAAAATTTATTAGGTTTATTTTTCTTTCCTTTTCATTAATTTTTTCGTTTCCTTTTTGTTTCTCTTCATTATAAAGTTATAGAAATAGTTTGAAATAAGATATCATTTTTTTTCACATTAAAACAGCAAATATAAAAATTTACTAGGTTTATTTTTCTTTCCTTTTCATTAATATTTTCGTTTCCTTTTTGTTTCTCTTCATTATAAAGTGCACGCCACTTCCCGCATCGTTCACTCCAGTTCACTCCAGTTCACGCCAGTTCCCTCACTGTTCACTCCAGTTCACTCCAGTTGGCGCATCGTTCACGGCCATTTAGTGCGTGCCAATGCGTGCCACAAACTTTAAACATTTCAAAGTTTTGGGCCCGCATGGCACGCATTGGTACGCTCTGGCACGTGAGTTTCCGCACTGTTCACGACATTTTCATGGCTCGTTCACGCGAGTTCGCGCATCAATGCGTGCCAGTGCGTGCCACGAATGCGTGCAAGTGTCAGGAGGGCTTAAGAATACGATCTTTTAATTTGATACTCTCTCTAAATTGTTTCCTTCGCTCTTTTTGTTTGCAACCACGTGGTGACAAGTTGAAACTCTCAAATATAACAAAGAGCAAAATTGTTATAAAACGATAATCATACTAACAGAAATAATCTTAATTTTGATATCAAATGAATTCAGTTCTCAATTCTGATTGATTATTAAAAGACAGGATTCTTTACAAAGGATTTAATTAACTATGTTTAATATGGTATATTTACATTGGTGATTTTATTGTTTTAGAATTTATTTAATTAATCGACAACATTTTTTTATAACAAAGGTTGTGTTAGCAAACGTGGTTATGGTGACTTCGTCAGATAAAATTAGTGCTATCACAAAAGATTCAACGAATTAGTTAATTCAGACCATTTTCATGTCTTCCTTTATAACGTTATCAGTATGCTTGATACCATTGACCTAATTTTCGTTGCAAATCTGAAACAAAGTCGTTTTTGATATGTTGGTTGCATCTGTGACACGTTTGACTGCTTGGTCAATTCCAACTTTAACAATTTCATTATCATTTTCCCATTAAAAAAACTACTAGACATTTTATGCCTTTTTTCTTTCTTATGGGGGAAAACACGACGCTGAGAACTTACCATGGTTTTTACGGAAGCCTATTGTGCAAGACAGTGAATGAGGAAGCTAATCTTCATGCATTTAATAGGATTTGACCAAAGGTCTCAGTGAACTGACCCAGTGGCAACGTGTATGTCATATCTCCTAATTTGTCATTTTCGTTCCCTTGTCTTAGTGAAGTGAAAGCATCGGGATTAAGGAGAATCGGCACCGCTGCAAATGAGTTTTGGTGATTGACACCCTAAGCTGCACGTTGGCTGTCCTTGTTCAAAGGTTGTGTGTGTGTGTATATATATATATATATATATATATATATATATATATATATATATATATATATATATATATATATATATATATATATATATATATATATATATATATATATATATATATATATATATATATATATATATATATATATATATGCATTTGTATGAATAATAAAATAGTCAACACCATTTATTGTGAGTGATTTTTGTGTCAATTTCTCCAGGCATATTGCCGTCCAAAGCTCATGCACCTAAAGCACATGAATGGAATCTATTGGAGATAAAAAAAAATGAGAAAATAAATCTCCACAATCACGCACACACTGAAATAAAATGAAGTTTTACTTCGCCGTTATCACTAAACCTTAAATGACAGTCTGTAACTTCAAATATTGTGTATTAGTGAATTATAAGACACGTTAGGTCTTAAATACGAAAATATCAACAATCACACGAACATTGAAATAAAATAGAATTTTACTTCGCTTTTATCACAAAACCTTAAATTAGTCTGTGACTTTTAACGTATCATATAATTCACTAATACACAATATTTGGTCTTAAATACAAAATTAAACTACTTTTCCTACTGCTGTAAAACCAGCATTAAATGCATGATTCATATTTGTGATGTCACATGAATTATTTATCATTCTGATGAGGGGGTAACTTGAGAACAGAGGGGGTAACTTGAAACCGGTTTCAAATTCCCCCCCCCCCCGGGTATCTGAAACTGGATTAAAGTTCCCGGGGGGGGGGGGTTAGTTTGAAACTGGGGGTAACTTGAAACCTTTACACCGGGTCATTTGGGGTATAAGAAGGGTCCCACCATCCATTGAATCGTGCTCGATTTTTTCGCAGTTTTCACCTGTTATTCTTGACTGTTTTGGAATCCAGGATATTCCCTTTCATGTGGTGTGTGCTAAACTGTAAAGAAAATTCAAGAACTGGACCGAAAGTAAATGTTTTCTTTTCCAAATACTGATGAATAAAAAACCTATAGTTAAACCATTCCGTGGTGGCAGCTGAAAAGAGCTCTTTACCAGAACTTTTCGTGTCCGAACGTAAACACTTAGTTCATTTTTCCTTCAAGGAAGCTTTCTTTAGAGACAAGTCGAAAATCTTTGAAAGCAACAATAAAGGAAGATTAAGAGACTAACAGTAATACAGGGATAAGTATCCTATTTTCCCTCACCCTTTCTTTACAACTGTACTGGCTGGTATCAGATCACCTTAATTAACAACATAACACACACACACACACACACACACACACACACACACACACACACATATATATATATATATATATATATATATATATATATATATATATATATATACATATATATATATATATATACATATATATATATATATATATATATATATATATATATATATATATATATATATATATATATATATATATATATATATATATATATATATATATATATCGAAAACTGGCATCTAAGTATAAGCCATGCTTATAAGTAGTTTGGAAGAGTTATTTAAAGAAAAGGCTTTTTAAACCTATTTGATTGCACTGCCCTTGTCAGATACTTATATTTCACTACCGATATTTTTGTGTTTGTGGTCTACTAGTCACATCCGTCAATCAATGGTCTTTCATCTCAGAAGATTATGATTTTTTAAAGGAAAAGTCAATTTAGTCTCTCTCTCTCTCTCTCTTTCTCTCTCTCTCTCTCTCTCTCTCTCTCTCTCTCTCTCTCTCTCTCTCTCTCTCTCTCTGTTTGTGTGTATATAATGTAGACTTTCCTTGGAGATTCTTTCCATCCATTGAATGCAATGTTTTCTCCACCTACCACCAGTATTTTTTTTCAAAGGTGGGGATTTTCTTTCGTGCATATAAGTTTATCACTGTTCTTCTTAAACATATTTATTGAAGTCGTCGAGAGCAGGATGATACTTTGTTCTTTCTTGAAATTTAGGTTTTTCACATTCTTCGAGTGTGATCATTTGACGGATTATTATTTCAGTAACATTAGTGGCTTCAAACGTGTGGATATATGCTTTAGTTACATCAGTAAAAGGGCCACTGTTCATCTTCATTGTGAAATACTTGTGCACACTGTATACTTAAGTTTCCAGTCATTCAAATTTGATAGCTTAGGCAGTCTTAAGCACTCTATTTTATACTCCACGATCAACAATTTTGGGGACTAAATATGGCTCACTGATCTTTGCCTGAAAATTTACCCTCGTGACCTTAAAGATTTCAAACTCACCATCTTGTTAGTCTTATTACGACAATAGGATAAAACTGGCAAATAACCTGGGATTATAATTACGAAAAAAAAATGTTGGTTCAAATTACCATTATAGAAATGAAACCATACCTTATGAAATATATATGTTTGACAAGAATAACAGGAGAGAGAGAGGGAGAGAGAGAGAGAGAGAGAGAGAGAGAGAGAGAGAGAGAGAGAGAGAGAGAGAGAAAGAGAGAGAGAGAGAGAGAGAGAGAGAGAGAGAGAGAGAGAGAGAGAGACTGGATTTAACTTCTGGTTAATCGTAATCACCTCTGGTTAATCCTGGAGATTAGTCAAAAAGGAACGGCATCTGTCATAAAGCGGCTACGCTTTGTCAGTTTCGCTCAATTTGGATGGATCGTGTCCAAGTACTGTGCTCTTTTTTCCTTAAATTGTTCGAATTATTTTGACACGGCAGATTGGGTTTTACTATAATCATTGCACGCCATCAAGAGAGCCCGATATGTTCCTAACTATAATAGTAGGGGAAATACTATATTTATAATTATAATCGTATTATATTGTTCATGTGGTATTGAACACAAAATATCAGCCTCTTGTATAATGATGAAAAAGATTACTAAAGTGTTTAACAAATTACTTTGGTATTCACACACTTTTCTTCCCTTGCTAATTACTACTTCATTTTCTTTTTTATTTCTTCTCATTCAATTTGCGCTCTCTCTCTCTCTCTCTCTCTCTCTCTCTCTCTCTCTCTCTCTCTCTCTCTCTCTCTCTCTCTCTCTTCAAATCTATATATCAGGTGCTGATTCCGGGCCAATATGGACGTTGCCTTCCATTAAGGCATTAACCTAGCTCTCTCCTAGGAGATTAGTAAGGGGTTGTAATGATGTGTGGTTCTTCAGGCTCATAATTAGCAAAAAGGTGATTATGGGTGATTGTGCAAAAGATTTTGAATTATTTTGAATTGCTAGAATTGTTTACTTATAATTTATTTTTCACAATCAAACTGCAAGAATCATTCTGGTTTTTTTTTTTCGGTATGCAAGTGTAGTTTGGAATTAGTGGGTTCTGAAATTAGACTCCTCACACGGGAAAGTCTTATTTTGATTTATTATTTTTTTTCTGTCTAATTTTTCTTAGCCCAATTATTCAAAGTCGTCTCCTTTTAGTGTGTATGAATCTCTTAATTTTTCTATGAGGATTATCACCTGTAGATTGTAAAGAGAAACAAAGTGTGTATGTATAGTGAGTACGTGCATCTGACAAAGAAGGATTGTAGATGTCACAACCAAACTTATTCCTTATCCGTCTCGATATCGTTCGACCTACTCAACCTAACTTCTTCCCCCACTGACCAGGCCTGTATTTGAGACGGCCCTTGGTTAGACACAAAACATATCGCGTCGAAGTCTGACGATTTTCAGTCGTTTTACCTGGAGCTTTCGGTTTAAAAAAGTCCTGAAGCCGAAGGTATATTAAGAACTTGAAGGCGGAAGGGTTCCGTCAGTCATAATCCCGGAATATTTTCCTTTTCAGCTCTTCTTTTCCCCCAGGTAGTCAGGGGAAAGCAGTTGAGAAACTTTGAATGATTTTGATCCTATAAGTCAAACCATTCTGTCGTGGCCGCTGAGAAAAGCTCATTTCCAAAAGGTATCGTGTTCGAGTGTAAACACTTGTTCATTTTCCCTTGAAGGAATCACTCTTTAGAGACAAGTCGAAAACCTTGAAAACAACGATAAAGCCAGATTAAAAGATTAGGCACCCCATATCCCCCACCCTTTCTTTACAACTGAACTAAATCGTCTAAATAAAATCATCTTTACAATACTTCCTTGCGTTATTGTCTTATTGCTGGTACACTACAATATATATTATATATATATATATATATATTATATAATATATATTTATATATATAATATAAATATATATATATATATATATATATATATATATATATATGTGGTGTGTGTGTGTGTGTGTGTTTGTGTGTGTGTGTGTGTGATAAAAACGGAAATCAAAGCATAAACAATGCTTTTAATGACCCTGGAAGGGTTTCTTTATCTCCAAACTTATGGCGGTCGGGTCAGTCACATCTGTCAATCAATGGTCATCCAGCTTATAAGATTAGGATTTCTTTAAGGAAGAGTCAGTTTAATCTTTGAGGTATCTTCCCTCCCCTCTCTCTCTCTCTCTCTCCTCTCTCTCTCTCCTCTCTCTCTCTCTCTCTCTCTCTCTCTCTCTCTCTCCTCTCTCTCTCTCTATATTATATATATATATATATATATATATACTGTATATATATACATATATATATAATGTATATATATATATATATATATATATATATATAAATATATATATATAATATATATATATATATATAATATATATATATATAATATATATATATATATATGCATATTTAGTTTATATATATACAGTATATATATATATATATATATATATATATATATATATATATATATATATATATATATATATATATATATATATATACATACATAAGTAGATGATGAATGAAGAAATGTTGATTTGAAAGCTCAAATAGAGAGGAATGTCGAAATCTAACTGAGGCCCTTTACGTCAATAGGCGTAGGAGGGAGAGTATATATATATATATATATATATATATATATATATATATATATATATATATATATTATATATATATATATATATATATATATATATATATATATATATATATATATATAATATATATATATATATATATATATATACGTATGTATATATACACGTATGTATATAAATATACACATAATGTATATATATATATATATATATATATATATATATATATATATATATATATATATATATATATATATATATATATATATATATATATATTGTAAGAAAGCATTATAACTTCTTTTAATCTTAACTTTTCTTTATAATGAAAGCATAATAAAAAGTAAATATTCAATTATGTTCAATTAATTTTCCCGTCTTTTTTTATTTCTTATTTGATTCAATTGTTTTCCAAAATCATAATATTCAGATATAGGAAAATTAATAGTCTTAAATTCACGAAATACTTTATTTGGAATGATGCAAAATTAAATCCTAAGTAATTGAATAAATACAATATATATCGATAGCCAACTTGAAATATTTAAATTATAAGAATTTTATTTGTTTGTACATAGTTAATTTTGACCTAACATGTATTGTATATAAATTCTATTCTTCATCAGAGGAATCCAATTCAACAATAAAAGACTCTAACAAAATGTTCTACAGAAAGGTCTGCCTCCATATCTTCCTTTGAAGTATTTCAGCGTGCCTCACAGCATTAGCCAATTTTCTCTTGTTACCACTATTTAGAGCTTCTTCTAATAACGATTTTAAGTCTTTCATTTTGAAGTTGTTCTTTTTTGATACAAACTGCTTAACTTGCCCCCAAATCAACTCTATGGCATTGTACTGGCAATGATATGGAGGCAACCTTACTACTTTATGGCCTTTTTCTAGGGCCATATTATCTATTACGTATTTCTCTCTCTTGGCATGCAGTCAAAGATTTGACCATAGTTATTAATTCATTTTTAGTCAAGTAATCTTTCGGGTCTTTTCCTTTTTAATAAGCCATTCTTTAATCAATGCTTTCCTATCTGACATTGTTGGAGCTTATCAGTTCTCACCGAATGATAGGAAGCATTATCCATGACAATTACTGATGACGGAGGAATGTTTGGTAATATTTTGATTTGAACCAGTCTTGAAATACGTCATGGTTCATTTGCTTGTGGTAATTGCCGTCATTTTTGCTTGAAAAATTAAAGCAGCATTTGGTAAAAATCCATCTTTGGTGCCCAGCATGAACAATTATGAGTCTGTTGCCTTCGCCACTTGGAGAATTAACACCTGTTGCCTTTTTCCCGCTTTTATCCAACCAACATTTTCCCACACAATAATTTTGATTTACCCAGGTTTCATCTAAATAAACAAAAGGGTGATCTCCACTTTCTTTCACTTTCTTAATTTTTCGAAAAAAAAAACCGTTCTTGCACTTGACACTTCACTTCTTTCTAAAAGAAATTTCCTTCCATTGACTTTAGCATGAATGAAACCTATATCATGAAGCACTTTGCTTAGAGATTCTTTGCATCCATTGAATGGAATATTTCCTTTAACTTCCGCCAGTATTTTTTTCAAGGGTGGGGATTTCAATTCGTGCATAAAAAACTTAACACTGTTCTTCTTACAACACATTTATCAAAGTCGTCTAGAGCAGTCACAGGACAAGGATGAAGCCTAATTCTTTCTTGAAATTTCGGTTTCCCAAATTCTTCTTGCGTGACTCGTCCCTCCTTGATGATTCTACGTAATGTTCTTTCAGGAACATTTGTGGCTTCAGAAGTATGGATACATGCTTTGTGACTTCAGTAAAAGGGCCGCAGTTCATCTTCTCTTTTGTGAAATATTTGTACACACTGTGTACTATTTCCCTGGCATTGGGACGGAGAACATGGTTTGGAGATGTTTCCATGGTTTATGTTTGCTAGATAATGCAGTCTCTGTTGTTGTTGTTGGGGTATTAAAGCCAACACTTGTTGTTGGCACGGGCCTTTCCTTGGTTGGCCCGTAGAGGAGTCTCTGTCTCAAACACTACATTTTATACCCCAAGATCTACCATTCAAGGGATTAAATATAGCTCGCTGATATTTGCTACATAAATTTACCCTTGAGACCTCCAAGGACAGGTCAATCGGATTTCAAACTTCCCTCTGTGCGAGTCATATTAAGACGGTAGGATAAAACTGGCAAATATCCTGGGATTATGATTTTGGGGACATGTACTTGGTTGTAATTATCCTTATAGAAATGAATACCTTACACTGTTAAAAATATGCCGAAAAAAAACGGTAAAAATCCAGTAATAAATGTTGCCAGGCATTTACCGTCTAATAAATGGAAATATTGACGTTAAATGGTGATATTATGATCATCAACCCGTAATAACATAACAGGGTAGGGTAAAAATTACTCTCTCGAATATTTTACTGAATTAGGGCTATGAACAGTATATTTTTACGGATAATGACCGATTAAAATTACGCTTATTTAACAGTGTACCTAATGAAATATATACTGTATGCTCGACAAGAATAACAGGAGAGAGAGAGAGAGAGAGAGTGAGAGAGAGAGAGAGAGAGAGAGAGAGAGAG
>NC_090750.1:9227295-9229795 GCF_036898095.1 Palaemon carinicauda
ATAAATAAGTAGTTTGTCGATTTTCTGGACGACGAAGGGATCGGTGTCCTTACAAGTACTTCCCCCCCCAAGACATCGGGCGGCGAAGAGGGCTGATGATTAATCTTCGTATCTTTTCGGGCGTCGGAGGGTTCCTCTTGTTTTCTAACAGAGGGGCGCGCTGGCGGTCGGTGTAAAGATCTCTTCCTCTTGTCGTCGTTTGATGATTTTTCTTTCGTTGGACGGCTTGTTTTTAGGTGGAACTCTGGATCTGCCAGGTCCGGCGGAGGCGGTGTCGCTTCCTTCGAGAAACGCTGGTTTCACGTGGTCTATTGAGACCCAGTCCTCTTGGCCATGGACGTCGAGAAGGAAGGCTTTCGTTGTCTTTTTAATTACCCGGTAGGGGCCTCGATAAGGTCTAGTCAGTGGTTGTCGATGAGCGTCGACACGGACGAAAACGTACCTGCAGTCATCCAGGCTTTTTGGCTTGAATTGCTCGGTTCTGTCCTGGTAAGTTTTGAGACGCGGCCTGAACTTCCTGGCGATGTCCCTTAGGTGATCCAGCTGCGTGTCGTCGGTTGATGAAGGAAAGAATTCGCCAGGAACTGCGAGCGCTTCCCCGTAAACCTTTTCGGCAGGTGAAGGTTCGCTGTCTGCGCGAGGGGTGGTGCGAAGGCCGAGGAGTACCCAAGGAAGTCGTGATTTCCAGTCCCCATCGGTGCAGCTCACCATTAGGGACGCCTTGAGGGCGCGGTGAGTTCTTTCGACCATGCCGTTTGCCGCGGGGTTGTATGCCGTGGTGCTGTGGAGCGTCGTCCCCATCGGGTTCGCCAAAGCGAGCCATATTTCGGAGAAGAAAGCGGGGCCTCTGTCTGTCGTGATGTCATCAGGAACGCCAAACCTGCTCACCCAGCTTGACAGGAGGGCTTCGGCGCATGCTTGAATCGTAGCTTCGGTCATCGGCGATGCCTCCAACCACCTCGTGGAGCGATCGATGATCGTAAATAGGTAGCGAGCAGATCCAGAAGGGGGCAATGGTCCCACGACGTCGATGTGTATATGGCCGAAATGTCTTTTTGGCTGGGGAAAATCGCTTACCCCTGATTCAGTGTGACGGCTGACCTTGCTTGACTGGCAGTTGATGCATGACTTCGCCCATTCCTGGGCGTCCTTTTTTATCCCCGGCCAGACAAACTTTTCAGACAAAAGGCGAGCGGTGGTGCGTCCTGACGGGTGTGAAAGTCCATGGATGATATTGAATATTTTCCTTCTGCAGGAGGCTGGTACCCAGGGACGTTGGCGGCCAGTGCTGGTGTCGCAAAGAATACTTACTCCTGCTGGTCCGAGGGGAATCACACTTATCTTGAGTGCGGATGGCTCCGTCAGGTTATCCTGTGCTTCTCGGTCGGTGCGTTGTTCGGTTGCGAGATTGGCGTAGTCGATTCCCAGGTGGATCGCGTCAATTTCAATCCTTGAAAGAGCGTCCAAGACTGGGTTTTTCTTTCCTGGGACGTAACATATGGTGCACCCGAATTCGGCGATTGATGCAAGATGACGTTGTTGTCGGGAGGACCATGCGTCCGTCGATTTCGTGAAGGCGTGTACGAGGGGTTGATGGTCCGTCGCGATTGTGAAGGGGGTACCCTCCAAGATGTGCCTGAAGTGGCGGATGGCGAGGTAGACGGCGAGGAGTTCCCTATCGAAGGTGCTGTATCTTGTTTCGGCGGGTTTCAATTTCTTGCTGAAGAATGCCAGCGGTCGAGGAGAACCATCGACGAGTTGCTCTAGCACAGACCCACAGGCGACGTTGCTGGCGTCGGTCGTTAGTCGCAGGGGCGCGTTGTCGTCGAAATGAGCTAGGGTGGTAGCATTCGCAAGGGCATACTTCGTCCGAGCGAATGCCTGTTGCTGGGGCAAACCCCACTCGAGTTTTTTTTGCTTTTCCTTTCAGGACGTCGTCGAGGGGTGACAGGATTTGTGCGATGTTGGGGATGAAGCGCCTGTAGTAATTGACCATTCCCAGGAACTCCTGAAGTTGGCGGATGGTCGTAGGCATCGGTAACTTCCTGATGGCGTCGACCTTGGTTGTCATGGGTTTTACCCCGCGCGAGGATACTCGGTGACCAAGGAAATCCACTCCCTCCGCACCTAACGTGCATTTATCGAAGCGTACGACCAGGCCGTTCTCCTGTAGGCGTTTAAGGATGGTGCGGACGTGCCCCCGGTGTTCCTCCTTGGTTTTCGAGAATATCAGAAAATAAGACTTGAGGAGGTCCAGCTTGGTAAAATACTTCGCGCCGTGCAACGCGTTCGTTAGGTCCTGCATGTTGGGCAGCGGGTAATGATCGGGCGTTGTGATGAGGTTGAGGCGCCTGTAGTTGCTGCAAGGTCTCCAGGACCCGTCCAGCTTTTTAACCATGTGCAGGGGTGATGCCCTGGGGCTCGATGCTTTCTTACAGATACCCATGCGTTCCATGTCCTCGAAGGCGCGTTTGACATCCTTCAGTTTCTGGGGTGGGAG
>NC_090750.1:9234795-9247295 GCF_036898095.1 Palaemon carinicauda
ATAACACGGATAACCCAACTATAACATTATTCATAATTAACCTAAGAGGGGTTACTTTAAAGACAAAACCTTTTAAATCTTTGTAATTGCTCTGCCCTTGTCAATGAGATACTTGTCTTTCACTACCTATATCTCCGTGCATGTGGTGTTCGGTTTACATCCCTCAATCAATGGTCTTTCGGCTTATACGATTACGATATCTTAAAGGAAAAGTCAATTTAATCTTCGTTCTCTCTATTCTATATCATATAGCAATTTCCTTAGAGACTCTTTGCATCCATTGACTGTAAAGTTTACCAATCAGGGGATTAAATATGGTTCACTGATCTTTGCCTGATAAATTTGCCTTTGTGACCAAGATGTACTGGTTAATCAGATTTCAAACTTCATTCTGCCAGTCTTATTAAGACGATAGAATGAACATGGCAAATAACCTGAAATTAATATTTTCAAAAAAATATAGTTGGTTCTAATTATCATTATACAAATGAAAACCATACCTTATGAAATATATATGCTCGGCAAGAATAACGAGAGAGAGAGGGAGAGAGAGAGAGAGAGAGAGAGAGAGAGAGAGAGAGAGAGAGAGAGAGAGAGAGAGAGAGAGAGAGAGCCATGATCTAACCACTGGTTAATCCTGTGAGATTAGTAAAAAAGGACACCTGTCATAAAGCAGCTCGCGTTATCAGTTTCACTCCGTTTGGATGGCTAGTGTCTAAGTATAGAGTTAATTTTTCCTTCAATTGGTTGAATTATTTTGACACAATTACGCTCTACACTGGGTCAAAAATCATCTCAGCGGCCACGACAGATTAGTTTTACTATAGTAAATGATTGATACACCGAAAGGTGATACAAATGGACTTTAAACTAAGGTTAAAACTTCTCATGATTTCGTTTGAGATATTCTAGCTAAAAAGTGGAGTTGAAGAATGTAACTCATGATTCATTCTAAAACTATATTAGTGTTAGATTCTGTCATTCGATCTAAGGTCATAAGGGTTTCATTGCTTAACAATATGATAGAGAAAACTGAACTGTATTTGCATGCAAAGATTGTAAGAAAAAGATATGTGATTTAAATTTCAACGGCAAAACTTAAACAGGGGAAGTATTTATTCTTTGGTAACCTGATATTCCACGCTATTCTGTTTGCATGTGGTAGATGCTTTTTAAATAATTGTGTACGAAAAGTTTATTCTTTTTCTGTAACGGTTGTTACCATACTCTATATTTCATTCTAGCATTCAATAGAAATACTGTCATTATTCTACTTCAACGAGATTCTAATATCCATATATTTGTTATTTCGATGCATGATGCCTCCGAAAAAGATAACCCCGAATAGCCCCATTCGTACGCGGATGGGGTCAGTCAGCAAGGCCAAATATTCTAAACAGTCGACTCGTAATGTTAACGGTCAGTCTTCCTTGAACGAGGCTTCCCCTCAATTGTCCAGTACCTCCTCCAGGGGGTCTGCCTTGAAACCGCTCTCCAGCGGAAGGAGAGGCAGACCGCCTAGCCGGTCCTTCTCCAACAACAGGAGGAGCGGATCCCCTTCAAAGACCTCATCCAGATTGAGTAGGAGAGAATCTTATCCTCAGTTCGTCTCCACCAGGAACAGGAGTGAATCTACTCTGCAGTCCCCAAACAGCCAAAGGACCAAGACACCCTCTGATGACCAAGACTCGGCTTCTGAAGCCTCACTGATCCTTTTCCCTTGCAAGAATTGCGGGAGAAGATTCGGGTCGAGACAGAGACTCAACATCCACAGATCTGTGCATTTCCAAGAGCATTATTACTCCTGCCTGACTTGCTTCAAGACCTTTCCTTCCCTTCCAGCCCTTCAACTCCACCAGACTATCCACAAGACTCTCCGGTGTGCCACTTGTGGATTATCCTTCCAGGACTTCCGTTCCCTCAGATTCCATCATTTGAATCACCCACTGGAGTCCTTAGAAGAGGCAAATAATAATCAACATCCTTCGGGGACGTCTGGCCCTTTGGGTTTTATCTCTTGATGGATACTAAGAAGGTCTTTGATGAGGAAAATGATAATGTATATATTTTTTATTATCTGTCAATTCATTCGTTTTATGCCATTTGGAGAAGCAATTCGGTATGTAACGTTTTCTATATTCCTCTGTCAGTTGGGCTTTATTTTTTTTAATTTATCCATCCATTCTAAAACTATGTATTTACATTTTTTTTTGTTATGAGTAATTATGAAATTTATTTATTTATAGCCAAGTTAGTCTATCTTTCATAGCTATTTCATTACTGCACAATCTTATTCAAAGTTATCCTTTGCAAATAAAGAAGACTCAAAAAATCTTGAATTCTAATATATTCCTCCCTGAAGGATGATTTCTTGATTGTAATACAAAGTTAATATTTCCACAAAAATAAAGATAATTAAGCCTTCATTCCCTAATGTTTTGTTGTCTTCCAATGAAATTAAATAATGTTTTCTGTATAGTGTCCCATATTAGAAGACGTCTTTTTTAATCACTGAGTCCGTAACGAGTGACTTAAGAAAAGCCATGAAATACAAAAAGAAAAAAAAAAAGGAATAAAAATCTTTATATTGAAATTGGTTTCTTTACTCATACAAACACAAATTTAGGGATGGTGTTTAGCCTCTTCCTGGCTTGTGGGATGTGACAGAAATCTACAACAACAACGCCTCTTACAGATGGGTTCTATTCTGAATATTTTTTTTTTCTCTTAGAATTATTGAAGGCAATAATATTAAAACCAAAATTAGAGGAAGATTCTTTACAGCTGCACATTTTAATTAGACAATTTGTTAGATATATAAATGTGTATATTTGTCTTCCATGGTTTAAAACGTATTTGAATGTCCACTATAAGATTAGAATTAACCATAATCTCTCTCACTCTCTCTCTCTCTCTCTCTCTCTCTCTCTCTCTCTCTCTCTCTCTCTCTCTCTCTCTCTCTCTCTCCTCGTAGTTAACTGTATGGTGTTTAATGACGGGTGATTGGATTGTGATAGCAGCACCTATCATAATTCAATACTCCGTCAATTCCAATATTCAAGAAGTCACCTCTAAAATACAGCTGTAATTTAAATTTCCCACCTGATGTCCTTTCCAAATGTTTCCACTAATTCTGCCTCCAGAGAAATTAAACGTTGGAGAGATTTGTCAGGTAAGGCTCTTAATGCGGATCTTCTTATTTCATATCTGTTATGTGTTCAAGGTTACTTTACATCATTTGAAGCGATATGTCTTTTCCAAGTAGGCAAGGCTATATTTCCTTAGTTCTTTTAAACTAAAGGAAAATGATAACGATAAATTCTGTTTATTTATAAACCATAAATATATTTTTTTTTAATATTGTAATATTGCAATTTATTTTTTAGATTATCTAATAGTTCTGTAAGCTATTGCCTTACTAAACTTGCGCTTGTTTGACAGAAAAGTAAACATGAATTGCTTAGGAGAAAATAATTACTCTTTGATTTTTTGTCCCGAGCCTTTAATTTAATGTCATATGCCCGAAATTCCACCGGAGTAGACTAGATAAGATGTGAAAATACAAATATAACGACATGGATGTCCAAAACTTTCTCGTTAGTCATGGAGAGGCGTTATTTTTTTCTTGAGTGCTTTTATGTAAAAAACTTTTGGGTATGTCTTATATAACTACTCTTGGGATCACCTGAAGATAAGAGACCCCAAATAGTTCTCCTGAAGATAAAGGACCCTAACTAGCCTCACCTGAAGAATAGAGACCCTGATTTTCTCCACCTGAATATAAGCGACCCCAGCTTATTGACGTCTCCAGGTGATCTATTTTGTCTTATAATTGCTTACTATAAGAAAAGGAAAACAATATATATTTATTAAAACTACTTTATGAAATATTTGTTAAAAAGAACAAATTTATACAAACAATCCATATTCTACTAAAAGCAATTTCAGTACAAAAATAATCGAACCTACCATTAAAACACCTTTCAAACCACATAAATTGCTGTAAATATATATTGAAAATTCTCTCTAGCATCCACGCATTTTCTTAATCCTTGATTTATGCTTGTTCCAATAACTTTCGATGGCCTGTGTATGTACTCCTGTTTCTGTATTGATAAAGTTACGGGAATGATTTACGGTTTGTTGCTGAAATCTGAGATGTGATTGAATTTTTGAATAAGCTTTCCACTTATTACTGTATATTACTGAACCAGGCAAAACAACTTTTTCTATGATTGGAAGTAGAATTGCAGCAACACGTGTTTCAACGATCACCATATATCCAACACTTAATGCTAGTGTCAACCATTCCAAATACTCATAATGGCCGATTTGGTGCACGTACTCTTTGATATTTGCTTTTGCGCGCAAAGCAAGACTCGTCAATTTGTGCAATTATGCCTTTACAACCAAGTCTAACTGGGTTTGCCTCAAAACACTTCATGCAGATTTCCCTGAGAAGAAAACTGTAAATATCAATCATATTTTTTTTTTTTTTTTTTTTTTTTTTTGGAAATGTTTAGAATATTATCCTGAATCCAGTTTTGCAGTGAAAGTTTAGATTTAGCAAAAAATAGGTAATTACAAATAGAAATTTTGCTTTTGAATTTAGTATTCGCTTTAAATTGGAATTTCTACACATAATTATCTTTTATAGAAGACAGATTAGTCTCTCAGCCATTAAAGAAAAATAAGATTTTTTTTAAATAACGTCAATTTAAGAAAAAAATCTATTTGCTACCATATCGATAAGTTGGTTAGCTTTTTTACTGGTTAGTCTCACTCATTTCGTTACACTAATAATAATTAACTTATAAACTGGTTGGTTAGCTTGTTATAGTAAAACCATTCTGTCGTGGCCGCTGAGACGGTTTCTGTTCCCCTGTACAGCATACCCATGTCAAAATATTTCGACCACTTTAAGGAAAAAATGAACACTGCGGTTAGAGACGAGCCATCCAAACTGAGTGGGACTAATGCTACTGTTAATGACAGATGACCTTCCTCAGGGTATGCCTAGGGTGCATCCCCACCTTTTCCACTAATCTCACTGGATTAAGACAAGATTAAATCTGCTCTCTCTCTCTCTCTCTCTCTCTCTCTCTCTCTCTCTCTCTCTCTCTCTCTCTCTCTCTCTCTCTCTCTCTCTCTCTCTCATATTTCATTAGGTACACAGGTAAATAAGCGTAATTTTAATAGAACATTATCCATAAAAATATACTGTTCTTAGCCGTAATTCAGTAAAATATGGGAGTGTAATTTTTACCCTACCCTGTTATCTTATTATAGGTTGATGATCATAATATCACCATTTAACGTCAATATTTCCGTTTATAAGACGGTAAATGTCTGACAACATTTATTACTGGTTTTTTACCGTTTTTTTTTTGGCATATTTCAACAGTGTATGGTATTCATTTCTATAAGGATAATTACAACCAAGTACATGTCCCCCAAAATCATAATCCCAGGATATTTGTCATTTTTATCTTACCGTCTTAATATGACTCGGACAGATGGTAAGTTTTAAATCCGATTGATCTGTCCTTGGAGGTCTCAAGGGTAAATTTATGTAGCAAATATCAGCGAGCCATATTTAATCCCTTGAATGGTTGGTCTTGGGGTATAAAATGTAGTGTTTGAGGCAGTGACTGCATTATCTAGTAAACATAAAGCATGGAAACATCTCCAAACCATGTTCTCTGTCCCAATGCAAGGGAAATAGTACATTGTGTGTACAAGTATTTCACAAAAGAAAAGATGAATCGCGGCCCTTTTACTGATGTCACCAAAGCATGTATCCGTACTTCTGAAGCCACAAATGTTCCAGAAAGAGAGAGAGAGAGAGAGAGAGAGAGAGAGAGAGAGAGAGAGAGAGAGAGAGAGAGAGAGAGAGAGAGAGAGAGAGAGAGAGAGAGAAGGGGGGGGGAGATACAACAAAGATTAAATTGACTTCCTTTAAGAAATCCTAATCTTATAAGCTGGATGACCATTGATTGGCAGATGTGACCCGACCACCATAAGTTTGGAGATATCAGTTATGAAAGATAAGTATCTGACAAAGGCAGCACAATAAAATGATTTGAAATATCTCCATATATATTGTAGTGTGCCAGCAGAAAAAACAATAACCAAGGAAGTATAGTAAAGCTGATTTTTTTTAGACGATTTAGTACAGTTGTAAAGAAAGGGTGAGGAAAATGGGGTGCCTAATCTTTTAATCTGGCTTTATCGTTGTTTTCAAAGGTTTTCGACTTGTCTCTAAAGAGTGATTCCTTCAAATGAAAATGAATCAAGTGTTTACACTCGAACACGATACCTTTTGGAAATGAGCTCTTCTCAGCGGCCACGACAGAATGGTTTGACTATAGTCTCATTCTTAGATTTAAATTCCTCACCTGAAGAAAGAAGACCCCAATTTTTTCCACCTGAAGATAAGCTACCCCAGCTAGTGTTGGGGTCCCCAATCTTCAGGTGATCCTACTCTTGTTTAGAACTTGCGCGAAAATACGACCATGAGGCCAATTTCTTATGATTCAAGGTCTTCCTACGGTGAAGCCCTGTCATAAATTTACTTGAATCAGCTGCCCTGAAATTGACCTAGGAATGAAATGAGTACTCGAATTAACATGAATGTGCACGTGTATAGATAATGAGTAACCCAGTCACAAGTTAAACGACACTTCTCTTAACCCTAAAGTTGTTCTCTTATTAACCAAGTTCCATCTCCCAGTGAGGGAATACAGTAATAAGGAGGTATCTCATTAGACTGACCTTATAAATCCTAATCCGCACACTCGATTCCCTATAATCTCACTACTGATTATTGTTCTCTTTAAAAGAAAACAAAAGGATTTTTCTATACCTGTAGGTGCCCTTTCCCCAGACTTGTGAAGCCGACCGACGTATAGGACAAAAAGCTCACTCGCCTACGGCGTGGCCTACCAAAGCACGGTAGGTCACGGTGTAAATTTCATAAAATGGAGCTGTCACTACGAACGAACGAACTGGTAGCTCAGTTCAGATGGAATAATCGTTTCGGAAGGATATAAGCTCTCATTTTATTGATTAAAGATTCCTATTTCGTGTTTTGCATGTAGATGCTTTCAAAGACTCAGCAAAATCATGAATCCATCGGTTACATTGCTTGCAGGATTTATAGTTTCGTAGGATAAGCTTCTGTCCTCCACTGCTCTAATGCCCCAGATTTATTTCAGCAAACAATAGTTCAATTCCCGTTTAGGAGTGCATCTACACATCTTATAATAATCTGATAATTTTTGTTTTGTAGAAGTTCAATAGGATAAGAATCTGTCCTCTAATACCATCGTTGACTATTTCTCTTATATCTTCGTTCCTTGAATGAATTTGTATTTTTTTTCTGTATGTTGTATCGATGAAATATTTTGTAAATATATATCTTTGCAAATATAGAACTTTAATTTCCTAATGAGGAAAAGATGATAAATTCATTACTTTAAAAAGTAAGGCTATGACGGTCACGAGACGTGGCAAGGATTGGGTCCTTTCCTTCCTACACGACAGGTGTGTCCGCTGTCCAATTGGCTTCACAGATTTGTTAGGGAAAGTGACCTGTATCATCTCCAGATATTAGGCCTCCTTTGGTAAACTGGACCCTTGGGCTATCTGATGGGTAGCTTAAGCGATAAATCATTTTAACTACATGATTTAACTGGCTAAGCCGAACTGTATATCGCCTGACAAAGGTAACCAAGGAAAGTAGCGGATATTCCGGAAAAATGTCCCGTTTTATACACAATTTTTCATTTTATTTACAAAAAAAGTTATAATCACAATATGTGAAAATTTCTGTTCAGCAAATTAATGTTAAAAAACTTTAAAATACCTATTTGTTGATTTATGAATTACAGAGTAAGGTATTCAAAATTGGATAAGCAACTGGGTTCGTTCATTGCGACGACAGTAATCTCTCCTTTCTTTTTATCTATTATACTATAATATTTTGACCATAGCCTACCGTTGGTAATATTAGAGCTATTCCTTATTTATATATTCTTTATTATACGTACAAATCATCAAGCCAAAAATCATGTCATCGAAAAGGTTTTAAAATTTTCCTCGTTAACGATTATTCTTTGGTTAATGTCATCATTGAAACGTGAAGACTAATTTAGCATACCTTGAAGAAGAAGAAGAAGAAGAAGAAGAAGAAGAAGAGAGAGAGAGAGAGAGAGAGAGGAGAGAGAGGAGAGAGAGAGAGAGAGAGAGAGAGAGAGAGAGAGTTTCCAAGAAACACAAAAACAGAATATCAGATCAGAAATGAGTTATGTATACATATATATATATATATATATATATATATATATATATATATATATATATATATATATATATATATATATATATATATATATATGTGTGTATATAAATTATATATATATATATATATATATATATATATATATATATATATATATATATATATATATGTAAATATATATACTTATATATATATATATATATATATATATATATATATATATATATATATATATATATATATATATATATATATATATATATATATATATATATGTATATATATATATATTTAGGCACCAGCCAGCCTTTGAGATACTACCACTAGTGAGTTATGAAGTCGAATGATTGGCCTGACAGCACTACACTGGACCCCTCTCTCTGGTTACGACTCAATTCGCCTTTGCCTACATAAACACCCACTACTTACACAAACACTGAATAGTCTACCCTATTCTTTACAGATTTTCTTCTGTCCTCTTACACCTGAAAACACTGAGATTACCAAACAATTCTTCTTTACTCAAGGGGTTAACTACTGCACTGCAATTGTTCAGTGGCCACTTCGCTCTTGGTAAGGGTAAAAGGGACACTTTAGCTATGGTAAGCAGCTCTTCTAAGAGAAGGACACTCCAAAATCAAACCATTGTTCTCTAGTTGTGGATAGTTCCATAGACTCTGAGCCATGGTCTTCCATTGTCTTGGGTTAGAGTTCTTTTGCTTAATGGTGCACTCGGCCACTGTTGTATCTTATTTTTCTTCCTCTTGCTTTGTCAATGTTTTTATAGTTTTTAGGAGATATTTACTCTTCTTATAATATTCTATTTTCCATTGTTGCTTATCCCCACTGGGCTATTATCCTGCTTTTCCAGCTAAGGCTATATATATATATATATATATATATATATATATATATATATATATATATATATATATATATAATATATATATATATATATATATATATATATATATATATATATATATATATTGAATTAGCGGACACAACCGCAAAGGATACCAGACGTAAACTTCAAATGACATCCTTAGTAGTGGTAAGCAATTCTTTTCAGCAAAGTAGCAGAAATGTCGTAGTATCTCCATCTACAAAGCGCATAAAGGGGAGTTGTTACACTTTGTTGGTTACATCGGTTAAGTTATAACTTGGACTGCGATATATGAATCCTAAAGTTTACTACGGCAAACCTTTCCTTCAATATTATTGAACATTCCAAATTTATTCCCTTGAACAGTATCATTTGATATTGGAATCTCACTTTTTTGTTTCTCTGAAGTGTTTTATAAAAAAAATTATCTTTATTCTTAGAAGAAGGCCAAATGATAGATTCATCCAGAGCTTTTGACAATCATTTCCCATATATCATAGGAAGCAATCTGAGGTTTCTCAGATACCGTTGCTCTACTTTTGAAAGGTATAGTTTGTTTTGCTTGATGTTCAAGTAATAACTTTCGTGTTTTCCTTAGACTGCAATGTGATGACTGAAAATGCTTACCTTATTTACTATGAAACATCACCTCGTTTGATATCTTTCATCCACAAATGAAACAATTGAATAGTCGGATTTTCAATTGCAGCCCACGCGAAGACATTGATTAAACATTATTTTTTTTTCTTTTTTTTTTGGCATTTGGGATTGTGTGTACATTTTCTTTCTTGGCTGAATGTTTCGTGTTAATTAAAAAAGATTCATTATAAGAAAAATTTTTTTTATTGATATGTTCCTTATTTAAAGATGCAATCGTTGTATGGATAGTTCTTTTTTATTCATAATGAAAAACTACGATTATATATAATTCGCTTCGGAGAACCTTAAAAAATATTGTAGCAGCACTTGGGTAAGCTATCTATTGACTGACCACAGTCGCAAAATATCTTGCATTAATTAGGACAAAGGTCATTGTCCCGAATTATGAACCCCTGTGATTTGTCATTCATTTTAGATGGTGAAATTATGAACGTGTATTGTATGTCACTAAGCAGGGATAATGGATTTTTGTTTAGTTCTACTCATTTCTTTTGCTAACTGACCTCAGAGAAATCTTTCTCCTTTTCACTTGCCATATAGTAAAGTCATAAACCTTGAACAAGTAGGCATAAGAAAAAAATGCCTTTAATATTTAATTTTTTTTGATAATACTTAAAAAGAAGATTAGCAGAATATGGGCCTATAATAAGTATATATTTTCTTCTCGAAAGTGGTCAGATCTAAGTCGACAATATAAGAAAAGAGAAATGATTGGCATTGCTACTCATACGCACTTCAAAACCACAGATTTGATGGCTCTAAGATTGATTAAAATCAAATATTTAAAAGATATAAGTATATTATGTAGGTTAAAACATCAGTTATCATAGGGGGCATTGGCCACTGGATCATTAACAAGGATGCACATCTTCCCTTTGGAAGAATATACGATGATATAACTCCTCATATTTTACCAGACAGCTAAAACGAGATCTCTGATAATGAAAACAATCCGGCCCATCTGATAAAGGACTTCCTTAAATGATACATGGTGGTTTATTCTTACAAATGCCCTGTTCAAGGATGCCCTGGATATCACATAGGAATGACAAAAATGCATATGTCTAAGTGACTGTCCTGCCACGTACATTAAGGCACCATAAAACCCCATGCTATTCAAGCCCTCAACATTTAACTTTAAACGTTAGGCTATGATAATATGCTAACATAATTGGTAATGCTCTTGATAGCAAAAAGGCTGAGACACCAATTCCCACCAATACCCAGGAAATGTTCCTTCTCCTTTTTTTCTAAAGGATTAACAGCCAACGACCAAATATGGATTCTACTCATCATGATTACCAAGTTGTTGTTTTTTTCATCCAAAATAAAATATTTTTTGGTTTATTTTGTACAGTAGGACATCAGCATTATTTGTCAAAAATATTGCTAAAGCATTACCTCTTCCTTTGAAAAAAAAATGTAAATGAATAAAAAAATCAGACGGGAAACGTTGATGTATTTGGGATTTTGAAAGCGCATTGATGCGGTGCAGAAGATATCGACCCGTAAATGTAGCAAAGTGATAAAGGGGATAAGATACATTGTGTCGAACTCAGACAGTAGATTTCGAAAAGAGTCCAGATTTCCACACTTTTCTCGTCCTGCAAGGATAGAGAGATTAGTGATTAGGAAACAGTTTCAACTGGTACATGGGAAAAGAGAGAGAGAGAGAGAGAGAGAGAGAGAGAGAGAGAGAGAGAGAGAGAGAGAGAGAGAGAGAGAGAGAGAGAGAGAGAGAGAGAGAGTATAAAGAATTGTAGCGAAAATCCTGAAATCATTATAGAATGGATCAAATTACCATAAACTTTTAATAGTTTATTCAACATGATATATAAGTAATACAAATCGGAGCAAAAAGATTAAATACTTACAAAAAAATAAAATATTTATATATCAACAAAGTGACTTGAATGTCACAAACATTACATACAGAGTAACCTACAGAAAAATGAATAGTAATAAGATGAATTTTTTCAATGATAGTGGAAACATATAGACATTAATACCTTCATTAAATACATTAATACCCTTTTCTATACATTGGAACGGAAATAAAGGAACTGCTGACTCTCATCTTAATTTGTTGGACAGGAACCTACTGTCTATTGATTTTTTTATTCTTGTTCTAGATATTAATTTCGGGCACCATCGTTCGATTAGTTCATTATGCAAGTTGCATAAGATTTTTTTTTATAATTATGACCATCCTTCACATTCAGATCTTCCCGGACAGTTCCATTCTGTTCGTAATACTAGGCATGCAGTTAATTCTAATAGTCATGCCTTCTCCATCCAAAGGCTCATTACTACTGAGTATTCTAAAAGTTTTATTCCAGCTGTTACCAAGTTGTACAACGATCTTCCTAATCGGGTAGTTAAATCAGTATAACTTTTTTTTGTCTATAAATGGATTATCTGTTTTAATGTTAATGTTTTCAAGATATTTTCTTTTATTTTCTCATTACTTCTTATATCGTTTATTTATTTCCATATTGCCTTCGTACACTAGGTCCTTTTTTCCTGTTGGACCCCTTGGGCTTATAGCACCTTGCTTTTCTAACTAGGGTTATAGCATATATAATAAAAATAATAATAACAATAATAATAATAATAATAATAATAATAATAATAATATGAGAGGCGATTGCA
>NC_090750.1:9252295-9259795 GCF_036898095.1 Palaemon carinicauda
AAGAGAGTCCAGCCGTTGACAGTTGTTAAGTAGTTAGTAATGTCACGTAGGAGATTTGAAAATTTCGCCTTTGGTTTCTTTTAGTTATAGTGTGTCATAAGTGATTTGTTTGTCAAGTGTTCGGTCTGATTGATGACACCGAGCATTGTTAGCAAATTGTTATGGACAGGTAATGTCAAATTGTTTATCAGGGAGAGTGAATGCATTTTTGTTTAAAAGGATCCCGATTAAAGTCAGCTGACACGAATGAAGATGAGTGAAACGAATGCAATGTTGTGTGAGATCCCTGAGTAAGCATTATGATGTCACCGCCACTGTTATAGAGCACACCTTGAATGAATTTTTGCTGTGTGTGTGTTGTGAGGAAACCTAAGATTTTGACCAGTAACGTAATTTCTTTTGCTTAAAGGTCAGAATTAATTCTTTGTTTACAAATCTAATTCCTTAGAGGGTTATGTGTTTTGGAAAAATCGTGACAAGTAGACACAAATTGATTGATTTTGAGTAATGTTTGACAACATGATATAAGGATGAGAATTTGAGTTTTTTAAGTGTTTGTCAGTTTTAGTTAACTCGCGAGAACAAAATAAGTAGTGTGAAAAATTTGACAAATGGCGAACAAGATGTCGTAAATTTTCATTTGTTCGTGGCAAAGAGTAATGTAAACGAACGAAACGACTGTAACATCAGATATTGGAGACACGATAGTTATAACAGTAGGTCTAGAGTTGCAAGACTTGATAGGCTAACCTGTGGTTTGAAGAATAGCTTACTTAACCCACAAGACTTTGAGTGTAGGTTTTTGCATAGTATGTGCGTGTTTCTTGCTGTCCGAGTGGACGTACCGTCACGAGCACGGGTTGAAGACGCACCAACTCAGCTGGTATCACCTGCAAGTTGAGTGCGTACACATATGTGTTCTGTGTTTGTTCGCATTACTGTGTGTTCTGCGTTTGTACTAGTACCTTTTTGAGTTGTAAGCGCTTTGCTAGGTCCATCGAACTATTCACTAAGATTGTATTCGGTAATCTTTTTGGGTGATTTTTTTTTCTTTTGTATGTACTGTATGTGTTGGCCAACCTGTACGTTCGATTTTGGTTTTTCTGATAATAATATGTATCTCTTTTGTGATTATGACGTCTCTGTGGACTTAATATGTATTTCTTTTCCATAGGGAATGTATTGTTTTTCTTGTATGTAATATGATCTTTGTCATCTGTTATTATACCATGTCTCTACTTACAGAATCCAGGGCAGAGAGTGAGACTGAACCATGTAAGGTCTCCCCTGTGATTAGAAGTAGTAAATTGATTGCTTAGGCGAGCCTGAGGATTAAAATCCTAAGTTGAGTATTTTTCTTTATACGATTTGTTTTCGCTAAAGGGAAACCCAGGATTTCAGTTACTGTCATATATATATATATATATATATATATATATATATATATATATATATATATATATATATATATATATATATATATATATTTATATATATTTATATATATATATATATATATATATATATATATATATATATATATATATATATATATATATATATATATATATATATATATATATAAAACCTTTTCAGTGGTTTGGTTGCTCATATTTACTCACATTTACCCATATGTATTGGTTTTCAGAGTTAGTTGCTGTTGTTTTTTTTTTTTTTTGTCTTTTTCCCTTGGTTTAGGTATATAATCATTTTAATTATATAATCTTGTGTCACTTATATAATCATTTTAATTATATAATCTTGTGTTACCTTTATAATCAGATTGACTGTATAACCATTTTACTTATATACCCATTTAGATCGTTTTTACTGTATAATCGGTTGGAATCTATAATCCTTTATTTTTTTTTTGGGGGGGAGATGTAATCCTTTTTGGATGATGTAGTCTTGTTAGCTTAATTTTGGTTCCATTTAATCACATTTTGCATGTCTTGAGTTATAATCCAAATTTTGCTACAGTAATGAGTTATGTGGGTATAGCTTACTAAGACTTTGAAGAACGATGCTGTTTGAGTCTTTTTTTGGAAGTTGAGATTTTGCACACCCAGAGCGAGTTGCGACCAAGTAGCAATATTTGGGGTTTGAATCTAAGGTAAATGGTGACGTGGTAAGATTTTCCTTGGTTTGTTGGAATTTCTGACAGTTCCGGGAGTAACTGTAACTTGGTAGGGGGGGGAGGGTATTTGTCACGTACACCCTGTGTGTGGTCACGTGAAGGACCCCTGGTCACCAGCTCGCTTGAGGGGAATACGATTTATCAGCATCCACCGGAGAAGAGGTTGTCTCCATGCCAAATTGACAACGAATGGTTTTCTGCCTCCCACCTTATCTTGCAGATTTTGTTGGGGGGTCTTGAGGCGGAGCTTGACGGACAACGGCCAGGAGGGCTTAGGCCTGCTGGACGTAACTGGATTACTGTGACGAAGATGAAACTGATTGGTTTTTTCCCTCTGACGCCATGAGGTCACCCCCTAGGGTGTCAGAGACGCCTTACGATACCCGCCGGACATGCATCAGTCTGGCCTAAACCAAGGCCAATAGAATAACAGGTCAACCCACGGCCGCTTGAAATTTTTAAAGTTTGCGCATCCGTGGTGTCAACAGGTTCAAAAGAGGTCCCACGCTGAGCGGCTGAACCTATGGTCAGTCTTTAATGAGCAGCCCAGGAGGTCAGACATCCATCTCTCTCCGACTCAATTTGTCTCACAGCCTTGCTCTGTCTCAAATCCCAAATATGATTATTGAGAGGTCACCATTGTATAATTATAAATCGCCTCCATCATATATGATAACGGTAATAATTAATAATAATAATAAAAATAATGATATCCATAATAATAAAAACAATATAATAATAATATAAGGAGTATAATTATAATAATGGTATCAAGGGTAAAAGAATAATAATAATCATAGCAATTTATTATTATTATTATTATTACTATTATTATCATTATCATTATTATTATCATTATTATTATTATTATTATTATTATTATTATTATTATTATTATTATTATTATCATTATTATAGTAATACTCCTGATATTATTATTGTTGTTGTTGGTGGTGGTGGCTGTTATTATTATTATTATTATTATTATTATTATTATTATTATTATTATTATTATTATTATTATTATTATTTTATATTAATATCAAAAGTATAATAATAATAATAATAATAGTAATAAAAATCATAATGATAATAATAATAATGATAACAATATAATTAAATGAGATTATGGACAAGCAGTCAGAGAGAGACAGAGGAGAGAAAGAAAATGTGAGAAAGAGGACACGTGCTCTTCTTTAGATTGCCTGGAGCTTCTCTCCGGACAGGGGCTTTCGATTGCCTTGGGGGATTTTTGACGGTGCGTCTAGTCACGTGACTCAGGTGTCGAACCTGCTGACGTCACATTAATAACGGCCATCCGAGCGAAAGCTCAAGTCCCTAGGGGCTAGACGCACCGTCAAAAAGCCCCTGTCCGGAGTCTGGAGAGAAGCTCCGGGCAATCTAAAGAAGAAGAAGAGCGAAAGCTGCGTGTGGGTCGACCTGTTTATTCTATTGGCCTTGGCCTAAACCAGCAGTAGAAGAAGCTGCCAAGATGTTCGTTCCTTTGCTTGCCATACCAAAACCCTCATTTTTAGACTTAGAAACAATTTTCAAATCTTTTGGACTTAGAAATTGTCGAGTGGAAATTAAATTAACGTAAGTGTTACGTCTTCGTCCCCTGACCGTTGTTCATCAAGTTTACAATAATTGTAACATGCTACCATGATATGAGGAGCACGTATTTTATTTAAAGAAACATTGCAAGATTGAAATTCTTAGACTATTAAAAGTGCTCAGATCTGTGTATGATTATTTTTGAAAATATATTGCTCAATACAAATTAAATTTTGTGTGTCCCACATCTTGAATATTAATGTTTAAATTAATTGTCAGTGTCGTGACAGTGTATATATATATATATATATATATATATATATATATATATATATATATATATATATATATATATATATATATATATATATATATATATATAGTGTGTGTGTGGATATATATATATATATATATATATATATATATATATATATATATATATATATATATATGTGTGTGTGTGTGTGTGTGTGTGTGGATGTGTGGATATATATATATATATATATATATATATATATATATATATATATATATATATATATATATATATATATATATATATATATATATATATATATATATATATATACACACACACATATATATATATATATATATATATATATATATATATATATATATATATATATATATATATATATATATATATATATATATATGAATAATAGTACCAGGGTTATGATGTACATCTCTATTGCTTAGCTTTCGGAAAATCTATTTCCATCATCAGAGCCTGAAATAGGATACAGTATATAAGTTATAACATAGTATGATGAATATTTAAAACAGAAAATTTAAAATGAACTTACAAAAACTTTATGAAATAAAATAAGAAATGAACATAAAACTATAAAATCAATCTAAATACAAAATAAAAGATCAAAGCGCCAGCGCTATAAACTCACATGAAATAAAATTAAAAACAATTTAATTCATATGGTGCCCGGCCCAGGCTTGGTTTTAGTTTGTGCTGGAATATTGCCTCCATTATTAGTAAGTCGAGGTTACTCTGCGAAGTGGCTAATATGGAAAAATTCGCCTTGGACATTGGGTGGTCCTCACTTACGGAATGGTCTCTGATGGCTGAATGGGGTGGTTTTGCCATATAATTACCCGTTCTAGATGAGCGACCGAAGTGCTCAGACAATCTTGCACGGTAATGTCTTTCACTTTTTCCAATATACGATGCATTACAGCGATCACACTTATATTTATATATGACACCCGAACAAAGATCATCTGAGACCCGGTCTTTAAATTTGAAAAATTTGCTCATAGCATTTGAGGGGGAAAACACGATCTTCAATGATACCTGAGGATAAAATTCACGCACAATTCTACTGCAATGATTTCGTATTTTAAAACTGTGGGACCCCAGATATGGAATAGAAAAGAAGATATTTTTCCGAGGAGCAATTAGTTTCCTTTCACAAGGTGGTAGCGTGAGTTTGCTTAGTGTTTTCCCTGGTACTATTAATGATATTGAAACTACGCTTTCCACGTAATGAATCAATAGCTGATATATATATACATATATATATATATATATATATATATATATATATATATATATATATATATATATATATATATATATATATATATATATATATATCATCTAATACCAACGACTATTGATCCAAAGGGCGTTGGTTAGATCTAACCAGTCGTCTCTATCTTTAGATTTTAATTCAACGCTTAATTCATCATCTACTTCGCGCTTCGCAGTAGGTCTGGGTGAACCCAACCAAATGTTTGGTGAACTAATCTCTCTTGGGGAGTGTGAAGAACAAGCCCAAACCATCTCAATCTACCCCTCACTATGATATAATCCACATATGGCATTTGTCTAATCTTACTTATAATTTCCTTTTCTAATCCTTTTCTGCCATTTAACAACCAATATCCTCCTGAGGGCTTTGTTCTCAAATTTGTTAAATCCTTTGGAGATTTTTTCATTGTCATACCATGAATCATGTTCAAAGAGTAACAGATCTCGCTAAACTTATATATAGTCTGATTTTCATATGTAATCCCAGGCGATTTGATTTCCCAAATTTACTTAACCTAGTCATTTTTCTGATTTGTTTGTTTTAATCTTTCACTGAACTCTAATTCTGAACACCCTGTATATTAAATCATAGTTCCTAAATACTTTAATGATTTTACCTCATTGATCCTTTCTCCATCAAATGATAATTCATCTTCCATTGCATACTCTATTCTTATCCTCTCTGTTTTGCAGCATTTGTCTTCAGACCAACCTCGTGTGATATTTCACGCATTCTAGTAAGCAAGGATTGCAGACTTAGACCCAGAGTATGCTTATGTTGCCGTCCTTATTTGCAAAACACCAGAGGATATATATATATATATATATATATATATATATATATATATATATATATATATATATATATATATATATATATATATACACACACACACATATATATATATATATATATATATATATATATATATATATATATATATATATATATATATATATATATATATATATATATATATATATATATATACATATATATATATATATATATATATATATATATATATATATATATATATATATATATATATATATATATATATATATATATATATATATATCATGGTCTTGAATCAAAATATGATATTATTATATTATGGCTGGTAAGCTACACAACCTTTCGAGTTCCAAACTCACCTGAATGTTTTTATATTAATTCGTTCCCCTTAAATGTATTAATACCCGAGCTTAGAGACAGTTATAAAACTCCCAGACAGCGATATATAAAACACTGAATATCCATAGGTCTCTTAATTACACTTAAAAAAAAAACTGGGTAATTATTATTGTGAACTAATGCATTCAAACACCTTACTTCGAGTCTTTAACAGGGATACGATTGAGTACTGAAATAAACACTGGTGATTGAAATGATACACTGTTTACAAAAGTAGATATATTTTATGAAATTCAAACACTTTCGAAGAATTTACATAAGAAAAAATAAATCACTCGAAATATCAAGTTCAAACAAAACTAAGGCAAAAGAAATTAATACTTATGAAAATTATACAATCACTTGTTTCACTTGGAATTGAATTTTACACAATTAATTAGCCTTGACACTTAATGAAAATAGTTGACCTGATAACGATACATATATTATTCAAGTTTAGACAGTTACAAAGATTTACACAATCAACACTCACCACAACACAATTAATTTAAAACTTGTGGCAAATTTGCAGCAACGTTTTAACACACTATCCAAGTTAAATGCTGGTGCACAAATCACTTTAGAGAGGACACACTATAGGCACTTTGAGGGAGAGGATGAATCTTGGCTCTTTCACAGGATGGCTGTTTCTCTTCTGGTACCATGATTGTAATAGCTTCCAGATTATCCTAAATAGACAATTCTTGTGGCTTTGGGTCCGGCACCTAGCGACAGCAAAGTTACAAACTAGATCAAAATTCATTGGAGTGAGCCTTGTGTTCAGGCAAAATCCCAAAAGTTTTCGAGAACCTTCCAAAACACATGGCAAATATAATAATTGCATATTTTCTCACAAACATGACGCAATACCTCATGCAAACATAAAAGAAAATTACATAAAGCCCTCGTTCATACCTTTTAGGGTCATATAACACTCTTAAACAGCTTACGTAAGACTTTATACCAAAAATACTTGAAAAAGAAGTTAATTCTTAAAAATAACGTAAATCTACATATTCTGACTTTTATGAAGAATACAAATAAATTAACAACATAAGT
>NC_090750.1:9267295-9279795 GCF_036898095.1 Palaemon carinicauda
ACTGATTTAGGAGCTCGTTCGTTCGTAGTGTATTACAGCCAATCGTTCTTGATGGCACGGGCCTTTCTCTTGATAGGCCCGTAGGATTTAGGAGCTCCATTTGCTTCCTTTTATATGGGCATGTCACGTGGACAGGTCCCGTTTTTGATTGATTTGGGCAGTTCACATGTTCAATGGTTAGGTGCAGGGCTTTGAGACGCTGGTCACGTGGTAGACTTCAAACCCCCCCCCCCCCCTTTTTGTAGGCGACATATGGCGATAGGCTTCGTTCTATAGTAGCACCGAAGAAAAAAATATACATAAAAAATCTCTCTCTCTCTCTCTCTCTCTCTCTCTCTCTCTCTCTCTCTCTCTGGAAGCAGAGTGAAGACTTTATTATTGGTTATTGGATGCTTAAATACTTAAACACACACACAAACACACACATATACACACACACACACACACACACACACACACACACACACACACATATATATATATATATATATATATATATATATATATATATATATATATATATATATATATATATATATATATATCTACTGTATATATATATATATATATATATATATATATATATATATATATATATATATATATATATATATATATATATATCTACTGTATATATATATATATATATATATATATATATATATATATATATATATATATATATATATATATATATATATATATATATATATATATATAAGTATTTAAGCATCCAATAACCAATAATAAAGTTTTCTCTGTTCTTCGATGTTACATGTCAAAGGGGATATACTTTTTTATGGCAAGTGCTTTTATGCCAGCCAGGATTTGAACCTATGATTTGACGTCAAAACACAACTGTCACTTGATTACCAAAGATTTTGTTGACTGTTAGTGTTTTTATTTTCATTCTGAGGCATAGGATTAAATCCTGTATTGTCCAGGAAGTTTTATCTTATTTTTAAACTCCCATATATAGAAGGTATTAAAAATGTAAAAATAATATCAAAACTGAGAACCCCTTTGTTTTTTCATATCCCAAGACCATAGGAAGCGCTCTTATTATTGTTTATCAAAATGAAAGAGATATAGAATCCGGCGTTTATAAAGTACCATGTGGGGATTGTGAAAAAGAATACATCTAAAAGATTATTCGAACACAAAAGATCTGTTAGGTATGGCTGTGAAAACACGGGGATTTTCGTTCACCTTAGAGATTTAGGGCACCAGATTAACTGAAGTGAGTCGTCTTTGCTTTTTAAGAGTACCTGTCCGTACAGAAGGAAAATCCTGGAATCGGCCATCATAAATCAATCAAACACAATGAACCTATCTGGTGGCCAATGGAAAGCTGACACAGTGGACAATACTCTTCTCAACCCTATCATTGAGAAGATAATCCACGAAGATCAACCACCAAATAGGTCAGACATCCACTGAGCGGCTCAGCAATGCGAAGACGCACCTGGATGTAATTAAATTTGATCAATCCTTCCAGCAATTATAACAACTGTAGAACAATTGGAAACATCCTTTTGCTTTCCTATATATAAACTGGCACTCTCCACTGTATTTCCTACGGGCCGACCAAGGGAATGGCCCGTGCCAACGAGAACTGTTGGCTATAATACACAACTAAAACTACTGTATTCCTCATTTTTACTTTACATCCTGAAGAGGGCCAAGGTTTATTGGCCGAAATATAGTGATTTATTTAAATTTCCTGTGTTTTTTTTTTAAAGACCTTTATGAAAACCACACACATACGCACACACACACACACACAGACACACACACACACACACACACACATATATATATATATATATATATATATATATATATATATATATATATATATATATATATATATATATATATATATATATATATATATATATATATATATACATATATATATATGAGACCCTTCTCGTTAATATGTGTAGGATGATATACTTATACATAATATATATATATATATATATATATATATATATATATATATATATATATATATATATATATATATATATATATATATATATTTATATGAGACCCTTCTCGTTAATATGTGTAGGATATACTTATATATAATATATACACACACACACACACACACACACACACACATATATATATATATATATATATATATATATATATATATATATATATATATATATATATATATATATATATATATATATATATATATATATATATATATATATACATGCATACATGCATATATATACACAAATATATATAAAGATATATATATATTTATATACATATATATATATATATATAGAGATATATATAACGGATTTTGAGCGAAGCGAAAAATCTATTTTTGGGTGAGATAGCCATGTCGTCCTGATGGAAGTTCCTATAGGGTAGCTTCCTAGGGTATATTACAACTACGGCGATATTCCCAGAGAATTTACCTTAAGGTACCAGAATTCTAACTCCTGGAGCGAGTATCCCTCGTGAAAGGGATATCGCGACATATCAGAGGACGTATTCTAGACACGTCACATGGCAATCTACGACCTGAACAGAGATTTCGTCTCGTAGGAGGGAGATTGACGAGATATGAATTCGGGAAAGAAAAAGGGGAGCCGCTCCCAAGGCTTCCCTATCCCCCGATTCGTATGCGTGCCTGGCGCCAATCCTGGCGCCATCTGTATTCCTTGTAGCGTACACGAGGTGCTACAGATACTGTATGTAGGGAGGGGTCCTACAGCCCTTTCTTAGAAAGGCAAGGGCGGGTCCATCAGGACGACATGGCTATCTCACCCAAAAATAGATTTTTCGCTTCGCTCAAAATCCGTTTTTTGGGCTCAAGCCATGTCGTCCTGATGGAAGTGTACCAGAGCATTACTGTATCTGTGGATTCTCAGAACGTGCCGTACTCCCCGGAGGTATTAATTCCCGGTCGACTAGACCTAGAGACCTAAGATGTTACCGTTATACATCTTTTCAACTAACTATAAACTATGTTAGAGCTTCCTGCCCCCTACAGGGAAAAGTCCTACTAGACTCTGGAAAGTCTCGAAGAGTACATATATCTATGTATGAATACCAGGCCAGCTAATATAGTGGTCTCGCCCTATATTAAGTAAAGCATAGTTTGTATAGAACCACTGCGTCAATATATTGACCAGTAATCCGCACGATACTTGTATTGGACAAAGGTTTATATCCGCATAGGAAGAAACTAATAAAACCGCCCTCGTCCCTTTATGGGACGGAGTCCTCCCATTAGGGGACTTACATAAACCAATGCAACATAGCTTGCATAACAGAACAATTCTATCAGAATTATCCCAGATAAGATACATAGAATTAAAATGCTCAATTATACCAATAAATTGACACAGGTGAAAGAGACGCAAGGTTCTCAAGAACAAGTTTATTGACAGATAATAAACAGACAGGTTAACAACAAATATATATATTTATATAAAAGAGGGTAACCCAAAACTTTAAGCATAAGTATGATAGTAAACAGAACTTGTTTATCTGAAAGAAAAACCATTAAACACCACTTTAATAAGACACCAAGGTATCAAGTCATAAAAAGTCTGTATTACAAATCAGTCACATTAGCGTTAGAAACGCTTGGCACACATGTCTAAACTTATGCTAGGTTCACCTTTGAAAGAAGGAACAGTCTCTATGGGCACTTGGTGCCCTCATTTAGTTTGTAGTACAGTATGTACCTACACACTCACCCTGGACTTAATCGTCCCAATTAAGACCACTGTTCCTCGCAGAGTTAAACAGTAGGGTTAACTACATGACCCAGTGCTACCACAGATCTGTTAAGTTCCTCTACTTGCTTCGCATAGTGGCGAAAGAACACCCTGGAAGACTTCCAGCCCGTGTATGAACGGAGATGTTCAAAATCCATACAATTAAAGAAATTTAGGGATGAGGCAACTTTCCTCGGATCGTGACCTGCGGGTGTACTGTCAGGATCCGCTCTGCGAATAAAATATGTGATTTTCGCTCTGAGTTGATTCAGAGATAAATTTAAGCCTGATGTTTCTCCCATGAATAGTTGACCACCCTTGAAGTCTGAAGTTCTACGAAGATAGACCTTTAGGCATTCTACTGGACATAGAGATGCATCTTCTTTCAGAGGGCAGATTCTCCAGGGACCCCACCTGTTGGTGGGTAACTCATTCTTGGCGAAAAACGTAGGATCCGGAAACAGGTTCAGCTCCCCCCCATCCAGGAACTGAACACGACCTGCCTCTCTCGAGAGGGCTACGATCTCACTAACCCTGGCCCCGGACGCGAGTGCAAATAGGAAAATAACTTTTTGCGTCAAATCCTTTAACGCACATTCTTCATTGCTCAACAGGGAGGCGAAATGAAGAACTTTGTCTAAAGACCATGAGATGGGCTTTGGAGGTGCTGAAGGTCTGAGCCTAGCGCAGGCTATCGGAACTTTATTAAAGATCTCGTTACCTAGGTCGATCTGGAAGGCAAATAAAATGGGTCTCATCAAAGCAGATTTACACACTGAAATCGTGTTAGCTGCCAACCCTTGGCCATGGAGGTGGATGAAGAAAGATAAGCAGAAGTCTGTTGAGATCTCCTGCGGATTCTTTGCCTTTACAAAGGCCACCCATTTTCTCCAAGATGACTCATATTGCCTTCTAGTCGATTTGCACTTGTATTCCTCTAGGAAGTCTATGCTGGCTTTCGAAATCCCGAAACGCTTTCTCACCGCTAGGGCGAGAAAATCATGAGCTGCAGGGTCTGGGTTTTCTGTAATGAAGCGCAGACAGTCGACTTCTGGACTCGCTGGGTCAGAACTGGATGTGGTAGCGGCACGAACTTCATCTGTAGTTCCAACGCCAAGGGGAACCACATACTGTTCGCCCACTTGTGGGCCACTATTGCCGCTACCCCCTTGAAGGATATCAGTTTGTTGAGGACCCTCAACAGAAGGTTGTGAGGAGGGAACAGATAAATCCTGGACCATCTGTTCCAGTCGAGGGACATTGCGTCCACTGCTTCCGCTAAGGGGTCCTCGTACGGGGACACGTACAGGGGCAACTTCTTGTTGTCTTTCGTCGCAAAGAGGTCTATTTGCAGTTCTGGGACTTGATTCAGAATGAAGGAAAATGATCCTGCGTCTAAGGACCATTCCGACTCTATCGGTGTGAACCTGGATAGAGCGTCCGCTGTCACATTGCGGACTCCTTGAAGGTGAACTGCCGACAGGTACCACTTCTTCTTTTCCGCCAATCGGAAAATGGCTAACATCACTTGGTTGAGAGGTGGTGACCTCGACCCTTGTCGATTCAAGCATCTCACAACCACCTCGCTGTCCGTCACCAATCTTATGTGGATCGAGTGACGCGGGGAGACATTCTTTAAGGTAAGGAGCACTGCCATAGCTTCTAGAAAGTTTATATGAAAGGTCCTGAATAGCTTGGACCAAGTCCCCTGGACTTTTTTCCGATGAGAGTGACCTCCCCATCCCTCCCTCCTTTGAGGCGTCTGAGTGAATCGTCATCGACGGGGGAGGTGGCTGAAGAAGAACCGACTTCTTTAGATGTCTGGCTTGGGACCAAGGTCTGAGAAGAGTACGTAGCCGAGGCGGCACTGGTCTTCTCAGGTCTCTTCGCGCGTTTGAGGCATACCTTCTCCAAACTCCGGTTGCATCCTTTAGCTGTGCTCTTAGCACTGGGTCTGTCACTGAAGCAAACTGGAGAGAGCCTAGTACCCTCTCCTGTTCGTGTCTTGATATCCTTTCGGAATCTATAAGTCTCTTGACAGAGCCCGCTATCTCCTTCCTTTTCTTCGTCGGGATGGAGAAACTGTGTGACAAAAGGTCCCAGTGGATTCCCAGCCACTGGAACTTTTGGGATGGAGAAAGTCGAGACTTTTTCTTGTTGATCTTGAAGCCTAGGTACTCTAGGAACTGGATCACCTGACTGGAAGCTTGCAAGCATTCGGTCTCGGATGCTGCCCACACCAGCCAGTCGTCCAGGTAGGCTACTACCTGAATTCCCTTTAGGCGTAATTGTTTGAGAGCTGCGCTCGCAAGCTTCGTGAAAATCCTTGGGGCTATGTTTAGCCCGAATGGCATGGCTCTGAAGGCGTACAGTTTTCGTTGTAGCCTGAACCCTAGGTAGGGGGAGAGTCGACGGCTGATTGGAATGTGCCAATAGGCGTCTGACAAGTCTATAGAGACTGAGTATGCCCTCTTGGGCAGTAAGGTCCTTATGTGTTGCAGTGTTAGCATCTTGAATTTGCAATTCACTATGAACTTGTTGAGTGGTGACAAGTCCAGAATGACTCTGAGCTTTTCCGAGTCTTTCTTGGGAACACAAAACAGCCTCCCTTGTAATTTGATGGACTTCACCTTTCGGATCACATTTTTCTCCAACAGTTCTTGAACGTACTCCTCCAAAATGGGGGTGGAGTGTTGGAAAAACCGAAGGCATGTGGGTGGAGTGCTGTACCAGCTCCAACCCAGTCCATTCTTGAGTAGGCTTTGGGCCCAGGGATCGAAGGTCCAGCGATCCCAAAATTTCATCAGTCTCCCTCCTACCGGTATCATTTCACTTGGACTGCCGTCCTGAGGTCTTGCCTCCCTGACCACGACCACCTCTGAATCCCCTTCCCCTTGAGGGGCGCCTAGACGAGCCTCTGGCTGCTCCTCTAGGTTTTGCACGAAAGGAAGAAGACTGTCCTTCGAACGTTGGGGCGAATGTGGTTGACTGACCTGGCACAGCCTGGGGTACCCACTGAAAGGCAGTCGAGGTTTGTGCCACCATCTGGGGCACTGGAGGCAAAGGCAATTGCAGTTGCTGTTGCTGTCTATAAGGCTTGGCTGGCCGAGATGGTAGCCTAGTCCTCATATTCTTCCTCTTTGGTTGAGGACCCTCATCCGGGGAAGATTTTCTTTTGATAGCCAGGCCCCACTTCTGGAGAAGGTTTCTATTCTCCACGGCGGCCTTATCAACAACCTCTTTGACCACATCGGTAGGGAAAAGGTCTTTTCCCCAAATGTTGGAGGAGATTAATTTCCTTGGTTCGTGTCTCACCGAAGCCCAGGTGAACACGACCTCCCTGCAAGCTCTCCTTGCCTTGATGAAGCCATAAAGGTCCTTCGTCACTGTGGCTAGGTGAGACTTAGCCACTACCATGAACATTTCATGGACCTTAGGGTCACTTGCCATTGTCTCAAGAGTGGTCTGATGAGACATTGAGGCAGCCAGTCTTTCTTTGGTCTCAAACTCTCTTCGTAAAAGAGATTCGGGCAGCTTGGGGAGGTCCTCGCCGAATTGCCGTCCGGCAATATCAGCCTCCAACTTTCCCACTGAGAATGTCAGATGGACATCCTTCCAGTCTTTGTGGTCCATAGGCAGAGCCAGCGACAAGGGTTTACACTCCTCCAGGGAGGGGCAAGGCTTACCGGCCTCGACTGCCTTTAGGACAGCCGCAAACCCTTTTTGTAAAAAGGGGAAGGCTCTATCAGGAGAGGACACAAAAGAAGGGAGCTTCTTGCTCAATGCAGCTACATTCGAATTCGAGAAGCCCCTCTCTTTCATCGAGGATGAAAGTAGGGCTTGAGCCTTAGAGTGGTCCATAATAATGACCTCCTTCGGCTCTGTCTCCTCCCTTGAAGCTGGTTCTTTTCTCAGCCGGACATAGCAGTCCGGATATGATGCCTTGCTGGGCCAGAATTCTACCTCCTCTAGGAGAACTGAACCCAGCTTATCCGAGATGACGATCTTACCAGTCGTCATCGGCATGTGCTCAGCATACCTCCATGGGTTAGCATCTGAGCATATGGGAAGGTCTTTCACATTGAGCCTTCTCTGGGGCCCATGTGATTCTGCTAGGGACTGCATACGCAGTTCCATTGCGGCCGCCTTCTCCTGATTCTCCTTCTGCATTTGTTGGATCATTCCAACAATCGAAGAGAGGGCCTGTCCCAGTTCTACTGGGAGACCAGCCGATGTTGAGGGGATAGGCTCCGGCATCTGAACCGGAGTAGCCGACACCTCGTCGACCTCATCCTCTACGACATCCGGGGTTTGAACTTGATCCTGACCTTCTGCCAGGAGGTCTTCTTCCAAACGTTCGTCCAGGTCAGACATCCTGTCACACAACTGGATGTCTTGCATCGCATCTGCGACTTCCTCGTCCACCTGGACTTGATCTTGAGGGATCTCCTCTTGAGGCTGGGGAATCACTGCCTCAGCTGATGCCTGGGGAAAAAGATACGCCCTCATCTTCTCACTTGGAAGATAAGGGCCAGAGGTGTTCTTCTTGAAGCCCCTTACCCAAGTACGAAGCTTTTCCCTAGTTATATCCCTTGATTCCGCCGTTCTAGGGGAATCAAAAGCCTCAGTAATCAGGTTAGTGCATACAGTACATACCTGAGGGTCCCAATACTGGAGATCATCCTTGGAGACAGCGCATGCTGCGTGTCTCCTACAACACTCATGTCCGCAGAGGTTCTTGCTGCGTTCATTGCAGAAAACATTTCCGCACTTCGGAGGGTCCTCCTGTAAAGAGAAGAAATTTCCATGAGTATCAAGTGAACTATGTATCACTGGATATGCATAGTATAGCATAACAATTCATAAAGGAAAGACGCACACTTGTGTTTCCCTCACAACCCATTGTTGCAGCCTTCCAGATAATAAAATCAAAATGGTTTATCTCTACTAGAGTAACCAATGCAAGGTTTCCAGAGGAAACAGGTGCAGCTCACACCTAGGCAATGATTTTAAAATCCTGGATAATAGACAGGGAAGAACTATGCTTCCTATCTGAGGGCAACAGCAAAGGGCTGTGCAAGAAAACACAATAGTGTTAGAAGATACAGTGCTGTACCTAAACCTTTACTATAGTTTTCTTCTTACTGTATATGCTATACAGAAGAATACTAGTACAGTATAGGAGGACGTGTGCCGTCCTGCCTTTGCCGGCCGGCACACACCACAACTAGCTTTAAAGTATACTACTTAACAGCTATAGGGCGGCAGCACTCTGGTTCAAATGCCTGTGCCGGCGGCAGCAGCTACCGGCCGGCAACAGCCAGTGTTGGCCGGCAATGACTGCCGGCCAGCAACTACACAAGGTAGTACCCAGCTGCCGGCCACACTCTTGGTGACCGGCAGACAAGGACTGACATAAGCCGGCCGGCAAAGGTACAAGACCGATGCCAGCCGGCAGCAAAAGAACCAGAAGACTACACCTGCCCGGCTGCCGGACTCATAGGCCGGCAGCCGGGACAGGTATAGCACTAGAAGAAAATAGAATGGATGCCGGGATAAGAGTGTACACAACCCCCCAAGCCTGGCAACCGAAAGAGTGCATATAAGGAAGGGGAGAAACTTAATTCAGGCTTCCTTGACCAATGCCGTCCGGCTCTGCCGGCAGGCATGGATGAGGGACCAAGAGAGGTCCGGGCAGCACTCGAAAACATAAGACCCTTGCCGGCCAGCATCTCTGCCGGCCGGCAATGGGCTTAGTCAATTCCACATCCCAACCTATACTAGGTCCAGAAGTAGAATGACGTACAGTACATTAATACCCCTGCCGGCCAGCTCTGCCGGCCGGCAAGGTACAGTACAGTAATGGCTAGGCCATTACGGAGATAGAGGGGGAAGGGACAAGAGGGTCCTGCCAACCTTGCTTTAGTGACAGATCACCCGCAGCCAAGAACTTTGTCTTAGCCTAAGGGAGATCTAAGGGAAAGGGCCAGCAATACTTGCCAGCTTCCAGAGCACCAAAGCAAGGAAGGCGTTGCTACTCCCAAGGGAAGAGTTTATCCTTCCCCGAGAACAGCAACAGGACTTAGTCTGGTCGATCACAAAAGAAGGAATCATAACTTACAGAAACCTTCGGTAGTGACCTAAGGGAGCTAAGCTCCCTTTGCAAGTGTTAGGTCAGCGAGGGGGACTCTGCCCCAAGCCAGACAACACGGACTCAGACTAAAAACTCTGTTGTTCTGTCCCTCTTTGAACCAGACTTTGCTGGAACAGGAAGGTACAGTAACACCCTAGTATAGTTTTATCGAAAATAAATTCGGATAAAACCACTTAGGGATAAGCCTAAGGCTTAAACAGAGGGAAAGGGATTGCATACCTTCTCCGAAGAAAAGAAAGCAACCGGGGAGTATGATAAAGTATACTAAGGCTCCATAAGCAATTAGCCTAGGCACCAAGAGAATCGATTACCTAATTCACCGAAACTCTCACGTATACAATCTTGGAAATATTCCACACAGTCTAAAATGTATAAAATATAGCCTAAGCTTCAATAAAATTTTAATTACACTCGGAAAAACCAAAATCATGCATTAAGTACTAGGACCAAACGACTAGGCTACATGGCCTAGCGTAGGCCAGAATGGCGAATACTTCGCCAAATAATACTAAGCACGAAAGGAAATCCTATGTAAAGCTAAATAGCTAAAATTTATTAAGCAAAACAACCAGGAATGTCACTCTGACTAACTAATTTATACCTAGCGAGTGACAGTGTCCAGGACATCTCTGGTAGGCTACGGCTCTTGTATCAAAGATTAATCCTATTAATCACTCAAAATTTACCAAGAGCCTACATTTATACATAACAGACACTATACTCAACTTATCCAAGGCCAACGAAGACGGAGAAGCCATGTAAAGCTGAATAAATCCAAGATTTGCGAGAAAAACAGGAAAAAACACCGAGTTGTTACGCTACGCAAAAAGGAATACAGATGGCGCCAGGATTGGCGCCAGGCACGCATACGAATCGGGGGATAGGGAAGCCTTGGGAGCGGCTCCCCTTTTTCTTTCCCGAATTCGTATCTCGTCAATCTCCCTCCTACGAGACGAAATCTCTGTTCAGGTCGTAGATTGCCATGTGACGTGTCTAGAATACGTCCTCTGATATGTCGCGATATCCCTTTCACGAGGGATACTCGCTCCAGGAGTTAGAATTCTGGTACCTTAAGGTAAATTCTCTGGGAATATCGCCGTAGTTGTAATATACCCTAGTAAGCTACCCTATAGGAACTTCCATCAGGACGACATGGCTTGAGCCCAAATATATATATATATATATATATATATATATATATATATATATATATATATATATATATATATATATATATATATATATATATATATATATATATATATATATATATATATATACATACATATGTACATACATACATACGTACATACATACATACATACATACATACATACATACATACATACATATATTTATACAAATATATATATATATATATATATATATATATATATATATATATATATATATATATATATATATATATATATATATATATATATATATATATATATATATATATATATATATATATATATCCTTCTTCACCTATTAATGCAAAGGGCTTCACATATATATATATATATATATATATATATATATATATATATATATATATATATATATATATAAAACAAATGGTAGGGAGGTGTATGTTGCGTTTATGGATCTGGTGAAAGCGTATGATATAGTTGATAGGGAAGCAATGTGGAATGTGATGAGGTTATATGGAGTTAGCGGAAGGTAGTTGCAAGCAGTGAAAAGCTTTTACAAAGGTAGTAAAGCATGTGGTTGAATAGGGAATGAAATGAGTGATTGGTTTCCGGTGAGAGTGGGGCTGAGACAGGGATATGTGATGTCGCTGTGGTTGTTTAACTTGTAGGTTGATGTTGATGGAGTGGTGAGAGATGTGAATGCTTGAGTGCCTGGACGAGGATTATAACTGGTAGACAAGAAGGACCATGAATGGGAGGTAAATCAGTTGTTGTTTGCGAATGATACTGTATTGGTTGCAGATACAGAAGAAAAGCTTGACCGACTAGTGACAGAATTTGGAAGGGTGTATGAGAGAAGGAAGTTGAGAGTTAATGTGGGTAAGAGTAAGGTTATGAGATGTACGAGAAGGGAAGGTGGTGCAAGGTAGAATGTCATGTTGAATGGAGAGCTACTTGAGGAGGTGGATCAGTGTAAGTACTTGGGGTCTGTTGTTGCAGCAAATGGTGGAGTGGAAGCAGATGTACGTCAAAGAGTGAATGAAGGTTACAAAATGTTGGGGGAAGTTAAGGGAGTAGTAAAAAATAGATGGTTGAGCATGAATGTAAAGAGAGTTCTATATGAGAAAGTGATTGTACCAACTGTGATGTATGGATCGGAGTTGTGGGGAATGAAAGTGATGAAGACAGGAATATAATGTGTTTGATATGAAGTGTCTAAGGAGTATGGAACGAAGTGGTGAGGGTGAGAACGGGTGTAAGAAATGAGTTAGCAGCTAGAGTGGATATGAATGTGTTGAGGTGGTTTTGCCATGTTGAGAGAATGAAAAATGGCTGTCTGCGAAAGAAGGTGATGAATGCAAGAGTTGATGGGAGAAGAACAAGAGAAAGGCCAAGGTTTGGGTGGATGGATGGAGTGAAGAAAGCTCT
>NC_090750.1:9284795-9287295 GCF_036898095.1 Palaemon carinicauda
TTGGTGCCAGCATGAACAATTATGAGTCTGTTGCCTTCGCCACTTGGAGAATTAACACCTGTTGCCTTTTTCCCGCTTTTATCCAACCAACATTTTCCCACACAATAATTTTGATTTACCCAGGTTTCATCTAAATAAAAAAAAGGGTGATCTCCACTTTCTTTAACTTCTTAACTTTTTCGGAAAAAAAAAACCGTTCTTGCACTTGAAACTTCACTTCTTTCTAAAAGAAATTTCCTTCCATTGATTTTAGCATGAATGAAACCTATATCATGTAGCACTTTGCTTAGAGATTCTTTGCATCCATTGAATGGAATATTTCCTTTAACTTCGCCAGTATTTTTTCAAGGTGGGGATTTCAATTCGTGCATAAAAAACTTAACACTTCTTCTTACAACACATTTATCAAAGTCGTCTAGAGCAGTCACAGGACAAGGATGAAGCCTAATTCTTTCTTGAAATTTCGGTTTCCCAAATTCTTCTTGCGTGACTCGTCCCTCCTTGATGATTCTACGTACTGTTCTTTCAGGAACATTTGTGACTTCAGAAGTATGGATACATGCTTTGGTGACATCAGTAAAAGGGCCGCAGTTCATCTTCTCTTTTGTGAAATACTTGTACACACTGTGTACTATTTCCCTGGCATTGGGACGGAGAACACGGTTTGGAGATGTTTCCATGGTTTATGTTTGCTAGATAATTCAGTCTCTGTTGTTGTTGTTGGGGTATTAAAGCCAACACTTGTTGTTGGCACGGGCCTTTCCCTTGGTTGGCCCGTAGAGGAGTCTCTGTCTCAAACACTACATTTTATACCCCAAGATCTACCATTCAAGGGATTAAATATAGCTCGCTGATATTTGCTACATAAATTTACCCTTGAGACCTCCAAGGACAGGTCAAACGGATTTCAAACTTCCCTTCTGTGCGAGTCATATTAAGACGGTAGGATAAAACTGGCAAATATCCTGGGATTATGATTTTGGGGACATGTACTTGGTTGTAATTATCCTTATAGAAATGAATACCTTACACTGTTAAAAATATGCCGAAAAAACGTGAAAATCCAGTAATAAATGTTGCCAGTCATTTACCGTCTAATAAATGGAAATTTTGACGTTAAATGGTGATATTATGATCATCAACCCGTAATAACATAACAGGGTAGGGTAAAAATTACTCTTTCCAATATTTTACTGAATTAGGGCTATGAACATTATATTTTTACGGATAATGTCCGATTAAAATTACGCTTATTTAACAGTGTACCTAATGAAAATATATACTGTATGCTCGACAAGAATAACAGGAGAGAGAGAGAGAGAGAGGAGAGAGAGAGAGAGAGAGAGAGAGAGCGCAGATTTAATCTTGTCTTAATCCAGTGAGATTAGTGAAAAAGGTGAGGATGCACCCTGGGTATACCTTGGGGAATGTCATCTGTCATTAACGGCTAGCATTAGGTCTCACTCAGTTTGGATGGGCTCGTCTCTAACCGCAGTGTTCATTTTTCCTTAAAGTGGTCGAAATATTTTGACATGGGTACGCTGTACAGGGGAACAGAAATCGTCTCAGCGGCCACGACAGAATGGTTTGACTATAGCATTCATGCTTAGTATCCTCTCAAACACCAAGAGTTTACAAATGCTAGAGGAATAACTGAAGCTTACTAAGATTTTATCTTGGACGATAAGGTCCATTTCATCTAACATGCAAGATTTTGGCGCCCCTATTTCTCTTGATTGATACTTTTCCTCAAAGTGCAGTAATATCTCCTTATTAATAACCCTTTTTCAAACAAAGCTCTCTCTCTCTCTCTCTCTCTCTCTCTCCTCTCCTCTCTCTGACATATACAAGAATCGCTGGTAATGTTTATTTCTCCTAAAAACATTATTTTCTTGATCTCAAATCAGCTGTTACTGTTTAACTTATACGTCAGATGTTTTCTATCTGATTCTTTCCCTCAATTCAAAATCGCAGAAATTGTATTATGATCATTCATTGATTACATAGCAACTATAGAAAACAATTGAACAAAGCAATCAGCGATGCCTGTCACTGACCAGAAAAGTACCCCATCTTAATGACCATACTCAAAGAAAAATTGTTGTCTCCATAAGTGCATTTTTATAAACACCGGTCTCTTTCCTGTCAATCCCTTACTATCAGTAGAAGATTAAACCTCCTTATACTATCATTTTTCTATAATATATATATATATATATATATATACATATATATGTATATAATATATTTATATATATACACGTCTGTTTGTGTGTGCTAATCGATGAATATAATTATGAATATCATATGCAAAAAACGTTGTTGAATATAAAAACAAGATAAAAATTTAAGATTTCGTGGAAAACTGGCCATAACAACCTTTTTAAATGAGGTTTTAGTAAAGTCAGCCTACTATGACAATTGAAAGGAAAACAAAATTAAACATCAGTGCAGAAACCCAAGGATTATCGGTACCCCACCAAAAAAAACAACTGCCCAG
>NC_090750.1:9292295-9304795 GCF_036898095.1 Palaemon carinicauda
TGGATCAAAAATCGTCTCAGCGGCCACGACAGATTAGTTTTACTACAGTAAATAACTGATACGCCGAAAGGTAATACAAATGGACTTTCAACTAAAGTTACAGCTTCTCATGATTTCGTTTGAGATATTCTAGCTAAGAAGTGGAATTGAAGAATGTAACTCATGATTCTTTCTAAAACTATATTAGTGTTATATTCTGTCATTTGATCTAAGGTCATAAGGGTTTCATTGCTTAACAATATGATAGATAAAAGTGAACTGTATTTGAATGCAAAGATTGTAAGATATTTGATATGTGATTTAATTTTCAACATAAAAATTTAAACAGGGGAAAAAATTATTCTTTGGTAACATGATATTCCACGCTATTCTTGTTTGCGTGTGGTTATTGCTTTTTAAATAATCGTGTCCGAAAAGTTTATTCTTTTTTTATAACGGTTGTTACCATACTCTATATTTCATTCTAGCATTCAATAGAAATACTGTCATTATTCTACTTTAATGAGATTCTAATATCCATGTCTTTGTTATTTCGATGCAGGATGCCTCCGAAAAAGATAACCCCGAATAGCACCATTCGTACGCGGATGGGGTCAGTCAGGAAGGCCAAGTATTCTAAACAGTCGACTCGTAATGTAAACGGTCAGTTATCCTCCAATGAAGCTTCCCCTCAGTTGTCCAGTTCCTCCTCCGGCGGGTCAGCCTTGAAACCGCTCTCCAGCGGCAGGAGAGGCAGACCGCCTAGCCGGTCCTTCTCCAACAACAAGAGGAGCGGATCTCCTTCAAAGACCTTACCCAGATTGAGTAGGAGAGAATCTTATCCTCAGTTCGTCTCCACCAGGAACAGAAGTGAATCTCCTCTACAGTCCCCAAACAGCCAAAGGACCAAGACACCCTCTGATGACCAAGACTCGGCTTCTGAAGCCTCAGTGATCCTTTTCCCTTGCAAGAATTGTGGAAGAAGATTCGGGTCGAGACAGAGACTCAACATCCACAGATCTGTGCATTTCCAAGAGCACTATTACTCCTGCCTGACCTGCTTCAAGACCTTCCCTTCCCTTCCAGCCCTTCAACTACACCAGACTATCCACAAGACTCTCCGGTGTGCCACTTGTGGATTATCCTTCCAGGACTTCCGTTCCCTCAGATTCCATCATTTGAATCACCCACTGGAGTCCTTAGAAGAGGCAAATAATAATCAACATCCTTCGGGGACGTCTGGCCTTTTGGGTTTTATCTCTTGATGTATACTAAGAAGGTCTTTGATGAGGAAAATGATAATACATATATTTTTTATTATCTGTTAATTCGTTCGTTTTATGCCGTTTGGAGAAGCATTTCAGTATATAACCATTTCTATATTCCTCTGTCAGTTAGGGTTTATTCTTTTAATATATCCATCCATTCTAAAACTATGTATTTAGATTTTTTATGTTATGAGTAATTATAAAATTTATTCCTTTATAGCCAACTTAGTCTATCTTTCATGGCTATTGCATTACTGCACAATCTTATTCAAAGTTATCCTATGTAAATACAGAAGACTCAAAAAATCTTGAATTCTAACATGTTCCTCCCTGAAGGATGATTTCCTGATTGTAATACAAAGTTAATATTTCCACAAAAATAAAGATAATAAAGCCTTCATTCCCTAATGTTCTGTTGTCCTCCAATGAAATTAAATAATGTTTTCTGTATAGTGTCCCATATTAAAATCTATCTAAAAGACGTCTTTCTTAATCATAGAGTCCATAACGAATGACTTGAGAATAGCTACGAAATACAAAAGGAAAAAAAAAAAAATTCTGTATAATGAAATTGGTTTCTTTACTCATACCAACACAAATTTAGGGATGGTGTTCAGCCTCTTCCCTGCTTGTAAGATGAGACAGAAATCTACAACAACAACGCCTCTTCCAGATGGGTTCTACTCTGAATATTTTTTTTTCTCTTAGAATTATTGAAGGCAATAATATTAAAACCAAAATTAGAGGAAGATTCTTTATAACTGCACATTTTAATTGGACAATTTGTTAGATAGATAAATATGTATCTTTGTCTTCTATGGTTTAAGACGTATTTGAATCTACACTATAAGATTAGAATTAATCAAAATCTCTCTCTCTCTCTCTCTCTCTCACTCTCTCTCTCCTCTCTCTCTAAGTTCATAGAGACAGCTAAGGGGCTCCATATAAAAACCTACATGCATTTACCGTTATCCCGTATCTCCAAAACTAAATGAAAACGTTTCTTGCTTATACAAGCTCTCCGTATTTTACCAAATAAATGTTAAATCTGGGGATATCTATGAAATTGTGAATGGCTTTCCTCTCTCTCTCTCTCTCTCCTCTCTCTCTCTCTCTCTCTCTCTCTCTCCTCGTTGTTAACTGTATGCTGTTTAATGACGGATGATTGGATTGTGATAGCAGCCCCTATCATAATTCAATCCTCCATCATTTTCAATATACAAGAAGTCACTTCTAAAATACAGCTGCGATTTAAATCTCCCACCTGGTATCCTTTCCAGATGTTTCCACTAATTTTGCCTCTAGGGAAATTGAACGTTGGAGAGTTTTATCAGGTAAGGCTCTTAATGCGGATCTTCTTATCTCAAATCTGATATGGGTTCAAGGTTAATTTATGTTATTGGAAACGATGTATCTTTTCCAAGTAGGCAAGGCTATATTTCCCTAGTTGTTTTAAAATGAATGGAAATTATAACAATAAATTCTGTTTATTTCTAAACCCTAAATATTATTTTCTTTTTGTTGAATATTGTAATATTGCACTTAATTTTTTAGATTATTTAATAGTTCTGTAAGCTCATGCCTTACTAAACTTGCGCTTGTTTGATAGAAAAGTAAACATGAATTGCTTAGGAGAAAATAATTACTCTTGGATTTTTTGTCCCGAGTCTTTAGTGTCATATGCCCGAAATTCCACCGGGTTACGACTAGATAAGATGGGAAAATACAAAAATAACAACATGAATGTCCAAGACTTTCTCGTTAGTCATGGAGAGGCGTTATTTTTTTCTTAAGTGCTTTTATGTAAAACACTTTTGGGTATGTCCTATATAACTACTCTTGTTTAGAACTTGCGTGAAAGTACGATCATGAGGCAATTCCTTATGATTCAAGGTCTTCGACGGTGAAGCCCTGTCATAGATTTACTTGAACCAGCTGCCCTGATATTGACCGAAGAATGAAATGAGTACCGGATTAACATGAACGTGCACGTGTAGAGATAATGAATACTCAGTCACAAGATAAACGACACTTCTCTTAACCTTAAAGTTGTCCTCTTTTTAATCAAGTTCCATCTCCCAGTGAGGGAATACAGCCTAATCGCACACTCGATCCCTATAATCTCACTACTGACAATTGTTCTCTGTAACAGAAAACAAAAGGATATTTCTATATCTGGAGGTGCCCTTTTCCCAGGCTTGTGAAGACGACCTACGTGTAGGACAAAAAGCTCACTCCCCTGCGGCGTGGGCTATCAAAGCACGATAGCTCACGGTGTAAATTTCATAAAATGGAGCTGTCACTACGAACGAACGAACTGGTAGCTCAGTTCAGATAGAATAATGGTTACGGAAGGACATAAGCCTCTCATTTTATTAATCAAAACTGCCTATTTCGTGTTTTGCATGTAGATGCTCTCAAAGAATCAGCATTATCGTGAAGCTATTGGTTACATTGCTTGCAGGATTAATAGAGTTTCGTAGGATAAGCTTATGTCCTCCTCTGCTTTAGTGCCACAGGAACTGACAGATTCCTTCCAGTGGCCACTAATTCAAGTCTCGTTTACGAGTGCATCTACACATTTTATATTAATTTAATAATTGCTGTTTCTTAGCAGTTCAATAGGATAAGATTCTGTCCTGCCATACCATAGTTGACTATTCTCTCATATCTTTATTCCTTGAATGAATTTGTATTTTTATTTTCTGAATGTTGTTTCAATGAAAAATTTTGTAAATATATCTCTTTGTTAATAAGGAACTTTAATTTCCATCTGATGAAAAGATGATAAATTCATTACTTTAAAATGTAAGGCTATGATTGTCACGAGGCGGGGAAAGGATTGGATCCTTTCTGTCCTAAACGGCAGGTGTGTCTGCTGTCCAAGTGGCTTCACAGATTTGTACCAACCGTGGGTCACACGATCGTACATAAAATTATTTGTATATATTATGCTTATATCTGCGCTCTTCCCTAGCACTAAAAAGAAGCCAGCATAAACAGGTCTACGTTTTTCCTCGCTAACATTGTCAGTGTCTCGAACATGAAAATTCCTGTTGCCTATTTTATTCTGTTATACTATAATATTTTGACCATTGCCCACCATTAGGGATAATAGAGTTATTCCTTATTTATATTTTCTTTATTATACGTACAAATAATCAAGCCAAAAATCATGTCATCGGAAAAATTTAAAAATTATCTTCTTTAACAAATATTCTTTGGTTAATGTCTTCCTTGAAACAGGAAATGCGAAGACTAATTTACTATACCTTGAAGATAAGAGAGAGAGAGAGAGAGAGAGAGAGAGAGAGAGTTTCTAAGAATTTTATCCATTTCCTGCCCACAAAAGACGATTGTCAGATCAGAAATGAGTTATATATATATATATATATATATGTTTGTGGTGTGTGTGTTTGTGTGTGTATATATATACATATATATATATATATATATATATACATAGTTAGGCATCAGCCACCCTTTGAGATACTACTGCTAGTGAGTTATGAAGTCCTTTGACTGGCCCGACAGTACTACATTAGACCCCTCTCTCTGATTAAAGCTCAATTTGGCTTTGCCTACACAGACACCAACTACTTACACTAATACCGAATAGTCTGCCCTATTCTTTACAGATTTTCCTCTGTCCTCTTACACCTGAAAACACTGAGATTACCAAACAATTCTTCTGTAATTGTTCAGTGGCTACTTTCCTCTTGGTAAGGGTAGAAGAGACTCTTTAGCTATAGTAGACAGCTCGTCTAGGAGAAGGACACTCCAAAATCAAACCTTCGTTCTGTGGTATTGGGTTAGAGTTTTTCTGCTTACTATTGCACTCGGCCACTATTGTATCTTATTTTTCTTCCTCTTGCTTGTCAAAGTTTTCTAAATTTTTAGGAGATATTTACTTCAATATTACTCTTCTTATAATATCCTATTTTCCATTGTTTCGTTTCCTCACTGGGCTACTGTCCTGCTTTTTCAGCTAGGCTATATATATATATATATATATATATACATATATATATACATATATATATATATATATATATATATATGAAGGCAGAATTAGCGGAGACAGAACCTTAAAGGATACCAGACGTAAACTTCAAATGACATCCTTAGTTGTGGTAAGCAATTCTTTTCAGCGCTCCATCTATGAAGCGCGTAAGGAGGAATATTTATACTTTGTTGGTTTCGTTCATTTAGTCATAACTTGGACTACAATCTATGAATCCTAAAGTTTATTACGGCAAAAATTTTCTTCAGTATTATCGAACATTCCAAATTTATTCCTTTGAAAAGTATCATTTGATATTGGAATTTCACTTTTTTGTTTTTCCGAAGTGTTCAATAAAAAAATTATATTTATTCTTAGAAGAAGGCCAAATGATAGATTTACCAAGAGCTTTTGACAATCATTTCCCATATATCATAGGAAGCAATCTGAGGTTTATCAGATACCGTTGCTCCACTTTTGAAAGGTATGGTTTGTTTTGCTTGATGTTCAAGTAATAACTTTCGTGTTTTCCTTAGACTGCAATGTGATGACTGAAAATGTTTACCTTATTCACTATGAAACATCACCTCATTTGATATTTTTCATCCACAAATGAAACATTTGAATAGTCGGATTTTATACCGCAGTCCACACGGAGACATTGATCATATATGTTTTGCATTTGGGATTATTTGTACTTTTCTTTCTTCGCTGAAGGTTTCGTGTTAATTGAAAAGGATTTATTATAAGAAACAAATTTTTCATTGGCATTTTCCTTATTTATAAATGTGTTCGTTGTATGGATAGTATATATATATATATATATATATATATGTATATGTATATATATATATATATATATATATATTCTTAAGAAAAACTACGAATTATATATAATTCGCTTCGGAGAACTTTAAAAAGTATTATAAGCAGCACTTGGGGAGGCTATCTATTGACTGACCACTATCGCAAAATACCTTGCATTAATTAGGACAAAGGACATTGTCCCGAATTATGAAACCCCTGATCTGTTATTCATTTCACATGGTGAAATTATGAACATGTATTGTATGTCACTAATCAGGGATAATGGATTTTTGTTTAGTTCTACTCAATTCTTTTGGTAACTGACCTCAGGGAAATCTTAAATTGGCTCCCTCCTTTTCATTTACCATATGGTGAAGTCATAAACCTTGAACAAGTAGGCATAAGAAAAAGATGCCTTTATTATTTATATTTTTTTCTAATACTTGAAAAGAAGATTAGCAGAACATGGACCTATAATAAGTATATATTTTCTTTTCGAGATCGAAGTCGACAATTAAAGAGAAATCATTACCATTGCTACCCAAAGATTAATGCATTAAGGAATATATATACTTTCCAGTTCAAAATATCAAGTGGACCAGACTTGACGCACTTCAAAATCGCATACTTGGTGGCTCTAAGTTTTATTAAAATCAAACATTTAAAAAATATAAGTATTTATGTAGGTTAAGACATCAGTTATCATAGGGTATACTGGCCACTAGATCATTAACAAGGATGCACGTCTTTCCTGTGGAAGAATGTACGGAGACATAACTCCTCATCTTTTACCATAATGTCAAAACGAGATCTCTGATAATGAAGTACAACCCAGCCCATCTGATACAGGACTTCCTTAAATGATACAACATGGTTTATTCTGACAAATACCCTGTTCCAGGATGCCCTGGATGTCACATAGGAATGACAGCTATGCGTGTGTCTAAGTGACTCTCCTGTCACGTATAGCAAGGCACCATAAAATCCCATGCTATGCAAACCCACAACAATAACATTAAACATTAAGCTATGATAAAATACTAACATAATTGGTAATGCTCTTGATAACAAAAAGGCTGAGAGTCCTCAAAGCCTTCTTATAAAACGGGAGAAACACCACCCAGGAAATATTCCTTCTCCTCTCCTTCTTAAGGATTAACACCCAGCGACCAAACATGGATTTTACTGATCATGATATCCAGAACCAAAATATCGCAAATCAGCACCCGAGTAGCCCACTAAGGATGCATAGTCTCTAGGCAAGCACATCCACCAATCACAGACCAGCCATCCACGAACGTAAGGGTGACACATCAAATATGAGCTCCTGGGAGCCCTTCAGCCAATAAAAATTCACCGCCCTGTTTACGTCACTACTTGCTCTGCCTATGGCACCTTAGGCAATCATATAAACTCAACGCCTCTTCCAACGAAACCGGACTGCCATAACAGACCTCACCAGCACCCATTGGACTATTCCCGCCTGAGAAAAGGAGTTACCTCGCGAAACTCATTGCTAGTAATTGTATAATATTCACCTTGTAAAATTGGCATTAAACCTGATTTGAGAATTTTCCTTAATTTACCTAAACGATGATGAAACGTGAATTTGCCAAGTAATGGCAGAGTTCAGTACTGCAGAGAAAAAAAAAAACTATCACAGCCAATATTATATAATCAATGCTACTGAGGCAGTGATGATTATATACAACGAAACCTGCTTAAAAGTGTCTACTCCCAAAATATTAATAATAATAATAATAATAATAATAATAATAATAATAATAATAATAATAATAATAATAATAATAATATCAAAAGCACGAATTAGTTGACAAATTGGAAAATAAGAAAACCAATACTTTTAGGGTTAAGTGACTATGATGATTATATAATTTCGCATATGAAGTAGCTTATCCTTGATATAGATTATGAAAAAGATTGTTGATACATGTTGAGATCTTGAATATGGAGATAAAGGTAATACATGTTATATCATCATCACTAACTTTCAAAAGACTCTATAACAGCAAAATTCTGCATGTTCGTTCTGTAGACATTTGATGCTTCTTTGATGGTCTCCCTTCTTAAGCATCAAAACCTTGAGCGTTTGAACTCTTGAAAACTTATGACGAATCATCAAAAACGGATGGATCAGATTATGTCTTATAAAGCTGATTTTTTGCAGTTCCATTGAATTCTACAGCCTTTATCAGGCCAAGGTTGGTTGAATGAGGTAAATTTTATAATTGATTTATTTTAGAAATAATGTATGGTATGATAACTATTTTAAAGATAGAATATTATTATAGAGACCTTTTAAGGGTTTTGCATTTCTTCCAGGAGAATACGCACTCTTGGTAAATGGTAAAGAGCCTTCTGGGTGAATCTCTGGATTGTCAGTGGTTTTTGTGGCCACCCGTAACTACGTCACTAACCTGACTCCTTGATATTTTTCCAGTTCATTATGAGGAGAAATGTGGCATAAGATCTAAGACTAAGCATTAGAGGTCCAGTTACCCACCTACAGCATTTAATCAGAATTTGTTTCTTCATGCTGTCTTAATAATCAAATTCAAATTAATACTGTTAACCCATTATACATTAGTACAATATCCCCTCTCACCTACATGAATTCTGAAGAATTAAGCCAAGATATTATATTAAATTCGAAAGATGGGAATATGCTGATGGTTTTACAAAAGATTTCCGAGGATTTTTTTTTTCATCCAAAATAAAATATTTTTTGGTTTATTTTGTCGAAAACTTATACAGAAGGACATGAGAATTATTTGCCAACAATATTGCTAAAGCATTACATATTTCCTTGAAAAATAAAAATTTAAAGAATAAAATCAATCAAACAGAAAACGTTGATGTATTTGGGATTTTGAAGGCGCATTGATGCGGTACAGAAGATATCGACCCGTAAATGTAGCAAAGTGATAAAGTGGATAAAGGACATTGTACTGTCGACCTCAGACAAAAAGTTTCGAAAAGAGTCCAGATTTCTACACTTTTCTCGTTCTGCATTGATAGAGAGATTAGTGATTACGAACCAATTTCAACTGGTACACAAAAGAGAGAGAGAGAGAGAGAGGAGAGAGAGAGAGAGAGAGAGAGAGAGAGAGAGAGATGAATGTAAAGAGAAAGCATAAAGAATTGTTGCAAAATTCTTAAAATCATTATGGAATGAACCAAATTAATAGTTTATTCAACACAATATGTAAGTATTGCAAATCACAGAGCAAAGATTAGATACTTACAAAAAGAAAAAAAAAATAATTCATATTTCAGCCAAGTGACTCAAATCTCACATAAAGGTTACTTACAAAGTAACTTTCAGAAAATTAGATAGTAATAAGATGAATATTTTCAATGATAGTGGAAGCATATAGACACTAAAATACCTTCATTAAATACATTAGTACCTTTTTCTATACATTGGGGCGGAAATAAAGGACCTGCTGATTCTCATCTTGATTCGTTGGACATGAACCTACGGTCTATTAATTATTTTATTTCTGTTCTAGATATCAATTTCTGGCACCATCGTTCAATTACTTCATTATGGAAGTTGCATAAGATTTTTCATAAATCTGACCTTCCTTTAAATTCAGATCTTCCACGACAGTTCCATCCTGTTCCTAATACTAGACATGCACTTAATTTTAATAGTCAGGCCTTCTCCATCCCAAGGCTCAATTCTACACAGTATTCTAGAAGTTTTATTCCAGCTGTTACTAAGTTGTGAAATGATCTTCCTAATCGTGTAGATAAATCAGTATAACTTTGAAATTTCAAAATTACAATAAATGTTTTTATGTTGAACAGGCATACAACAATTTCTTTTTATAGTCTATATATGGATTATCTGTTTTAATGTTAATGTTTTTGAAATATTTTCTTTTATTCTTTTCATTTCTTCTTATATCGTTTATTTATTTCCATATTGCCTTTCCTCACCGGGCCATTTTTTCCTGTTGGACCCCTTGGGCTTATAGCACCTTGGTTTCCTAACTACGGGTTTAGCTTATCTACTGGTAATAATAATAATAATAATAATAATAATATATGAGAGGTGATTGTATGTATTAATTCAATGGTATTTATCAATAAGGTTGACATAGGTGTAAAAGTTGATAATAAAACAACACTAATGATGAAAATATATTGAAATCAGCGAGTTATATTCAACAGTTTTGGTCTCTCAAGTTTATCAGTGTGTGCTGCGTAGAATAAATCGTTGAGAGAACATTCATCATTATCTGTAACTGCTTTGCTTGCTGCTTTCAGAGACATTATTACATTCGGTTATTTTCGCAAAACTTTGATATTGCAAAAATTTGATATCACAGTTTTCTCGGAAATTTTCAGGTAATGATGGATGTTCAGTACTGCATTCCAAGAAACTTTATTAATGAGAATACTAATCTCGTCAAGTTACGGAATTATGTTCATTATTCCTCAGAAGACCTTTCATCGATATGGTTCTTTTCCTATTTATTCCCCAATATCAACTCTATTTTCGTCTAATCTTTTTCTAATTACCTACTTCTCCATTTCTAAATGTTTTCTTCCATCATGATTTTCTTGATGATCTCTATCTCGCCTTCTAATTATTATTTTACAACAATCGTTCATAATGCTCTCTCTCTCTCTCTCTCTCTCTCTCTCTCTCTCTCTCTCTCTCTCTCTCTCTCTCTTATTAATTAAATAGTTCCTAATCCTTTGATCATTATAAATTTTGCGACATTAATTAGATTTACTAAACTTTTTAAACACGATTAGCTTAAACTTTTCAGAATCCGATCAAATTACTAGATTTAATGGCAACCAATTATTTGCATATAGTTTTTAGTGTCCGTTCTTTGAATTCATTTGAAATTGTTAAGTTTTAAATCTAATGTGACAGATTGTTTGCAAGATTCTTTTTATTTCATCAGTATGGTATTTACCTTCATCAACTTTTCTTTCACCCAATATTATTAACATTCTCATCTTCTTTTTCTTCTTTAAGTATTTTTTCCTTTTATCATCCTCTTCATCTTCTTATTTGACTTCCTTTTTCTTTTGTATATGGCCTGGTGTCTCATTAATTACCATACCCGGAAACACATGAAAAATTTATTTGATAGGCCTTCTTTTAACATTTTCCTATTTTTTTTTTATTCATATTTATTCTATTCTTTTCGTTATCAACCTTATATCTATACTACCTATTTTCCATCATCTCTTTTCATCTAATTCTTGATTCATTTTTTCACTATGTTCTTAACTATATAATTTCCCCCCTTGACTAAGCTTCTGAGGAAGATCTCAATCTAAAGCTTCCGTTGATCAACGAGAGATTTATATAACATCATGACGAGACATTTATGAGTAATTCCTTATCAAATTTGAACTTTTATCTGCATAGATCCTCTCATTGATTCTCAGATCCCGTTACTCTCTGATGACGGGAAATATTTAACATACTCATAGGATATTCACAAAATTATTTTCAGGGAGTATTTTTAAAATATATCACTTATTGCTTGACGGTTATCAATAGAAAACATTGATCCCAGAAGCTCAATGATTTTTTGGGATGAACTTTGAATCATGTTAGAATTTTCCTCTCGTCATCTAGGATCCCGGGGTTGGACCTCCAAGTAAGGGGAACCTTGATTCTGATATCATGTGATATATGTGTACTTCTGTTCATGCAAACAGCAAATTAAAGCCTCACATCGCTTCAGACACCTAGAATTAACCTTCTAAGTACTTCAGTTACTCTGAATTCTAAACAAAACTTACTTATTAAACCCTGTGACTGGAAAGTTCGTCAATTTGCCGTTTCCTGAATAGATTCTTGCAGGGCTTTAAATTATATTCTATAATTATATGAGACAATAATTGCATAAGAGCAATAATGATATATCATGGTAACAGAAAGAGAGAAATCTACTGTACAACACAAAGACCAATTTCTATTACTTATAAAGTATCAATTTATAGTTGATCTTACATCTTAAATGTTAATGTAGCTTTCTTGGGAAAATGATGAACTGGAGAAAATGCTTGTGAACAATTCTCTCGACAATATATATAATCATGCACACACACACACACACACACACATACACACACACACACACACACACATATATATATATATATATATATGTATATATATATATATATATATATACATATATATATATGTATATATATATATATATATATACATCTTTTACTAGCGACTATTGGCCCAAAGGGCCTCGGGTAAATTTCACCAGTCGTCTCTACTTCGCGCTTCGTAGTCCTCAGTCATGTAGGTCTGGGTCTTCCAAATCTTCTAGTGCCTTGTGGAGACCAACTGAATGTTTGGTGAACTAATCTCTCTTGAGGAGTGCCTAGACAATGACAAAACTATCTCCATCTACCCCTGACCATGATCT
>NC_090750.1:9319795-9320886 GCF_036898095.1 Palaemon carinicauda
GCGTTCCAAGATTATTCCCCCCTGAGGATGCACCTACTGGTGCATTCCGTTCAATTCATTGAGTCTTGAGGAAGATTAGTGGAGTCTTAACACACCTTAATAACGAGACAAGAAAAAGGCCAAGATGGAGTCATCTCGGTCTTATGGTTCTGTTGTTTTATATCTGTAAAACTAATTAATTTGAAACTTTAGTGTTCTTTTGGATCTCTGTAGCATGTTATTTGGATTTTGTCTATCATTCTTTGAAAAGATGTTATAAATCCTACAGAGTTATAATAAAAATGATATATCACAAAAGGAGCATTCTTCTACGGATATTCTTCCAATCTCCATTACAAATACCAATGATGAAATTTGATTCATCAAATTTCCCTGTGATCTTGGTTAGTTTTCGGAAAATTCAGTCTCTATTTATTTACCTTAATCTCGGTTATATTTGTGGAGTAATTCGTGATTTGTGACATCACATCATACTCTGTTTGACTTTGATATGAAAAATTAAACAATTACCATTTTAGACTTTGTTCAATCCTTGTGCATGTACTATATAAACCAACATTCTACTTTGCTTAAAAATGTCAAGAAAACTTCGTTACACTTCTACCAATTCAGATTGGATGCCAGATCAACCTATCTATCTACCAATTCTGAGATGTAAAAGTTAAACTTATGTTCAAATATAAATATCAAATTTAAGTTTATTGCAAATATGATAAAAAGTTATTTTATATATTACTCTAGTCTTGACGCAATTAATTTCTAGTGTCTGGTGAAATTAATTTTCTAAAATAAAACCTAATTTTCGGAAAATCTTTTAAAGTTGAAAATATACCAGGAAATGAACATTTTGTCTTATGTATATATATATATATATATATATGTATATATATATATATGTATATATATATATATATATATATGTATATATATGTATATATGTATATATATATATATATATATATACATATATATGTATCCTCCCACACCTTTTAAACGCAAAGGGTCTCCTATATATACATAAATACATACACACACACACACAAACACACACACACACACATATATATATATATATATATGTGTGTGTGTGT
>NC_090750.1:9321386-9343886 GCF_036898095.1 Palaemon carinicauda
CTAACTGCCTCTTGGCTCCTCCTCTCTCCCACCACGGATATGAAAAACAAAAATACACACGTATGACATACCTGGCTACGAGCGCAACCAATAGATGGCACAATAACCACTGGAAAATTTATTTTCTTAATCCTTTTAAATTATTTACGTTAATAAGGAAAATTTCCTTACACCCCCATCCTTAAAAAAAAATTTGTGCAACAAAAATCAAAGCACGGAACTAAATTATGAATGGAAATAAAGCAAACAAATCTGAATATAGATTAATAAGTCTTATGATGAATAACTACAAAATACATTAAATTCAAATTAAATGGAAAAAAAAGACATTTAATTCTGAAAAGTAAAGAAAAAAAAATTAACATTCGTGCCAAACAATTTATGATTATCTAGAAAGTGTGTCTGGCACCACATTCTTTCTCCCTGGAACATGTTGGATATCCAAATCCCACTCTTGTAATATCAGACTCCACCTCATCAGCCTCTGGTTCTTATTCTTAAACCTGTTTAAAAATAATAAAGGATTGTGGTCTGTCTTGACCACTACAGGTGTAGGAACATTTGTTAAATAAATTTCAAAATGTTCTAGAGCTGTTATCAGGCTTAAGGCCTCCTTCTCTATGGTGGAGTACTTGCGTTGAGCTTCATTAAGCTTTTTAGAGAAAAAGGCAACAGGATACTCTACCTGTTCCTCAACTTGAGATAGCACAGCACCTATTCCATAGTCACTTGCATCGACCGCCAACCTAAATGGTTCCTGAAAATCTGGAGCTCTCAAGACAGGATAGTTAGTCAGAACTGCCTTCAATTTGTCAAATGACCTCTGACACTCTTTATTCCACTCAAACTTTACTTCTTTCCTCAATAAATTAGTAAGAGGATTAGAAATTGTGGCAAAATTTTTCACAAATCTCCTGTAGTATCCTACCATGCCAAGAAATCTACGAACAGACCTTTTGTCATAAGGCACAGGAAACTCTAAAATGGCTCTGACGTTTGCATCTTTCGGGACAATCTTCCCATGACCTATTTCATGACCAAGATACAATACACTAGCCTTGGCTATCTCACATTTGGCAAGATTGATAACCAGCCCTGCCTGGCTAAGTTTTTCAAATAACTTAAGTATTCTTTGAATATGGGTGTCCCAGTCATCGCTATATACCACAATGTCATCAATGTACACTACCACACCCTCTAGAGAACCTACCAAGTTGTTCATTAGTCTCTGAAATGTAGCAGATGCATTTTTCATGCCAAAAGGCATCACGTTGCAGGCAAATAATCCCTCACTGGTCACAAAAGCAGAGATATCCTTAGCTCTGGGTGTCAACGGTACTTGCCAGTACCCCTTTAGAAGGTCGAACTTACTGATAAACTTTGCCTTACCCACATCATTGATGCAGTCCTGTACCCGAGGTAAAGGAAAACTGTCAGTCTCTGTAACTGCATTCACCTTGCGGTAATCTATGCACATTCTATACTGTCCATTCTCCTTCTTCACCAACACCACAGGTGAACTCCATGGACTGTAACTACTTTCTATCAGATTATGCTGCAACATGTACTCTACCTCTGTTTTGATTACTTCCCTTTTCAATGGATTAGTTTTATAAGGTGCCTGTTTTATTGGTTTAGCCCCTCTAACCTCCACATCATGCTGTATCACAGCCGTACAACCTGGGGTGTCCTTAAATAAATCTGGATACACTTCTATCAAATTTAAGATGGACTCAATTTGATCCCCATCTAAGTGAGACAACATATTTGGCAAGTTATTTAATACATCGCTATTACCTTTAGGCCACTTACCTTCTATTTCCAAACATTCTCTTTCCATTTCTACTTTCCCCATCAACAACAATGGCTTCTTTGCTACTCTTTCATAATAGGGTTTCAACATGTTAACATGACAAAGCTGGTGTTTTTGTCTTCTACTTGGGGTCTCCACCAGATAATTCAAGCTACTTACCCTCTTAGCTATCTTCCACGGTCCTGAAAACTTGGCTCCTAGGGGATTACCAGGGGTAGGTAATAAAACTAAAACTTTATCCCCAACTTCAAATACCCTTCTCCTAGCTTTGATGTCAAAATTCTTTTTCATTTTACCTTGCCCAACTTTCAAGTTCTCCTTAGCAAACTCCCAAAACTTATAAAGCTTTTCCCTAGATTCTTTTAGAAATTGTACCAGGCTAACTTTTGGATTATTATTTTCCCAACTTTCTTTAACAACATCCAAAGGACCTCTTACCTTGTGACCAAATACAAGCTCAAATGGAGAAAATCCCATCATATCACTCGGTACAGACCTAAATGCAAACAGTAAATAAGGTATTGCTTTATCCCAGTTCCTTGGATCTTCCCCACAATATTTCTTTAGCATGGACTTCAAAGTTTGATGAAATCGTTCAATCTGACCCTGGCTCTCTGGGTGGTATGGTGATGAAGTTACATGATTAATTTTGAACTCTTTCATCTGTTTAGCAAATTCTTTACTCATAAAATTACTACCACAGTCAGACTGAACCGATTTCGGCAATCCAAACCTAGTAAAGAAACCAATAAGTGCTTCAATTACTTTCTTACTGTGAATACTCCTTAAGGGTACAGCTTCGGGGTACCTGGACATTCTATCCATTATTGTCAGTATATACTGAAAACCACTGCTAGTCTTTGGCAATGGCCCCACAATATCTATCAATATCTCTTTAAATGGTTCTTCAACCACTGGAATGGGTTGTAAAGGGGCTTTAGCAATTCTCTGATTTGGTTTACCAACCATTTGACACTTAGTACAAGAATTAACATACCTCTTCACCTCTGCCTTCATTCTTGGCCAAAAGAAATGCTCAGCAACTTTCCTAAAAGTTTTGCTTACTCCAAAATGACCAGCAAGTAAATCTTCATGTGCAAACCACAAGATTTTGCCCCGATATTCAAGAGGAACTACTATCTGCTTCCTTACCTCCCACATCTCAGTTGGCGATCTCTTGAAACGACTAAACCGATACAGGATACCATCTTCCCATTTCATCTTAGGTCTCGTCAAATCTGAGCTAACCTCTCCTTCCCCTTCTTCATTAAACTCTTCCTTCTGAGCAATACTTAGTGAGTTCCTATCCCATCCTACAGTATCATCCCACTTAGATACCAGACTAGGAACTTTCACATCAGAAACTCCCTCTACCAGTCCTTCAAGCCTATCTAGACCCAAATCCTCATCCTCAACACTAGGAAACTGGACTGTAGAACGAGTAATAGCCATCATAGGACTACTCTCACCAATCTGAGTGGTACCGTTGCATTGCACTACCGGACAACTACTCCCCGTATCCGACTCAGTATCATTGGCTATCACAACCTGCACACCGTTCACTGGTAGTTCATCTGCAATTGCCAACTTTAACGGGCCCTTGACCCAATCCGAGTTTAACCAAAACTCTGCCAGAGGACACGCCACCACAGTGTTTGGGAAGCCACCCAACAACACATACTCTAGCTGCTCCTCTACAAAATTGTCAGGCAACGCCGATCTCAAAATCAACGACTGGGCAGCACCAGTATCCCGCAATACATTTACCCGTCTCCCAAAACCATCCTGGTCCTTTGTGAACACTTCACCACTTGAGACATATTTTCCAAAGTTACCACACTCACAGGATACACCCCCAGAAGTTCTCCCAAGTAGACCTACAGGCTTCTTGGAACTCCCCTGCCCCTTCCAGGCAGAACATTCTGACCTAATATGGCCCTTCTTTTTACAAAAATAACATGTTACATCCCTTTCACTTGTCTTTGGAAAAGACTGAACCTTTCTTCCAGGAGAACTGGATTTAGAGGATTTCGCTCCCTGCTCCGGAGTCTTTTCAAACCTCCTATCCTTATCCCACCTACTTTGCTTATCAGCAAACTTAAACACAGACTTGTGTGATAGTGCGTACTCATCGGCTGCCACTGCAACTGCTCCCACAGTATCTAACTTTAAGTCTTCTAAATGTATCTTCAATTCATGCCCTACATTATTCTTGAACTCTTCAATAAGGATTATTTCCCTTATCCCTGCAAAATCATCAACCCCTTTTGATTTCAACCATTCATCAAATGCTAATTCTTTAGCTCTAGCAAACTCTACATAAGTATCATTTGGAACCTTTCTTAGATTACGAAATCTCTGGCGGTAGGCTTCTGGCACAAGCTCTTAAGCTTTTAATACAATTTCTCTCACCTTACTATAATCTGCACTTACCTCTTCACTCAATGCTGCATACACCTTTTGTGCTTTCCCAACCAACCTGCATTGAATTAGGGTAGTCCACATGGTCTCAGGCCAACCTAACTTTCTTGCTAACTTCTCGAAAGCAGAGAAGAATTCAGCCACATCAGCTTCGTTAAAAACAGGGACTAGCTTAATAGCATGACTAATGTTAAAGTAGTCTTCCGGTCCAGTTTGTTTTAAACGAAGAACCTGCAATTCATGTTCCATTCGAACAAACTCCAATTGCCTCTCCTGTTCCAATCTAGCCCTTTCCTGTTCCAATCTAGCCATTTCCTGTTCCCTCTCATGTTCTAATCTAACCTTCTCCATTTCCCTTTCCTTTTCCCTATTGGCCATCTCCATCTCTCCCATCTGAAACTGCAATTTCAACTTTTCCACCTCCAATTTCTGTAATGCTAACCTATCTTGCATTAATCCTACTTCGTCCGAAGTTGCACCCATAGCACCACCCCTTATCGCACTCGCTACCTGTAGCAACAGAGTTCCTTTCTTTACACCAGGAGATACTACTAACTTGAAATGGTCTGCTAGTGCAAACAACTGACCTTTACTTAAATCACCAAGCCTAGCCTCCCAGTCACCCCTACCCAAAAATTCCGATACATTAATCTCAGTCATCGTAAGCTCAGACTCACTCATTTTATCAAAGTTTTAAACCTAATTAACTATCAAAATATCCGAACAACCAATCCTCTACTGAAGATTCCAACACGGCAATGTCAATATTCTAGGGATCCTGAGAAAGGAATTCAACAGGATCCTGGCAAGGTCGCCATTTATGTCACAGATTCTTTGTATCCAGCCAGCTAGAACTAGACATTGACGTATCAAAATCCACCGAGAAGGAAAGGTTCAAAACAAAGACTCTTGATCAAATTCAAATTCCTGTTTATTACATAAACTTAATTCTCCTCAAATGAAAATAAATCTCCAGCCAGGAAGGAAATAAACCATTCGCATTACAAAAAGGCATCTAGGACCCAAACAAACTCTAGCACACCGGAAAAATAAAAGAAAGAGACAAAGAAACCAACCATCAATGATGCACCCACACACAAACTTTACATACGGTGATAGGAAAGTAAAAGGAATAGACTGGAGACAATTAAAATTAATAAACCCTAACTAATTACATACATTTAACAATAGCTTAATTTCCGTGGGATGATATATCTCTTGCACCAGGTCTTTGTCACAGAATCAGGTTTGAAGGACGAACCCGTCGAGATCCAAACCATTAACGTAATGTTATGCTTGAATGATCACATAATTACTGGTACCAGCGGCAGCCACACACCGATGAAAACACTTCAGGCTTTCCAAAATCGTTCAGCAAGGGAAACTACACAATGTTATTCTTACCCCAAGGCAAAACTGAACGGCAGTGTCACGTCTGCAGGCTTCGAAGTGGTCAAAACGAGTCTGTCCCTAGACTAACAGGAGCTTTGGTATTAGCCAATGGTTGCTGTCCATCACTAAGTCACTCCACCACCACTTGAAGCAGGAAAGAGTGTCCTCTGCAGACGAATTCGTGGAACACTGACGTACATAACAAATTTACTTTTCAAGGTAAACAGTCTTGCTAACTGCCTCTTGGCTCCTCCTCTCTCCCACCACGGATATGAAAAACAAAAATACACACGTATGACATACCTGGCTACGAGCGCAACCAATAGATGGCACAATAACCACTGGAAAATTTATTTTCTTAATCCTTTTAAATTATTTACGTTAATAAGGAAAATTTCCTTACACCCCCATCCTTAAAAAAAAATTTGTGCAACAAAAATCAAAGCACGGAACTAAATTATGAATGGAAATAAAGCAAACAAATCTGAATATAGATTAATAAGTCTTATGATGAATAACTACAAAATACATTAAATTCAAATTAAATGGAAAAAAAAGACATTTAATTCTGAAAAGTAAAGAAAAAAAAATTAACATTCGTGCCAAACAATTTATGATTATCTAGAAAGTGTGTCTGGCACCACATTCTTTCTCCCTGGAACATGTTGGATATCCAAATCCCACTCTTGTAATATCAGACTCCACCTCATCAGCCTCTGGTTCTTATTCTTAAACCTGTTTAAAAATAATAAAGGATTGTGGTCTGTCTTGACCACTACAGGTGTAGGAACATTTGTTAAATAAATTTCAAAATGTTCTAGAGCTGTTATCAGGCTTAAGGCCTCCTTCTCTATGGTGGAGTACTTGCGTTGAGCTTCATTAAGCTTTTTAGAGAAAAAGGCAACAGGATACTCTACCTGTTCCTCAACTTGAGATAGCACAGCACCTATTCCATAGTCACTTGCATCGACCGCCAACCTAAATGGTTCCTGAAAATCTAGAGCTCTCAAGACAGGATAGTTAGTCAGAACTGCCTTCAATTTGTCAAATGACCTCTGACACTCTTTATTCCACTCAAACTTTACTTCTTTCCTCAATAAATTAGTAAGAGGATTAGAAATTGTGGCAAAATTTATCACAAATCTCCTGTAGTATCCTACCATGCCAAGAAATCTACGAACAGACCTTTTGTCATAAGGCACAGGAAACTCTAAAATGGCTCTGACGTTTGCATCTTTCGGGACAATCTTCCCATGACCTATTTCATGACCAAGATACAATACACTAGCCTTGGCTATCTCACATTTGGCAAGATTGATAACCAGCCCTGCCTGGCTAAGTTTTTCAAATAACTTAAGTATTCTTTGAATATGGGTGTCCCAGTCATCGCTATATACCACAATGTCATCAATGTACACTACCACACCCTCTAGAGAACCTACCAAGTTGTTCATTAGTCTCTGAAATGTAGCAGATGCATTTTTCATGCCAAAAGGCATCACGTTGCAGGCAAATAATCCCTCACTGGTCACAAAAGCAGAGATATCCTTAGCTCTGGGTGTCAACGGTACTTGCCAGTACCCCTTTAGAAGGTCGAACTTACTGATAAACTTTGCCTTACCCACATCATTGATGCAGTCCTGTACCCGAGGTAAAGGAAAACTGTCAGTCTCTGTAACTGCATTCACCTTGCGGTAATCTATGCACATTCTATACTGTCCATTCTCCTTCTTCACCAACACCACAGGTGAACTCCATGGACTGTAACTACTTTCTATCAGATTATGCTGCAACATGTACTCTACCTCTGTTTTGATTACTTCCCTTTTCAATGGATTAGTTTTATAAGGTGCCTGTTTTATTGGTTTAGCCCCTCTAACCTCCACATCATGCTGTATCACAGCCGTACAACCTGGGGTGTCCTTAAATAAATCTGGATACACTTCTATCAAATTTAAGATGGACTCAATTTGATCCCCATCTAAGTGAGACAACATATTTGGCAAGTTATTTAATACATCGCTATTACCTTTAGGCCACTTACCTTCTATTTCCAAACATTCTCTTTCCATTTCTACTTTCCCCATCAACAACAATGGCTTCTTTGCTACTCTTTCATAATAGGGTTTCAACATGTTAACATGACAAAGCTGGTGTTTTTGTCTTCTACTTGGGGTCTCCACCAGATAATTCAAGCTACTTACCCTCTTAGCTATCTTCCACGGTCCTGAAAACTTGGCTCCTAGGGGATTACCAGGGGTAGGTAATAAAACTAAAACTTTATCCCCAACTTCAAATACCCTTCTCCTAGCTTTGATGTCAAAATTCTTTTTCATTTTACCTTGCCCAACTTTCAAGTTCTCCTTAGCAAACTCCCAAAACTTATAAAGCTTTTCCCTAGATTCTTTTAGAAATTGTACCAGGCTAACTTTTGGATTATTATTTTCCCAACTTTCTTTAACAACATCCAAAGGACCTCTTACCTTGTGACCAAATACAAGCTCAAATGGAGAAAATCCCATCATATCACTCGGTACAGACCTAAATGCAAACAGTAAATAAGGTATTGCTTTATCCCAGTTCCTTGGATCTTCCCCACAATATTTCTTTAGCATGGACTTCAAAGTTTGATGAAATCGTTCAATCTGACCCTGGCTCTCTGGGTGGTATGGTGATGAAGTTACATGATTAATTTTGAACTCTTTCATCTGTTTAGCAAATTCTTTACTCATAAAATTACTACCACAGTCAGACTGAACCGATTTCGGCAATCCAAACCTAGTAAAGAAACCAATAAGTGCTTCAATTACTTTCTTACTGTGAATACTCCTTAAGGGTACAGCTTCGGGGTACCTGGACATTCTATCCATTATTGTTAGTATATACTGAAAACCACTGCTAGTCTTTGGCAATGGCCCCACAATATCTATCAATATCTCTTTAAATGGTTCTTCAACCACTGGAATGGGTTGTAAAGGGGCTTTAGCAATTCTCTGATTTGGTTTACCAACCATTTGACACTTAGTACAAGAATTAACATACCTCTTCACCTCTGCCTTCATTCTTGGCCAAAAGAAATGCTCAGCAACTTTCCTAAAAGTTTTGCTTACTCCAAAATGACCAGCAAGTAAATCTTCATGTGCAAACCACAAGATTTTGCCCCGATATTCAAGAGGAACTACTATCTGCTTCCTTACCTCCCACATCTCAGTTGGCGATCTTTTGAAACGACTAAACCGATACAGGATACCATCTTCCCATTTCATCTTAGGTCTCGTCAAATCTGAGCTAACCTCTCCTTCCCCTTCTTCATTAAACTCTTCCTTCTGAGCAATACTTAGTGAGTTCCTATCCCATCCTACAGTATCATCCCACTTAGATACCAGACTAGGAACTTTCACATCAGAAACTCCCTCTACCAGTCCTTCAAGCCTATCTAGACCCAAATCCTCATCCTCAACACTAGGAAACTGGACTGTAGAACGAGTAATAGCCATCATAGGACTACTCTCACCAATCTGAGTGGTACCGTTGCATTGCACTACCGGACAACTACTCCCCGTATCCGACTCAGTATCATTGGCTATCACAACCTGCACACCGTTCACTGGTAGTTCATCTGCAATTGCCAACTTTAACGGGCCCTTGACCCAATCCGAGTTTAACCAAAACTCTGCCAGAGGACACGCCACCACAGTGTTTGGGAAGCCACCCAACAACACATACTCTAGCTGCTCCTCTACAAAATTGTCAGGCAACGCCGATCTCAAAATCAACGACTGGGCAGCACCAGTATCCCGCAATACATTTACCCGTCTCCCAAAACCATCCTGGTCCTTTGTGAACACTTCACCACTTGAGACATATTTTCCAAAGTTACCAAACTCACAGGATACACCCCCAGAAGTTCTCCCAAGTAGACCTACAGGCTTCTTGGAACTCCCCTGCCCCTTCCAGGCAGAACATTCTGACCTAATATGGCCCTTCTTTTTACAAAAATAACATGTTACATCCCTTTCACTTGTCTTTGGAAAAGACTGAACCTTTCTTCCAGGAGAACTGGATTTAGAGGATTTCGCTCCCTGCTCCGGAGTCTTTTCAAACCTCCTATCCTTATCCCACCTACTTTGCTTATCAGCAAACTTAAACACAGACTTGTGTGATAGTGCGTACTCATCGGCTGCCACTGCAACTGCTCCCACAGTATCTAACTTTAAGTCTTCTAAATGTATCTTCAATTCATGCCCTACATTATTCTTGAACTCTTCAATAAGGATTATTTCCCTTATCCCTGCAAAATCATCAACCCCTTTTGATTTCAACCATTCATCAAATGCTAATTCTTTAGCTCTAGCAAACTCTACATAAGTATCATTTGGAACCTTTCTTAGATTACGAAATCTCTGGCGGTAGGCTTCTGGCACAAGCTCTTAAGCTTTTAATACAATTTCTCTCACCTTACTATAATCTGCACTTACCTCTTCACTCAATGCTGCATACACCTTTTGTGCTTTCCCAACCAACCTGCATTGAATTAGGGTAGTCCACATGGTCTCAGGCCAACCTAACTTTCTTGCTAACTTCTCGAAAGCAGAGAAGAATTCAGCCACATCAGCTTCGTTAAAAACAGGGACTAGCTTAATAGCATGACTAATGTTAAAGTAGTCTTCCGGTCCAGTTTGTTTTAAACGAAGAACCTGCAATTCATGTTCCATTCGAACAAACTCCAATTGCCTCTCCTGTTCCAATCTAGCCCTTTCCTGTTCCAATCTAGCCATTTCCTGTTCCCTCTCATGTTCTAATCTAACCTTCTCCATTTCCCTTTCCTTTTCCCTATTGGCCATCTCCATCTCTCCCATCTGAAACTGCAATTTCAACTTTTCCACCTCCAATTTCTGTAATGCTAACCTATCTTGCATTAATCCTACTTCGTCCGAAGTTGCACCCATAGCACCACCCCTTATCGCACTCGCTACCTGTAGCAACAGAGTTCCTTTCTTTACACCAGGAGATACTACTAACTTGAAATGGTCTGCTAGTGCAAACAACTGACCTTTACTTAAATCACCAAGCCTAGCCTCCCAGTCACCCCTACCCAAAAATTCCGATACATTAATCTCAGTCATCGTAAGCTCAGACTCACTCATTTTATCAAAGTTTTAAACCTAATTAACTATCAAAATATCCGAACAACCAATCCTCTACTGAAGATTCCAACACGGCAATGTCAATATTCTAGGGATCCTGAGAAAGGAATTCAACAGGATCCTGGCAAGGTCGCCATTTATGTCACAGATTCTTTGTATCCAGCCAGCTAGAACTAGACATTGACGTATCAAAATCCACCGAGAAGGAAAGGTTCAAAACAAAGACTCTTGATCAAATTCAAATTCCTGTTTATTACATAAACTTAATTCTCCTCAAATGAAAATAAATCTCCAGCCAGGAAGGAAATAAACCATTCGCATTACAAAAAGGCATCTAGGACCCAAACAAACTCTAGCACACCGGAAAAATAAAAGAAAGAGACAAAGAAACCAACCATCAATGATGCACCCACACACAAACTATACATACGGTGATAGGAAAGTAAAAGGAATAGACTGGAGACAATTAAAATTAATAAACCCTAACTAATTACATACATTTAACAATAGCTTAATTTCCGTGGGATGATATATCTCTTGCACCAGGTCTTTGTCACAGAATCAGGTTTGAAGGACGAACCCGTCGAGATCCAAACCATTAACGTAATGTTATGCTTGAATGATCACATAATTACTGGTACCAGCGGCAGCCACACACCGATGAAAACACTTCAGGCTTTCCAAAATCGTTCAGCAAGGGAAACTACACAATGTTATTCTTACCCCAAGGCAAAACTGAACGGCAGTGTCACGTCTGCAGGCTTCGAAGTGGTCAAAACGAGTCTGTCCCTAGACTAACAAGAGCTTTGGTATTAGCCAATGGTTGCTGTCCATCACTAAGTCACTCCACCACCACTTGAAGCAGGAAAGAGTGTCCTCTGCAGACGAATTCGTGGAACACTGACGTACATAACAAATTTACTTTTCAAGGTAAACAGTCTTGCTAACTGCCTCTTGGCTCCTCCTCTCTCCCACCACGGATATGAAAAACAAAAATACACACGTATGACATACCTGGCTACGAGCGCAACCAATAGATGGCACAATAACCACTGGAAAATTTATTTTCTTAATCCTTTTAAATTATTTACGTTAATAAGGAAAATTTCCTTACACCCCCATCCTTAAAAAAAAATTTGTGCAACAAAAATCAAAGCACGGAACTAAATTATGAATGGAAATAAAGCAAACAAATCTGAATATAGATTAATAAGTCTTATGATGAATAACTACAAAATACATTAAATTCAAATTAAATGGAAAAAAAAGACATTTAATTCTGAAAAGTAAAGAAAAAAAAATTAACATTCGTGCCAAACAATTTATGATTATCTAGAAAGTGTGTCTGGCACCACATTCTTTCTCCCTGGAACATGTTGGATATCCAAATCCCACTCTTGTAATATCAGACTCCACCTCATCAGCCTCTGGTTCTTATTCTTAAACCTGTTTAAAAATAATAAAGGATTGTGGTCTGTCTTGACCACTACAGGTGTAGGAACATTTGTTAAATAAATTTCAAAATGTTCTAGAGCTGTTATCAGGCTTAAGGCCTCCTTCTCTATGGTGGAGTACTTGCGTTGAGCTTCATTAAGCTTTTTAGAGAAAAAGGCAACAGGATACTCTACCTGTTCCTCAACTTGAGATAGCACAGCACCTATTCCATAGTCACTTGCATCGACCGCCAACCTAAATGGTTCCTGAAAATCTGGAGCTCTCAAGACAGGATAGTTAGTCAGAACTGCCTTCAATTTGTCAAATGACCTCTGACACTCTTTATTCCACTCAAACTTTACTTCTTTCCTCAATAAATTAGTAAGAGGATTAGAAATTGTGGCAAAATTTATCACAAATCTCCTGTAGTATCCTACCATGCCAAGAAATCTACGAACAGACCTTTTGTCATAAGGCACAGGAAACTCTAAAATGGCTCTGACGTTTGCATCTTTCGGGACAATCTTCCCATGACCTATTTCATGACCAAGATACAATACACTAGCCTTGGCTATCTCACATTTGGCAAGATTGATAACCAGCCCTGCCTGGCTAAGTTTTTCAAATAACTTAAGTATTCTTTGAATATGGGTGTCCCAGTCATCGCTATATACCACAATGTCATCAATGTACACTACCACACCCTCTAGAGAACCTACCAAGTTGTTCATTAGTCTCTGAAATGTAGCAGATGCATTTTTCATGCCAAAAGGCATCACGTTGCAGGCAAATAATCCCTCATTGGTCACAAAAGCAGAGATATCCTTAGCTCTGGGTGTCAACGGTACTTGCCAGTACCCCTTTAGAAGGTCGAACTTACTGATAAACTTTGCCTTACCCACATCATTGATGCAGTCCTGTACCCGAGGTAAAGGAAAACTGTCAGTCTCTGTAACTGCATTCACCTTGCGGTAATCTATGCACATTCTATACTGTCCATTCTCCTTCTTCACCAACACCACAGGTGAACTCCATGGACTGTAACTACTTTCTATCAGATTATGCTGCAACATGTACTCTACCTCTGTTTTGATTACTTCCCTTTTCAATGGATTAGTTTTATAAGGTGCCTGTTTTATTGGTTTAGCCCCTCTAACCTCCACATCATGCTGTATCACAGCCGTACAACCTGGGGTGTCCTTAAATAAATCTGGATACACTTCTATCAAATTTAAGATGGACTCAATTTGATCCCCATCTAAGTGAGACAACATATTTGGCAAGTTATTTAATACATCGCTATTACCTTTAGGCCACTTACCTTCTATTTCCAAACATTCTCTTTCCATTTCTACTTTCCCCATCAACAACAATGGCTTCTTTGCTACTCTTTCATAATAGGGTTTCAACATGTTAACATGACAAAGCTGGTGTTTTTGTCTTCTACTTGGGGTCTCCACCAGATAATTCAAGCTACTTACCCTCTTAGCTATCTTCCACGGTCCTGAAAACTTGGCTCCTAGGGGATTACCAGGGGTAGGTAATAAAACTAAAACTTTATCCCCAACTTCAAATACCCTTCTCCTAGCTTTGATGTCAAAATTCTTTTTCATTTTACCTTGCCCAACTTTCAAGTTCTCCTTAGCAAACTCCCAAAACTTATAAAGCTTTTCCCTAGATTCTTTTAGAAATTGTACCAGGCTAACTTTTGGATTATTATTTTCCCAACTTTCTTTAACAACATCCAAAGGACCTCTTACCTTGTGACCAAATACAAGCTCAAATGGAGAAAATCCCATCATATCACTCGGTACAGACCTAAATGCAAACAGTAAATAAGGTATTGCTTTATCCCAGTTCCTTGGATCTTCCCCACAATATTTCTTTAGCATGGACTTCAAAGTTTGATGAAATCGTTCAATCTGACCCTGGCTCTCTGGGTGGTATGGTGATGAAGTTACATGATTAATTTTGAACTCTTTCATCTGTTTAGCAAATTATTTACTCATAAAATTACTACCACAGTCAGACTGAACCGATTTCGGCAATCCAAACCTAGTAAAGAAACCAATAAGTGCTTCAATTACTTTCTTACTGTGAATACTCCTTAAGGGTACAGCTTCGGGGTACCTGGACATTCTATCCATTATTGTCAGTATATACTGAAAACCACTGCTAGTCTTTGGCAATGGCCCCACAATATCTATCAATATCTCTTTAAATGGTTCTTCAACCACTGGAATGGGTTGTAAAGGGGCTTTAGCAATTCTCTGATTTGGTTTACCAACCATTTGACACTTAGTACAAGAATTAACATACCTCTTCACCTCTGCCTTCATTCTTGGCCAAAAGAAATGCTCAGCAACTTTCCTAAAAGTTTTGCTTACTCCAAAATGACCAGCAAGTAAATCTTCATGTGCAAACCACAAGATTTTGCCCCGATATTCAAGAGGAACTACTATCTGCTTCCTTACCTCCCACATCTCAGTTGGCGATCTTTTGAAACGACTAAACCGATACAGGATACCATCTTCCCATTTCATCTTAGGTCTCGTCAAATCTGAGCTAACCTCTCCTTCCCCTTCTTCATTAAACTCTTCCTTCTGAGCAATACTTAGTGAGTTCCTATCCCATCCTACAGTATCATCCCACTTAGATACCAGACTAGGAACTTTCACATCAGAAACTCCCTCTACCAGTCCTTCAAGCCTATCTAGACCCAAATCCTCATCCTCAACACTAGGAAACTGGACTGTAGAACGAGTAATAGCCATCATAGGACTACTCTCACCAATCTGAGTGGTACCGTTGCATTGCACTACCGGACAACTACTCCCCGTATCCGACTCAGTATCATTGGCTATCACAACCTGCACACCGTTCACTGGTAGTTCATCTGCAATTGCCAACTTTAACGGGCCCTTGACCCAATCCGAGTTTAACCAAAACTCTGCCAGAGGACACGCCACCACAGTGTTTGGGAAGCCACCCAACAACACATACTCTAGCTGCTCCTCTACAAAATTGTCAGGCAACGCCGATCTCAAAATCAACGACTGGGCAGCACCAGTATCCCGCAATACATTTACCCGTCTCCCAAAACCATCCTGGTCCTTTGTGAACACTTCACCACTTGAGACATATTTTCCAAAGTTACCAAACTCACAGGATACACCCCCAGAAGTTCTCCCAAGTAGACCTACAGGCTTCTTGGAACTCCCCTGCCCCTTCCAGGCAGAACATTCTGACCTAATATGGCCCTTCTTTTTACAAAAATAACATGTTACATCCCTTTCACTTGTCTTTGGAAAAGACTGAACCTTTCTTCCAGGAGAACTGGATTTAGAGGATTTCGCTCCCTGCTCCGGAGTCTTTTCAAACCTCCTATCCTTATCCCACCTACTTTGCTTATCAGCAAACTTAAACACAGACTTGTGTGATAGTGCGTACTCATCGGCTGCCACTGCAACTGCTCCCACAGTATCTAACTTTAAGTCTTCTAAATGTATCTTCAATTCATGCCCTACATTATTCTTGAACTCTTCAATAAGGATTATTTCCCTTATCCCTGCAAAATCATCAACCCCTTTTGATTTCAACCATTCATCAAATGCTAATTCTTTAGCTCTAGCAAACTCTACATAAGTATCATTTGGAACCTTTCTTAGATTACGAAATCTCTGGCGGTAGGCTTCTGGCACAAGCTCTTAAGCTTTTAATACAATTTCTCTCACCTTACTATAATCTGCACTTACCTCTTCACTCAATGCTGCATACACCTTTTGTGCTTTCCCAACCAACCTGCATTGAATTAGGGTAGTCCACATGGTCTCAGGCCAACCTAACTTTCTTGCTAACTTCTCGAAAGCAGAGAAGAATTCAGCCACATCAGCTTCGTTAAAAACAGGGACTAGCTTAATAGCATGACTAATGTTAAAGTAGTCTTCCGGTCCAGTTTGTTTTAAACGAAGAACCTGCAATTCATGTTCCATTCGAACAAACTCCAATTGCCTCTCCTGTTCCAATCTAGCCCTTTCCTGTTCCAATCTAGCCATTTCCTGTTCCCTCTCATGTTCTAATCTAACCTTCTCCATTTCCCTTTCCTTTTCCCTATTGGCCATCTCCATCTCTCCCATCTGAAACTGCAATTTCAACTTTTCCACCTCCAATTTCTGTAATGCTAACCTATCTTGCATTAATCCTACTTCGTCCGAAGTTGCACCCATAGCACCACCCCTTATCGCACTCGCTACCTGTAGCAACAGAGTTCCTTTCTTTACACCAGGAGATACTACTAACTTGAAATGGTCTGCTAGTGCAAACAACTGACCTTTACTTAAATCACCAAGCCTAGCCTCCCAGTCACCCCTACCCAAAAATTCCGATACATTAATCTCAGTCATCGTAAGCTCAGACTCACTCATTTTATCAAAGTTTTAAACCTAATTAACTATCAAAATATCCGAACAACCAATCCTCTACTGAAGATTCCAACACGGCAATGTCAATATTCTAGGGATCCTGAGAAAGGAATTCAACAGGATCCTGGCAAGGTCGCCATTTATGTCACAGATTCTTTGTATCCAGCCAGCTAGAACTAGACATTGACGTATCAAAATCCACCGAGAAGGAAAGGTTCAAAACAAAGACTCTTGATCAAATTCAAATTCCTGTTTATTACATAAACTTAATTCTCCTCAAATGAAAATAAATCTCCAGCCAGGAAGGAAATAAACCATTCGCATTACAAAAAGGCATCTAGGACCCAAACAAACTCTAGCACACCGGAAAAATAAAAGAAAGAGACAAAGAAACCAACCATCAATGATGCACCCACACACAAACTATACATACGGTGATAGGAAAGTAAAAGGAATAGACTGGAGACAATTAAAATTAATAAACCCTAACTAATTACATACATTTAACAATAGCTTAATTTCCGTGGGATGATATATCTCTTGCACCAGGTCTTTGTCACAGAATCAGGTTTGAAGGACGAACCCGTCGAGATCCAAACCATTAACGTAATGTTATGCTTGAATGATCACATAATTACTGGTACCAGCGGCAGCCACACACCGATGAAAACACTTCAGGCTTTCCAAAATCGTTCAGCAAGGGAAACTACACAATGTTATTCTTACCCCAAGGCAAAACTGAACGGCAGTGTCACGTCTGCAGGCTTCGAAGTGGTCAAAACGAGTCTGTCCCTAGACTAACAAGAGCTTTGGTATTAGCCAATGGTTGCTGTCCATCACTAAGTCACTCCACCACCACTTGAAGCAGGAAAGAGTGTCCTCTGCAGACGAATTCGTGGAACACTGACGTACATAACAAATTTACTTTTCAAGGTAAACAGTCTTGCTAACTGCCTCTTGGCTCCTCCTCTCTCCCACCACGGATATGAAAAACAAAAATACACACGTATGACATACCTGGCTACGAGCGCAACCAATAGATGGCACAATAACCACTGGAAAATTTATTTTCTTAATCCTTTTAAATTATTTACGTTAATAAGGAAAATTTCCTTACACCCCCATCCTTAAAAAAAAATTTGTGCAACAAAAATCAAAGCACGGAACTAAATTATGAATGGAAATAAAGCAAACAAATCTGAATATAGATTAATAAGTCTTATGATGAATAACTACAAAATACATTAAATTCAAATTAAATGGAAAAAAAAGACATTTAATTCTGAAAAGTAAAGAAAAAAAAATTAACATTCGTGCCAAACAATTTATGATTATCTAGAAAGTGTGTCTGGCACCACATTCTTTCTCCCTGGAACATGTTGGATATCCAAATCCCACTCTTGTAATATCAGACTCCACCTCATCAGCCTCTGGTTCTTATTCTTAAACCTGTTTAAAAATAATAAAGGATTGTGGTCTGTCTTGACCACTACAGGTGTAGGAACATTTGTTAAATAAATTTCAAAATGTTCTAGAGCTGTTATCAGGCTTAAGGCCTCCTTCTCTATGGTGGAGTACTTGCGTTGAGCTTCATTAAGCTTTTTAGAGAAAAAGGCAACAGGATACTCTACCTGTTCCTCAACTTGAGATAGCACAGCACCTATTCCATAGTCACTTGCATCGACCGCCAACCTAAATGGTTCCTGAAAATCTGGAGCTCTCAAGACAGGATAGTTAGTCAGAACTGCCTTCAATTTGTCAAATGACCTCTGACACTCTTTATTCCACTCAAACTTTACTTCTTTCCTCAATAAATTAGTAAGAGGATTAGAAATTGTGGCAAAATTTATCACAAATCTCCTGTAGTATCCTACCATGCCAAGAAATCTACGAACAGACCTTTTGTCATAAGGCACAGGAAACTCTAAAATGGCTCTGACGTTTGCATCTTTCGGGACAATCTTCCCATGACCTATTTCATGACCAAGATACAATACACTAGCCTTGGCTATCTCACATTTGGCAAGATTGATAACCAGCCCTGCCTGGCTAAGTTTTTCAAATAACTTAAGTATTCTTTGAATATGGGTGTCCCAGTCATCGCTATATACCACAATGTCATCAATGTACACTACCACACCCTCTAGAGAACCTACCAAGTTGTTCATTAGTCTCTGAAATGTAGCAGATGCATTTTTCATGCCAAAAGGCATCACGTTGCAGGCAAATAATCCCTCATTGGTCACAAAAGCAGAGATATCCTTAGCTCTGGGTGTCAACGGTACTTGCCAGTACCCCTTTAGAAGGTCGAACTTACTGATAAACTTTGCCTTACCCACATCATTGATGCAGTCCTGTACCCGAGGTAAAGGAAAACTGTCAGTCTCTGTAACTGCATTCACCTTGCGGTAATCTATGCACATTCTATACTGTCCATTCTCCTTCTTCACCAACACCACAGGTGAACTCCATGGACTGTAACTACTTTCTATCAGATTATGCTGCAACATGTACTCTACCTCTGTTTTGATTACTTCCCTTTTCAATGGATTAGTTTTATAAGGTGCCTGTTTTATTGGTTTAGCCCCTCTAACCTCCACATCATGCTGTATCACAGCCGTACAACCTGGGGTGTCCTTAAATAAATCTGGATACACTTCTATCAAATTTAAGATGGACTCAATTTGATCCCCATCTAAGTGAGACAACATATTTGGCAAGTTATTTAATACATCGCTATTACCTTTAGGCCACTTACCTTCTATTTCCAAACATTCTCTTTCCATTTCTACTTTCCCCATCAACAACAATGGCTTCTTTGCTACTCTTTCATAATAGGGTTTCAACATGTTAACATGACAAAGCTGGTGTTTTTGTCTTCTACTTGGGGTCTCCACCAGATAATTCAAGCTACTTACCCTCTTAGCTATCTTCCACGGTCCTGAAAACTTGGCTCCTAGGGGATTACCAGGGGTAGGTAATAAAACTAAAACTTTATCCCCAACTTCAAATACCCTTCTCCTAGCTTTGATGTCAAAATTCTTTTTCATTTTACCTTGCCCAACTTTCAAGTTCTCCTTAGCAAACTCCCAAAACTTATAAAGCTTTTCCCTAGATTCTTTTAGAAATTGTACCAGGCTAACTTTTGGATTATTATTTTCCCAACTTTCTTTAACAACATCCAAAGGACCTCTTACCTTGTGACCAAATACAAGCTCAAATGGAGAAAATCCCATCATATCACTCGGTACAGACCTAAATGCAAACAGTAAATAAGGTATTGCTTTATCCCAGTTCCTTGGATCTTCCCCACAATATTTCTTTAGCATGGACTTCAAAGTTTGATGAAATCGTTCAATCTGACCCTGGCTCTCTGGGTGGTATGGTGATGAAGTTACATGATTAATTTTGAACTCTTTCATCTGTTTAGCAAATTATTTACTCATAAAATTACTACCACAGTCAGACTGAACCGATTTCGGCAATCCAAACCTAGTAAAGAAACCAATAAGTGCTTCAATTACTTTCTTACTGTGAATACTCCTTAAGGGTACAGCTTCGGGGTACCTGGACATTCTATCCATTATTGTCAGTATATACTGAAAACCACTGCTAGTCTTTGGCAATGGCCCCACAATATCTATCAATATCTCTTTAAATGGTTCTTCAACCACTGGAATGGGTTGTAAAGGGGCTTTAGCAATTCTCTGATTTGGTTTACCAACCATTTGACACTTAGTACAAGAATTAACATACCTCTTCACCTCTGCCTTCATTCTTGGCCAAAAGAAATGCTCAGCAACTTTCCTAAAAGTTTTGCTTACTCCAAAATGACCAGCAAGTAAATCTTCATGTGCAAACCACAAGATTTTGCCCCGATATTCAAGAGGAACTACTATCTGCTTCCTTACCTCCCACATCTCAGTTGGCGATCTTTTGAAACGACTAAACCGATACAGGATACCATCTTCCCATTTCATCTTAGGTCTCGTCAAATCTGAGCTAACCTCTCCTTCCCCTTCTTCATTAAACTCTTCCTTCTGAGCAATACTTAGTGAGTTCCTATCCCATCCTACAGTATCATCCCACTTAGATACCAGACTAGGAACTTTCACATCAGAAACTCCCTCTACCAGTCCTTCAAGCCTATCTAGACCCAAATCCTCATCCTCAACACTAGGAAACTGGACTGTAGAACGAGTAATAGCCATCATAGGACTACTCTCACCAATCTGAGTGGTACCGTTGCATTGCACTACCGGACAACTACTCCCCGTATCCGACTCAGTATCATTGGCTATCACAACCTGCACACCGTTCACTGGTAGTTCATCTGCAATTGCCAACTTTAACGGGCCCTTGACCCAATCCGAGTTTAACCAAAACTCTGCCAGAGGACACGCCACCACAGTGTTTGGGAAGCCACCCAACAACACATACTCTAGCTGCTCCTCTACAAAATTGTCAGGCAACGCCGATCTCAAAATCAACGACTGGGCAGCACCAGTATCCCGCAATACATTTACCCGTCTCCCAAAACCATCCTGGTCCTTTGTGAACACTTCACCACTTGAGACATATTTTCCAAAGTTACCAAACTCACAGGATACACCCCCAGAAGTTCTCCCAAGTAGACCTACAGGCTTCTTGGAACTCCCCTGCCCCTTCCAGGCAGAACATTCTGACCTAATATGGCCCTTCTTTTTACAAAAATAACATGTTACATCCCTTTCACTTGTCTTTGGAAAAGACTGAACCTTTCTTCCAGGAGAACTGGATTTAGAGGATTTCGCTCCCTGCTCCGGAGTCTTTTCAAACCTCCTATCCTTATCCCACCTACTTTGCTTATCAGCAAACTTAAACACAGACTTGTGTGATAGTGCGTACTCATCGGCTGCCACTGCAACTGCTCCCACAGTATCTAACTTTAAGTCTTCTAAATGTATCTTCAATTCATGCCCTACATTATTCTTGAACTCTTCAATAAGGATTATTTCCCTTATCCCTGCAAAATCATCAACCCCTTTTGATTTCAACCATTCATCAAATGCTAATTCTTTAGCTCTAGCAAACTCTACATAAGTATCATTTGGAACCTTTCTTAGATTACGAAATCTCTGGCGGTAGGCTTCTGGCACAAGCTCTTAAGCTTTTAATACAATTTCTCTCACCTTACTATAATCTGCACTTACCTCTTCACTCAATGCTGCATACACCTTTTGTGCTTTCCCAACCAACCTGCATTGAATTAGGGTAGTCCACATGGTCTCAGGCCAACCTAACTTTCTTGCTAACTTCTCGAAAGCAGAGAAGAATTCAGCCACATCAGCTTCGTTAAAAACAGGGACTAGCTTAATAGCATGACTAATGTTAAAGTAGTCTTCCGGTCCAGTTTGTTTTAAACGAAGAACCTGCAATTCATGTTCCATTCGAACAAACTCCAATTGCCTCTCCTGTTCCAATCTAGCCCTTTCCTGTTCCAATCTAGCCATTTCCTGTTCCCTCTCATGTTCTAATCTAACCTTCTCCATTTCCCTTTCCTTTTCCCTATTGGCCATCTCCATCTCTCCCATCTGAAACTGCAATTTCAACTTTTCCACCTCCAATTTCTGTAATGCTAACCTATCTTGCATTAATCCTACTTCGTCCGAAGTTGCACCCATAGCACCACCCCTTATCGCACTCGCTACCTGTAGCAACAGAGTTCCTTTCTTTACACCAGGAGATACTACTAACTTGAAATGGTCTGCTAGTGCAAACAACTGACCTTTACTTAAATCACCAAGCCTAGCCTCCCAGTCACCCCTACCCAAAAATTCCGATACATTAATCTCAGTCATCGTAAGCTCAGACTCACTCATTTTATCAAAGT
>NC_090750.1:9356386-9361205 GCF_036898095.1 Palaemon carinicauda
CCAGTAGTGCGTCAAAAACGCTTGCCATTCATTCCTATTTCTAGCACGCTCTCTTGTCTCTCACATCTATCCTTCTATCACCCAGAGCTTTCTTCACTCCATCCATCCACCCAAACTTTGGGCTTTCTCTTGTACTTCTCCCATCATCTCTTGCATTCATCACCTTCTTTAGCAGACAGCCATTTTCTATTCTCTTAACATGTTCAAACCACATCAACATACTGTATATCATCATATCCACTCTACCTGCTAACTAGTTTTTTACACCCGTTCTCACCCTCACCACTTCGTTCCTAACCCTATATACTCGAGATACACCAGCCATACTCGTTAGACACTTCATCTCAAACACACTTAATTTCTGTCTCTCCATCACTTTCATTCCCCACATCTCCGATCCATACATCACGTTTGGTACAATCACTTTCTCATACATAACTCTCTTTACATTCATGCCCAACCCTCTATTTTTTACTACTCCCTTAACTGCCCCCAACACTTTGCATCTTTTTTGACTCTTTGACGTATATCTGCTTCCACTCCACCATTTGCTGCAACAACAGACCCCAATTACTTAAACTGATCCACCTCCTCAAGTAACTCTCAATTCAACATGTCACTCAACCTCGCACCACTTTCCCTTCTCGTACATCTCATAACCTTACTCTTACCCATAATAACTCTTATCTTCCTTTTATCACACACTCTTCCAAATTCTATATATATATATATATATATATATATATATATATATATATATATATATATATATATATATATATATATATATATATATATATATATATATATATATATCAGCAATTATAATCCATGGCAAAAAAAAAAATGCATCGTACATGATCTTCCTTCGCTATTGCGTCAATCCACCGTCTTCTCTTTCTTCCTCAGTTTTTTCTTTTTATAATATATGAACCCATTTTTTCATTCTTAATCACCATCTACGATCTGTCATTGTAATTATATGTCCTGCACATGTCCATATATTTTTCATACATGTCATTAAAATATAATCGACTTTACTTTATTTTCGTATCCGTCTTGTTCATTATCTGTATCTAAGTGTTATTCCCTTCATTATCCTTTCAATAAATCTTTGAGTTGTGTTTTTATGTTCTAAAGCTTAAGTAAGTCTCTAAGTTTTGATAATAAAGTTGATACTAGTAGGATCATCCGATTATATACATTTCGTTTTAGAGAAAGTGACTTTTTTTTTGTTAATGTCATTTTGTTTATCAAATGCTCTCCATCCCATGCTTATCCTCCTTTTAATTTCATTCCCGGTTCTTAGGGAAACAATTAGTTTATATCCAAAGTACCTATATTAATCAACAATCTTTACAGCGCCGATCATTTATATTATATTTTTTCCTATATGCATCTTCAATTAACCTTTTTTTCATTTTTACTGATACTCCTTTTCTTTCTCTATTCAGAATTTATATTGTTTTACAATTTCTCTCATGATTCACCAAGAAAAACTATATCATCTGTAAACCTTAATTTACTAAGGTATTTCCTTATAACATTTATTCCTACATTCTCCAATCTAGATTCTCAAAACTCCTTCTAGACAAAGCTGTGAATAATTCAGGAGAGATGTGGACTCTCTGTCTAACTCCCTCCTCAATCGGAATTATCTTATTATCTTAATGACTTTTTTTTTTTTTTTTATCTGTACTTACTGTATATATCTGCAAATTTTCTATTCATTATCTTTGAAGGTCGTTAATTACTGCTGAACTTCCGATGGAATTAAAATCTTTCTGTGGATTTTTCCATCAGGTAGTTAAATACATGGCTATAATCAGTTGTTGAATACCCACATTCAAAACCTGTTTTCTATCTTGGTTTATAAAAGTCTAGCTGCCATTTTATTCGGCCTTATATAATCTTTGGGAATATTTTATATGTAAATAAAAGTAATGTTATTGTGCGGTAATAAAAAGTAAAAAATTAAAGTTTTGCAAGCTGTGTGTATATAGCATATATGTATATGTATATATATATATATATATATATATATATATATATATATATATATATATATATATATATATATATATATATATATATGTATATATATATATATATATATATATATATATATATATATATATATATATATATATATATATATATATATATATATATATATATGTATACACACACACACACACACACACACATATATATATATATATATATATATATATATATATATATATATATATATATATATATATATATATATATATATATATATATATATATACATATATATATAAATATATATATATATATATATATATATATATATATATATATATATATATATATATATATATATATATATATAGATATAGTATATATATATATATATATATATATATATATATATATATATATATATATATATATATATATATATATATATATATATACATATATATATATATATATATATATATATATATATATATATATATATATATATATATACATATGTGTGTGTGTGTGTTTGTGTGTATTTATATATATATATATATATATATATATATATATATATATATATATATATATATATATATATTTATATATAAATATTTATATATATATATTTATTTATATATATATATATATATATATATATATATATATATATATATATATATATATATATATTTATTTATTTATATATATATATATATATATATATATATATATATATATATATATATATATATATATATATATATATATATATATATAAACGTATTTACATGCCTTACTTGTAACAGTAATCGAACAGTTTAACATGTTTTTTTTTTTTTCAAAGGCTCATAAAAGAAACACTATATTTGAGCCAATAAACATGGCTCCCTTCAGGATGTAAAGTAGAAATGAGGAATACAGGGGTTTGTTGTTGCTGAAGATTGCCTAGCCCTTTTGTCCAGTCACGGGCCTTTGCAATCTTGCAGCCCGTAGGTGTTTTGGTAGGATATATTGGGATAGGTAGTTGGGGGGGGGGGTTATTCTGCAACATTTATTTTAGGATATTAGGATAGGTATTAGGTTGTGATGGGTTGTTTAGAGAAAGGAATAATTGACTGTGGGAAGGGGGTGCCTTTAATGAGCCCACTGGCTCTAGTCTTAGTTGGAGAAAAAGAATTATAGTAGTAAGTCCCAATAAGTAGGAGAGCTCGGGATGGAGTTGAAAGTTTTCAGTAGAGATGTTGATATAGGTGAAGTAAAAAACTTCGTAGTGGTTTAAGCTTAAGTTTTGATATAAAGAAATAGTGTGAGATTTCAGCTGAGTTGGAGAGAGCTGAAAGGAGGGAGTTGTAGCAGTTTTAGTAGTAGAGATAGGATGGAATAGAAAATTCATGCACATGTGAATAAGCAAAATAAAAAAAAAAGTAAAAACAAAAGATTACTTATGATTTTATTTATTGAGACTTGCAAAGGTGGTTTGGAGGGATGCCTGAACTGGGAAAAGAAAAAGAGATTGAAGGTGAAAAAGATGCTGGATATCATAACTAAGAGACCGCCGACGGCTCCATTCCTAGTTACAACGTTGAAAAAAGTACGGGAAGGCAAAACTGCCTCCTTATCATCTGCCAGCACCCGTTCTGACTCCAGCAAGGGAGATTGGCTCAGAGGAGAGAAAGATATGTTGGAACTCAGAAAGACCGCCGACGACTCCCAACGCATTTTTATGCTGAAAACAGGACAGGAAGACAAAACTGTCTCCTTATAAGGAGTATGAGTTGTTGGCCTCAGCCGCCAACAGTCGTTCCGCTCCCCAACATAGAAATTGCATGGGGGATAAGAAGGTTTTTCTTTAATTGCCGCTTAGATTGCTCATTGGCGTTGATGCAACGTTTTCTCGGTGGAGGGTAGCTGCGGAGAGAGGCTGAGAGGGTGTTATGATTGTCAATTATATGCTTGACAATTGCTGTTGCATTTGCAGGAGTGTTGGAATTAAGATCCTGCCGAAGTAGGCTTGTTTCCTGACATTGCTGTAGGTGCTGTAGAGGTTCTTCTGTGTTTTTATCACAGTATTTGCACGGTCATATTGGTCTATGCTGTGCTGCAGGGTCTTCGTCATTATCTAAGAAAATTTTGCCAGTTGCATAGATATCCCAGTCACAGTGTGCATATGATTACTGCGTCCTGGTGAGATGTTTGTCTTGCAATTGGGTGTGGTAATATGTTTGTCGCTTCAATATAGCACTTTGTAGATCTTGATCCATCTAGGAAGGCTCTCCTTACTTCACTAGTCTTATAGATGTTGCAGTAGGCAGCCATTTGATTTTTGAAGGTTTTTAATGATGGTTGTAGAATAATGCTAATGGTTTGGCACATTAAGGCTGATTTGGCTAGGTGATCGGCATCGTCGTTACCAGATATTCCAGTATAGCTTGGAATCCAATTCAAGGTAACTTACCTATTGTTGCTTTGGTAGAGTAAGGCTAAGAATTGAATTGAAATGATGAGGTAAACATTCTCTGTAGGTTCCTTGTGGCTGAGGGCCAGAATGGCTCCTCTGGAATCTGTAAATATCGTTGTGTTCTCATCTTGTTGGTTGGCAGAGTCTTCTAGAGCTTTTGCAATGGCCACTAGTTCAGTTTGCAGTGTGGAGGCATGGTTGGAGAGTCTCCAGTTTTCTTTATATCCTGATGCAGAGATAACTGCAGTAAGAGCTGCAGGAATTGTACGGTCTACTGATCCATCCGTATAGTAGGTGTGAGGCGCTGGTGTGTTCATGATTGCATTTTTTGCAGCTATAGTGAGTTGC
>NC_090750.1:9381705-9384205 GCF_036898095.1 Palaemon carinicauda
TCGGGTGGATGGGGGCTATGGAATTGGGGAGAGAAACCCAGAAGGAGAGAGTGTTTTGGACTTTGCTGTGTCATTTGACATGGCAATAGTAAACACATTTTTTGAGAAGAAAAGGGAACACCTAATAACTTATAGGAGTGGGGGAAGATGCTCCCAGATAGACTACTTCCTGTATAAAAGGATAAAGCTGGTGGAAGTCAAGAACTGCAAGGCTATCCCAGGTGACCATGTAGCCCCCCAACACAGACTGCTATATATGGACTTAGGCCTAAAAAGTGAAAGAAAGGCTAAAGCTAAAGGGATAAGGAAAATCAAATTGTACAAACTAGTGAGGGAAGGAGATAAGATGAGAGAGTTTAAGAAAAGGGTTTTGGAGGATATTGATAGAGGAATTGAAGATGTTCAAGAATGGTGGACACGAAACGCAGCAGTAATGAAAAGGCATGGAAAGGAGCTAGTAGGAGAGAGATCTGGTATTATATGGGAAGAAAAGGAGAGTTGGTGGTGGAGTGAAGAAATTGAGAAAGTTGTAAAAGATAAGAAGGAGGCAAAGAAGAGATGGGAAGAGTCACAGTCAGGGGAAGAGAGAGAGAGAGGTTCAGAGAGAAAAACAAGGTGGTGAAGAAGGTAGTAGCCCAAGCTAAAGCTAATGCATATGATGGTGTGTATAATGAGCTGGGGACAAAGGAAGGATTAAACAAGATGATCAAGCTATCGAAGATTAGAAATAAGAGCACCAAAGATATTACACACATTAAACAAATAAAAGATCAAGATAGTGTAGTACTTAGAAAGGAAGAATATTTTGAACAGCTGTTAAATGAAGAAAATGATAGATTATTAAGAGAGGATGGACTGGTGAATTTTGGCATGGTAATAAGTTTCTCTAGGCAAGAGGTAATAAATGCACTTAGGAAGATGAAGAATGGGAAGGCAACTGGACCAGACATGATTCCTGTAGAGGCATGGAAAGCCTTAGGAGATGAAGAAGTGGATATACCTTATGATCTCATGATAAAGATTTTTGAGCAGGAAAAGATACCAAATGAGTGGCGTGGGAGTATATTGATCCCAATCTTTAAAGGGAAAGGTGATATCCAAAAGTGTGGGAATTACAGAGGTATTAGATTGATGTCCCACACTTTGAAGATACTGGAAAGGATGATAGATGCCAGACTAAGAGAAGAAGTAGAAATAGGTAAAGAGCAGATGGGATTCATGAAAGGGAGGAGAACAACAGATGGTATATTTTGTCTGAGGCAACTAATGGAGAAATTCCGGCAAAAGCAAAGAGACCTGCATGTAGTATTCATTGACCTCGAAAAGGCTTATGACCGAGTCCCAAGACAAGAGGTATGGAGGACTCTGAGGGAGAGGAGGGTGCCAGAGAAGTACGTTCGACTGACACAAGAGATATACCGTAGCGTATTTACTAGAGTTAGGAGCAGTGCTGGGGAGACAGAGGGTTTTGAGGTGAGAGTAGGATTACACCAAGGGTCAGCTCTGAGCCCATTTATCTTTAATATAGTGATGGACGTTTTGATAGAAGAGGTAAGGGAGGCAGTGCCATGGAACATATTGTATGCAGATGATATTGTTCTGTGCGCAGAGAGCAGGGAAGATCCCAAAATTAGATTGGAAAGGTTGAAGCAAGTACTGGAGGACAGAGGAATGCGAACAAGTAGAGCTAAGAAAGAATATATGTGTACCACCAGTGAGGGGGATGATAGAGAAAGTATTCATCTTAGGGGAGAACAGATAAAGAGAGTTGATAAGTTTAAGTAATTGGGATCCTTTGTTAACGCTGGAGGAGGTATGGAAGATGAAGTTAAACACCGGGTACAGGCAGGCTGGAACAACTGGAGAGCAGCCTCAAAAGTTCTTTGTGACAAAAGAATACCACTGAGGTTAAAAGGAAAATTTCATAGGACAGTGGTGAGAACACTAATGCTGTATGGAACGGAAACAGCAAGCATGAGGAAGACAGAGGAGAAGAAGATGGATGTGGCGGAAATGAGAATGCTTAGGCGGATGTCCGGGGTGACAAGGGAGGATCGGATAAGAAATGACCAAATAAGGAGCTCGAAAAAGGTGGTGGAAATATCAAAGAAAGTGCAGGAAGGGAGGCTGAAATGGTATGGACACCTGATGAGGAGAGATAAGGACCACGTTGGGACACATACTATGGAGATGGAGGTTCAGGGAAGAAGAAGAAGAGGGAGACCAAGAAAGAGATGGAGGGACTGTGTGAGAGGAGACTTACAGGAGAAGGGGATTGATGAGGCAGAAGCGCAGAATAGAAAAAGATGGAAACAGCTCATACGCAACAGCGACCCCATATAAAAATGGGAACCAGCTGGGAAGAAGAAGAAGATATATATATATATATATATATATATATATATATATATATATATATATATATATAATATATATATATATTTATATATATACACACATATATATGTAAAATTTATATATATATACATATATATATAAA
>NC_090750.1:9389205-9404205 GCF_036898095.1 Palaemon carinicauda
TGTCTCTGTGATTGCGAAGAGCATTAACAAACTAACTTCATCTACCCCTCATCATGATCTCATCCACATATGGTACTCGAATGATCTCTCTCATAGTTTTATTTACAATCCTGTCAGTTCATTTAATTCCCAATATTCTTCCGTGGGCTTTGTTTTCAAATCTAAAAAAATCTATTGCAGATTGCTTCATTGTCATAATATGACCCATGTCCATAGAGTAACACGAATCTCACCGATTTTTATATGTAATTTCAGTCGATTTGATTTCCTAATTTCACTCAACCTAGCCATTGTCTGATTTGCTTTTTTATAATCTCTCACTAAACTTTAATTCTAAAGACCATGTATTGGAGATCATAGTTACCGATTACTTAAATGTTTTACCTCAATAATCGTCTTTCCTTCCAATGATATTTCCTCTTCCATTGCATACTCAATTCTCATCATCTCTGTCTTTCTTTTATTCATCTTCAGCCCAACCTCCTGTGATATTTCATGCACTCCAGTAAGCAAGCATTGCAAAATCTTGTGGTGTTCTGCTAGCAAGGACAGCGTCATCAGCATATTCTAAGTCAGCTAATTATCTGTTACCATTCCAGACCATTCCTTCTGCACTATCTCTGACTGTTCTACGCATTACAAAATCCACGAGGACTAACAACATAGGTGACAACACATTTCACTTAGGTACTCTACTGTTCACTGGAAATTCATTAGATAAGACTCCATTAACATTAACTTTGCATTTTCTATGCTCATGAACAGACTTAATCAAATTTGCATATTCTAGAGGAAGTCGCTAACACAGGACTTTCTACAAAATCGGCCGCTGCACACAATAAAAAGCTTTTTCATAGTCCACAAATGTCATCAAAGGGGTATTTCTATATTTTACACATTGCTGTACAACATGTCTTCTAATGAAAATTTGATCAGCGTAACTTCTTCCTTTTCTAAATCCTGCTTGTTAATCTCCCAACTTTTCATTAATTTGTTGATGAGGAGGTTAAATACGGAGAAATAAAAAAAAAAAAAGAATAGGAAATACATATTACATATAGTATTCTTGAGGAAGGAATGAAGGAGCCCTTGGAATCCTTGATCTCAAAAAGAAAATTGTCATTTGATGGGGAAAATATTTCCAGAATTCATCCTTTAACCAAAATGTCAAGGCTAGCAATAAGATCGATGGTCACCTTTGGGTAAGTACCACTGGAGGAGTACCAGAATAAAGATATTGTTTAATCATATTTAATTGATGGAGATTTTTTCTGATCAGTGGACGGAATGCCAGCTATTGTTGTAAGCTTTCCATGTAAAAAAATGATAGAAATAGTATCCTCCCTATTTCACTTTCCACATGATGCTCTTTTTTTTAATAACTGTTTTGTAGAGAGAAAGGTATTATTCTCTTTTAATTATTTTCTTAAGTAATAGGAAATATCACTATAACCAGAACTTTAAAGACAATGTATGGAATGATTATGTTTTTTTTTTTTTTTTTTTTTTTTTTTTTTTTTTTTTTTTTTTTTTTTTTTTTTACTCTGCTCATAAAAGCTTGATTATTTCCGTTTATGGACAGTTTTCAGCTTAAGAAGTCGAATGAGCAGAGCGAGCAGCAGACTTTTTCGGGGATAAATAGTCATTAATAAGATTTTTTTTTTCAATCAAAATCAGTTAGTGATCTGTGGCTCCTTCAAACAAATCTATGTACGATGGCAAATGCTCTAATAGTGATGATTCTGGTATTCGATTTTATTTGAAGATTTTTAAGATTCACATTTCCAATAAGAGAACAAGACAATTGATATTTGATATTAACTGAACAACCTTTCAAAATCAAATAAGAGAGAGAGAGAGAGAGAGAAAGAGAGAGAGAGAGAGAGAGAGAGAGAGAGAGAGAGAGAGAGAGAGAGAGAGAGAGAGAGAGATCTAAATAGGGAGAAACAAACTAAGTTGAAATACATGGCTCTCATTTAATATACCTTTTGAAGATTGAATTTTAACATGCCTCTTTCATCAATAGCGTCTTTTAGCTCGGTAAAACCTTACTTAAACCATTGCTTATGTGTTTGTGTGTTTTCTTTTTCTACTTTTTAAATAAGACCGACTATAAAAGGAAAGTGCAAACATGCTACGGTGTTCGGATATTTCGCTCTTGTACCGATGTTTTTCAGATATTTTGTTACCAGAATCTATGCTACTGGACAGTTCGTTTCTAAGATCCTTCGCTACTATGACAATATACATCTAATATATTTGATTTACCTTGTTGTTTGTTGAATTGATGAATATTCAAGTTCCCCATAATGGGATGGTGACATGTACAGTATGTCCAAAGGCATCAGCCACCAGTCAAGATACCATCGCTAGGGAATTTCTGGGATCTTTGCTGTACAGAGAGTATTCCTTACGCAATAACCTCTTTATCTTACACTTGCTAACACTAAGATAACAGAAAATTCTTCATCCCTCAGGGGTTGATTACTGTCATGTAACTGTTCACTGGCTACTTTGAACTCGGTAATGGTAAAAGTAAGCACCAAAATCAAACATTGTCCTTTAGTCTTGGTTATTGCCAAAGCCTCTGTGCTATGATAGGTACACACGGGCCGACTGTTCAATTGGTTTTCTTACTTCCCCTCCTCACAGGGAGGACACCATGGGGTTACAGAATCCTGCTTCTTTACTCAGGATTGCGGCTTTGTTAATAATAATAATAATAATAATAATAATAATAATAATAATAATAATAATAATAATAATAATAATAATAATAATAATAATAATAATATTTTAAAACATTCTAAAAATTAACAAAAGTGATAAAAATAAAACTTGTTCAGTTATACTTTTTTCTTATTTACGAGCATTCTATTTATATATCATAGAATTTAAATATTAGACCATTTACATTGTTGTATTGCTCATAATGGATGTGTTATAAAATCAAATTTTAATATTTTTTTTAAGGAATTTACAATCAAATTCAGTGCTAATCAAATTGTCAATTGTTAAAAAAAAAATGAGCTTTAACTTCAGTATTAATAAACTTTTAATTGTCAAAAGAAATTTAACATTAATTTCCGCACTAATTATGTTTCAGTTATCAAAATGAAATTTCCTTTGATTTCAGTACTAACCAAAGTTTCAATTGTTGAACGAAAATTAGCGTTAAATTTTTTCGTACTAATTAAGGTTTAATTATTAAAAGAAAATCGTACTTAATTTCAGTAATAATTAAAGTTTCATACTACAGGCGATAATTTGAAAATAAAACAATAACAAATTTACGCTCAGGGTCATAGCGATGCATAAATTTAAGAATCCTTTACCACAACGGTTATACTTTCTTTTTTGAAAGATGGCTAACTGCAATTTATTCGTATTTTTCTTTTATCTCGTTAGGAGTTCTTGCTTTTGAAGCTAACAATAATTTTCCATATGCTAGGATGTGAGTCATAACTGATATTTTCATGGATCTCTGAAACTACTGTAAGTTATTATCTGTCTTTGGCATTTCCTTCATTGTCTTTTCACATATATTCCAAAAATATATATGAAATAGGGGAGTTATTCTTATCGTTTTAATTCTTATGCTATTGAATTCAGTAAAGAAGATGGCATTAAATATCTCACTATTTCTGGCTTGAAATGGCGGATGTGGAATCTATCTTAATTTTTTAACTTTCTATTTCTTATATACCTGGAATTCCAAGGCTGATCAATGGTTTTTTTTTCTCTCTTGCTGAATAACTTTGTATTTCTTATTCCGCTTTGAAATTTCCTTTTTCATAGAACCATTCCCCATACCAGAGACCAATGTCGCTCATCTTTTTTTATGTAAACCCCACCCCATCTTCTTCCCTTTCATCTTACTTCTCTTTCGGACTGGAGTGAAATAGGATATATGATTGTGCAATCCATTACCCTGAGATCCTTGGAAAACCTGATTCAACTCACTAAAATGTCAGGCAACATTCAATAATTTCTGTTTCAATGCTATTCCATTTTAGCGGCCTTCTTGTCATTTATTAGCCCGTGATATAATAATCCATGATTGTTGCAATCAACAACAACGATAACGGCAATGCTACGTGATCGGTTGGTCCAATTTAATTTGGTATCTTGTGAAAAATAAACATGAGATCATATACTCAATATTTGATGAGAATTTAAAGTTTCCACGATCGCGTTTCCGTGAATTAACATTGTCTTTAAAGCTGCCATTATAGGACGATGGAATAATTTCATATATTTTTTCTTTAGAAATAAAACGTGATCATAGCAGCCACATATGTTATTTCCAATATACTAGTAAGACTAGGGTCGCAGAAAAAACAGCGATAGAGTAGATTGATGAAACAAATGAAAATAATGCGTTTATCACTCGCAATGAAGTTTATGATGCAGCATTTATCCTACGTAATTGCGTGGTTTAATTGTTACAAAATATGGGTCATTTAAATTTCAAAGGACAATTATAGAGGTAAAAATTCATTACTATAAAACAGTCTAATTTATTATAAAAAAAAATCGAGGAGAATCTGGCAATTTCCATGAAATCTATTTTTGTGATAATATCATAAATGAAACGATTTGAGTCATCACATGACTCAAAATTAAATAAAAATCACGAAAGTTTTTTTTTTTTTTTCTAAATCGAGAAAAGAAAAAAAATAATGTTTCTACCACAATGCTTTTATTCCATGACTTGCAACAGAAATACAAATATATTAAAATAATAATAACTTTCATAAGGGTTATTCTTTTGAAAAACTGCAAGTAACCAATTTTACAACATTGAAAATATCCTCCTTGAAAAAAAAATCAAGGATAAAACGACTGCGTGATGCCTCATATGTGCATTACTTTGTTTGATAAAGAAATACGATATGATTAGTTTTGGTCACAAAATCATAAGCAACTTAGACGCAAGATCAATTATTGCACAATGGTTTTCATGTTGCTTATCAAAAAGCTAAGCATTTTGAAATTGACATTCCCTTTCCTTTCAGACATGCTCTTTCTGCAACGCAAGAAAAAAATCGATAACCAAACTTTTAACTGGGCTCCACAAGGCAATTAAAGAGTTGTAAGACCCTGGTCCACATGGGTGATGGCTGCAGAGATTGAAAGAAGAAATAATGATTTAAAGACTCAAGAGATAGGCTACTGTTGAAATCTATCCGAGGTCCTTTGTGTAAAGAGGCATTGGATACGACGATGAAGTATATATAACGGATTTTGGGCTAAGCGAAAAATCTATTTTTTTGGGTGAGATAGCCATGTCGTCCTGATGGAAGGTTCCTAAAAGTAGCTTCCTAAGGGATATATGTACTACAGGGATATTCCCAGAGAATTCACCTTTAGGTCTTCAGAATTCTAACTCCTGGCGTGAATATCCTTAAAATTTCTCTCAAGGTTATCGCATAATATCAGGGGACGTATTCTTGACACACCATATAGCAATCTGACCGCCGAAGAGCGTTTACGCTTCGATGGGGAAAGTGGCAAAATTAGAAGGGGTGCCATATCAAGGTTACCCTCTTTCCCATACAACTATTGAGTATCACAACAGCGCCATAACCAAAAGGGGGGACATTTCTTGTAGCATTGAGCATGGTGCTACAAATACAGTAGTTTCGGGACGGATTCTGAGAAGATCTTTTCTTCAGAAAGGAGGGTGGGTCCATCAGGACGACATGGCTATCTCACCCTAAAATAGATTTTTTGCTTCGCTCAAAATCCGTTTTTTGGGCTCAAGCCATGTCGTCCTGATGGAAGCATACCAGGGCATTGGTAATGTTACTCCTCTATGTAAATGTGTTTTTGGTAGCTCAAATCCCACTGATTACCGCCCAATTTCCATAACTCCAATATTAACTAAAGTTTTTGAACGTCTTCCGGCAAAACGTCTTAATAGGTTTGCTGAAGGTAATCATCTATTCCCTAGTTTGCAATATGGTTTTCGTAAAGGCCTTGGAGCATGTGATGTCCTTCTTACAATCTCCAATGCTGTACAGAAATCCCTTGATTGTGGTCAGGAAGTTCGTATGATTGGCCTTGATTTTAGTGCTGCCTTTGTCCGTGTTAATCATGAGGCCCTTGTTTTCAAACTGTAACAGTTGGGAGTGGGTAGGTAATTTCTTAGCATTATTATTAGTTTTTTAGGTAATAGATCTTAAAGAGTTGTTGTTGATGGTCACCATAGTGAGTATAGGAAAGTGATATCCACTGTTCCACAGGGTAGTGTTCTTGGCCCATTACTTTTCATACTATATACACATGACATGTGGTTTGGCCTAGAAAACAAGCTTGTTGCATATGCCGATGATGCTACCCTCTTTGCATCAATTCCATCCCCTGAATGTAGATCTGGAGTTGGTGAATCCCTTAATAGATATTTAGCTAAAATTAGCGCATGGTGCAAATTATGGGGTATGAAGTTGAATCCTAACAAAACCCAAAGTATGATTGTGAGTAGGTCTAGGACGGTGGCTCTTCAACATCCGGATCTCATTATTGATAATGTTTCTTTTAATTTGTATGACTCTTTTAAAATTTTAGGTGTGATTCTCGACGACAAATTTACTTTTGAAAAACACATTAGGTCTGTGTTTTCTTCAATTGCAAAAAAAATTGGCTTATTGAGAAAGTCTTACAAGATTTTCGGTGATCAATCTATTCTGAAGAAGTGTTTTAATTCTTTCATTCTACCCTATTTTGAGTATTGTTCTCCTATGTGGTCTTCAGCTGCTGATTCTCATCTTAATTTGTTGGACAGAAACTTACGGTCTATTAAATTTCTTATTCCTGATCTAGATATTAATCTCTGGCACCGTCGTTCAATTAGTTCATTATGCATGTTGCATAAGATTTTTCATAACTCTGACCATCCTTTACATTCAGATCTCCCTGGACAATTCTATCCTGTTCGTAATACTAGGCAGGCAGTTAATTCTAATAGCCAGCCCTTCTCCATCATGAGGCTCAGTACTATACAGTATTCTAGAAATTTTATTCCAGCTGTTATAAAGTTGTGGAATGATCTTCCTAATCGGGTAGTTGAATCAGTAAAACTTCAGAAGTTCGAAGTTGTAGCAAATGTTTTTATGTTGACTAGGCTGAATTGAGTCTTTTTATTGTTTATATATGACATATCTGTTTTTGACGTTGTTAATAGTTTATATAGGACATATCTCTTTTGACGCTTTTACTGTATCTAGAATGATATATTGTTAATTGATTTTCATCATTTATTTATTTCCTTATTTCCTTTCCTCACTGGGCTATCTTTCCCAGTTGGAGCCCTTGGGCTTCTAGCATCTTGCTTCTCCAACTATGGTTGTAGCTTGGCTAGTAATTATAATAATAATATTAATGTATCTGTGGATTTTCATCATTTCCTCAACTTTGGGACAATATTTCTATGGTCATCTGGACAATTTGAGACAAATGACGTTACTGTTATCCGTCATCATCAATAATCATAAAAAAATGTTAGTGCGTCCTGCCCCCTACAGGGAAGAGTCATTCTTGACGGTAGAAAAGGTGCCTCAAGGTTAGCTTATGATTGAATGAACAAACATATGTATACACTGGGTATACAAACAGTCTCACGGTTTGTATATATTGCGGGAACAATATCAGTGTCCATTATATCCATTGTTTGCAAGCATACAATGATATGATGTTTACTTACATGAGTAAGTCAAAGAACTCAGGCATCTTAAATATGAAAATTATCGGGCGAATTGGGACGCAATTACATTCTAATAGACATTTATTTCTAATAAATGACTAAATGAATTAACAAGTAAAACGAATGTAGCAGGATAAAGGAATTATACATGCGACATATACAGAAATCATTTTCCCTTTTTTGAAAGGGAAGAAATGATGAGTGCCACTCTCAGACTGAAGAAAAGTTTTTAATAAAATTTTCCTTCATAATTTCTGTACATGTTATATCCTATCCACACTGTGTACTACGTACACACGGCACGAATGTTATCTGTATAATTCCACACCTGAGATTTTGAACAGATGTAGTGTCACCATGGTAACACTTATTTAAAAGGGAATCACACTAAAAGTGCTGACACCTTCTCCCTTCAATTGACAGTCCAAATCAATTAACTGTTCATCGCAGAATTAGACGACAGGTTTTAATACACTACCTGCCACCACCACATAATGCTTCAGTTCATGGACCTGCTTAGCATAGTGTTTGTAGAACACTCTGGACGATTTCCTTCCAGAATACGAGGGAAGACTCTCAAAGTCCATATACTGAAAAAAGTTCAGTGATGAAGCAATTCTTCTCGGATCATGACCTGCGGGAGTACTGTCAGGATCAGCTCTGCGAATAAAGTAGGTGAGCTTTGTACTCAGTTGTTTTAGGGATAGTTTGATCCAGAGGTTTCTCCTTTAAAGAGCTGTCCTCCCATGAAGTCTGAAGTTCTGCGAAGATAGACCTTTAGACACTCTACATGACATCTCTATGTCATCTACTTTCCGAGGGCAGATTCTCCAGGGACCCCACCTCTTAGTGGGTAGCTCGTTCTTAGCGAGAAAGGTTAGATCAGGAAAGAGATTCAGCTCTCCCGCTTCTGCGAACTGAATTTGGCCCTCATCTCTATATAGGGCTACCATTTCACTAACTCTAGCTCAAGAGGCCATAGCGAACAGAAAAATATCCTTTTGGTTTAGATCCTTTTGGGAACAATCTTCATTGTTCAAAGATGAGGCATAGTGTAGGACCTTGTCCACAGACCATGAGATGGGCTTTGGTGGTGCTGCAGGCCTAGGCCTTGAATATGCCTTCGGAATCTTATTAAAGATTTAATTCGCCAGATCCACTTGAAAGGCATATAGAAGAGGTATAGTTAAGGCTGACTTGCATGTAGTTATCGTGTCGGCCGCAAGACCTTGATTATGAAGGTGGACAAAGAAGGACAGACAGAAGTTCATTGAAATTTCTTTCGGTCCTTTTGCTTTTACAAAAGCAACCCACTTTTTCCTAGATGACTCATAATTGTCTTCTAGTTGCCTTAGACTTATATTCTTCTAAGAATTCTATACTGCCTTCTGAGATCCCATATTTTTCCCTAACCGCTAGGGCAAGAAAATCATAAAATGAAGGGTTTGGGCTCTCTGTGATAAATTGAAGGCAATTAACTTCTGAATCTTCTGAGATAGTCCTGGGTTCAGAAATAGGGCCAGCCTTAGCCTCAGTTCCTTCACAAAAGAGAACTGGATGCTCTTGGGCTACTTGGGACCCAAGAGAGCCACTCCTTCCTGGAAGGATCTCAGGATGATGAGGACCTTCAGCAGGAGATTGGATGGTATGGACAGGAATTCCTGAGTCCATCCCTTCTATACTAAAGACATGATGTCTGTTATCTTCACTAGAGGATCCTCCTATGGGGCTAAATATCGAGGTAGTTTCTTGATGACGCTCGCGACGAAGAAGTCAATCTGCAGCTCGGGGACTTGTTCCCATCTGGGAGAGAATAGGTCTGCGTCTGTGGACCATTTTAACTCTGTCGGCTTGAGCCCGAGTAGAGCATCAGCTGTCACATTGCGGATCGAATGTACATGAACTGCTGATAGGTGCCATCCTTTTAGGTGAGGGATGGCTAACATCACCTAAACTATATGAGACGCTCTTTAGCCTTGTCGGTTCCGACGTCTGATTATCACTTCAATGTCCCAGATCAGCCTAAGGAGGTCTGATCTGCGTGAAGAAAGTTTCCCCACCCGCGACAGGACCAACAGGGCCTTGGATAGAAATGACCGAATCCGTTGGACTTTCCTCTGATGGAAGTGAATACCCTATTCTTCCGACTAGGCATCCATACGGATGATCTTCCATAATTAGGGCAGTTGCAAGGGCACGGTCTTCAATAGGCTTTTGGCCTTTGACTATTGTTAGGGGAGCGATTAAGGAAAGACCGATATCGGTCCTTTTAGATCTCTTCAAGCGTTTGATGTGTGTCTTCTCCTGACTCTTAACGCATCTTTCAGCTGTGCTCTTAGAACTTGGTCTGTCACTATTGCGAACTGGAGAGAGTTCATAACTCCTCCCTGTTAGCATCTTGGAATCCTGACTGATTACCATGGTCACTTGACCGACCCTGCGATCTCCTTTTACATCCCCAAGAGAAAGGAGAGTTGGTGTGACCACAGGTTTCAATGGTTTTTTAACCATTGAAGCCTTTGAGCTGGAGAGAATCGAGACTTTGTGAAGCTTATCCTGCATCCCCGATGTTCCGGGAACCAGATAACTTCCTTGGATGCTCATAGACCAGCCACTTCAGGTGCTGCCCACCCCAGCCCTTCGTCCAGGTACATTGTTACCCGAACACTTTCTAGGCTTGGTGTTTGCGTGACTGTGTCCGCCAATCCCGTGATGATACTTAGTACCATGTTTAGTCCGACAAGTATATTTCCTAAGACATACGTTATCCGCTGTAATTTGAATCCTATGTAAAGGATAGGGGGCTACTGACTGGAAGCTTCCAATAGACATCTTTAAGGTCTGAAAATACTGCGATTACCCCTTTTGGAAATAAGGTCCTTATGTTCAGAAGGATTAGCATTCTGAACTTGCTGTTTTATTTGAACTTCTTGAGTGGCGACAAGTCCAGAATGACTCTGAGTTTTCTTGAGTCCTTCTTGTGAACACCAAACCGCCTTTCCTGGAATTCGATGGACTATACTTTCCTTACCACCTGTATGCTCTAGAGCTGTAAGGTATACTCTTCCAGAAGGGGGTTGGAGTGTAAGAAGAGTTGAAGAAATAATGATGGAGGCATATCTATTTTCCATCCTAGTCCCATCTTGATTAGGCCTTCGACCCAAGGATCGAAGGTCCATTGATCTTGAAGGAACCTTCCTCCTACCAGAAGGATCTCTTTGCTTCGCCTGATCAGAAGGTTTACATATTCGACCGCTTGCGTGTGGCACCGCAATCATCGTAACTTTGGGTTGTTGTTGAACAACATGAGGAAAATTTCTAGACTTTTCCGTCTTCCTTATAGGTTGGGGACCCACATCCTGGAAGACTTTCTCTTTGAAAATATGCCCCACTTCTGGAAAAGTCCTATGTTTTCCGTGGTGGCCTTCTTAATCACCTCTCTAACTACCTCGTTTGGAAAGAGGTCTCTACCCCAGATGTTGGAAGATATTAGCTTCCTGGTTTCGTGTTTCACTGTTGCGGCAGCAAACACAAACTCCCTATAGGCTTTCCTAGCCTTCATAAATGCATAAAGGTCTTTTACTAGGGTGGCCATATTCATTTTGGCCAAGACCATGAGCATGTCTGGGGTACTTTGATGGGCTGAACTCAACTCTGCAGTTCTGCAGGCATAGGGAGGCTGCAAGTCTCTCCTTTGTCTCTTGTTCCTTGCCCACAAGAAACTCACAATGTTTAGGGAGATTCTCGCTAAACTGTCGTCTAGCGACATCCGCATCTAGTCTTTCTACTGAAAAGGTTAAGTGGACTTCCTTCCAATCCTTCTCCTGCAGGGGAAAGACTGGTGACAGAGGCTTACACTCCTTGAGTGCAGGACATAGTCTACCTACCTCCACTGCCTTGGCAACAGATTTAAATGCCTTCCACGTAAAGGGAAATGATATTGAAGCAGGAGCAGGAAACGAAGGGTGTGTGTTACTTAGTGTGAACATTTTTGACACCGAGTAACCCGCCTTTCTCAGGCTACTTGACAAGATAGCCTGTGCCTTATCATGGTCGAGAATTGTGACCTCCTTCAGTTCCGCTTCTTTTCTTGACGTTGGTTTATGCTTCATTCTAATGAAGCAACTAGGGAGAAGCGTCAAAGCTTGGTCAAAACTAGATTTCGTCCAAAGCAACAGTACCCATCTTCTCCGAGATGTAAAGTTTGCCTTTTAAAATTGTCATAAGCTCTGCAAACCTCCAGGGATTGGTTTTGGACCATGTCGGAAGGTCTTGGTCTCTGGGTCGTTTGTATGACCCATGGGGAGCGACAAGTGGAGCTTAACAGAGCTCTATCTTGGATTTTGCTCCGTCCTTTTCGTCTTGTTTGCGAAAGTTTCTATTAGACTTTTCTAATAGGCCAGTAATTGGTAAATTTTCTCTAATAGAGGGATAGAGGGTGAAGATGTCAATGTTAACGGCTCTAGAGCCGTCACAGACGGAAGCAATTCTGATACGACATTGTCCAGTTCTAACCGTGGGGGCTTTCTGCCCTCCGTCCCAAGGGCTATCTGGCCGCAGGGAGGTGTGAATCGTGCCTGGGGTGCCACTCTTTTCTCACTTGCTTTCGGGAATAGTAAGCTACGCATCCTATCATTATGTAGGTATGGTCCCGGAGAGATTTTCTGGAATCCTCTCACCCAGTTGCATAGTTTCTTACGAGCTGTATCCCTAGACTCCATCGACTTGGGATTCTAAAAACCCTCGGACATTAAGGTCCGACATACATTGCAAACTTGAAGGTTCCAATAATGCAGGGATTCGTAAATAATATTGCAGGGGGCATGAAACCTGCATGTATTATGACGATAAAAGTACTTAATCTTGATATTGCGAAAGACTAACACATGTCATCTGGGGTTCCTCCTGTAAAAAAAGGAAAGCAGAATGAGTATACAATTGATTATCTTACTGATAAGCAATATGTGAAAGTTATCTTTTAACTAAAATAGCTTAGGATAGTAAGCTAGAGAGTGATACTGTGAGACACATAGTTGTGTATCCCTTGCAAGCAAATGCTGTTACCTCCCCTCAGTATTAACTATAAGGAGATTCCTTTATCAAGGAACTCTAACGAAAGGGTTCTAACCCCTAGGGGTAGAAGAGTGTACAAATCACTGCCGCTTTTTATCCTTTAACACTGGGGTAAGGATGACTGATTTCTAATCAGATTATTGAAGGAATTCCATTCTTTCAATATAGGAGCGGTCTCAGCAGAAGCCCACACAAGGGTACCAAAGATATGTTGGATATTAACTACTGTAGAGTCATACTATAGTTTTCTGTATACTGTATACTATATTGCAAAATGCCTACTACTGTATAATTATATATAATGTAGTTCAGCCAGTGTGCTGCCATTGTGGCAAGCACCTGACTGTACGGTCCTGCCGGCATGACGCCGACTGGACTAGGAAATATAAAAGACATATATTTGTGTATCCTACACAGCCCATTTGCTGTGACCTTCTCTTACAATATTAAAATCATAGAGTTTCCTGATTAGGGAAACTCAATGATAAGGGTTCTAACCTTTTAACGATAGAAGTGTAATACCACCAGCCCTTTATATTATTCAATATATTAGGGTAATATGAAAACTGATTTCTAATCAGAATATTAAAGAAATTCTATTCTTTTAATATAGGAATGGTCTCTGCAAACACCTGGGCAAGGATACCCAAGATATATTGGAAAATAACTGCTAGTATGATATATACAATAGGTTTTTTTATCTGCAGTGTATCCTATACTGCAAATATACTGACTACCTGTATAAACATATACTGTAATTCAGCCGGCATATAGACAGCATAGCTAGTCCCTGCCAGCGCAGCCAGTATGCTATCTAAAAGAGAGAGAAACAGCATGGAGTGAAGGCTGCCTTATTATGTGTATGTATACACTAATTACGGATGTAAATATCTAATTTACTGCCTTTTTCAGAAAGAAGGTTCAAAAGGAAGTGGAGAAGGTAACATTCAGGCTTCCATCCAGCCACCAGTACCATCGCCGGCAAGGTCTGAGGTTAGCACCCGACAGCACTGGTACTGTCGGCATACGGAAGGCTGAGTCAGCACCTACCTGTACTGGTCTGGCCGGCCTACCACCGGACAGGCTAATACCCAGGCAATAGAGCTTGTGACCGCCAGTCCAAGGGAGGACTGAAGAACCTTGGTGACAGAAGAGACTTCCCACCAACAGCCATCTTGGCTGCCAGCAGCTGCCAGCCGCTGGCAGCGATCATGGCCGCCGACAGATGACATGTCTGCCAGCAGCCTGCATAGCCACCAGCAGACATCATAGCCGCCAACAGTTTGTATAAAACATGGCCACCGGCAGCCAACATGACTGCCGGCAGTTGTCATGGCTGCCAGCAGCCAGCATAGCCGCAGGCAGTCGGACAACAGCTGTCGAGTAGGAGTCTGGCTGGACCCCGCAATCCACCGGCAAATGGTGAGATTGCGGGACGACGGCTCAAAGAAATACGATGGCTATGACATCACAAAAGAACAGAATGGGAGGGAAAAGGGTCCTCTATGAGGTGTGGAAGGAGCCGGCAAGGTTGCTGGTCCTACACACCCTTAAGAAACTCTGTTTCAGTATCGGCGCCATCTTAGGCGGCAGGAAAATTTCTATTCTCCAACATAGGGTCTGACAATACAGTTAAGTGGACGGCAACAGTGCCGCCTCCTCTCAACAAGGGAAAAACAGAGTTCCAGTGCCGGTGCCATCCTAGGCCTCAGAAGAATAACTATTCTTCAGCCTAGGGTCTGCGAGCACAGGACTAGTCTACTAGATCACAGGGAGAAGGTGGTGGCATCATACAACCACTTCAAGTGCAGCCTAGGGAGGGCTAGCCTCCCATGCCGGCAGCCTAGCCAGCAGAGAAATAACTATTCACCCTGCCTGCCGGTCGTCAGCACAAGACTAAATCCTCGGAGGTTCTGAACAAATCTCAAAACCTGCTATCTGCGGTTAAGGGATGGGACAGAAAACCCTAGGCTAGTCATGCCTGAATGAAAATTTGAGGCACGACCCATTAGGGTTGTAGCCTAAGGATACACTCAGAGGGAAGGAAAGATTACCAATAAATCTCCACTAGATACGAATATCGGTTTATAAAATAATTCTCGGAGGTATCTATTACCGTCTGAATTGATAAACCAATACATGGGGGTAACTGGGGATATGTCGAAAGTATACTGTATCGCCTATGTTAGGTTACCTAGGCAAGACAAGATCTCAGTTACCTA
>NC_090750.1:9406705-9414205 GCF_036898095.1 Palaemon carinicauda
ATACTCAATGTGTGTTAATAACAGTAGCACACTAATAAATGGTGGCAGTGCTAAAACTCTTCGAATCAGAGAAAGATCTTCAAGAAATTAATAATAAGACTCTAAGAATTAGAGGAAGATCTTCAAGAAATCAAAAATAAAGCTGTAAAAACCAGAGAAAGATCTTCAAGAAATCAACATTAATGAATCTACAATTTTGACTAAGTATCATAGTCCATCGAAGATTTAAACATTTGATGAATGTTATACATACAAACTGATGAACTGGATCTTTAATCAACATCCTAGGAAACCCAAGGACTGACGTTCAACGCTTACAAAACATATCCAGGAAGCACTACATTCAACGGAAATTGGACCGAAACATTCACCCAAACATCAAGAGAGAGAGAGAAACTCGGACGGACACATTCACCCAAACATCAAGAGAGAGAGAGAGGATATGACGACATCACACAGAACCATATAAAAGCTAAGTACAATTTTCATATTCATTTCAGTTTGGGCAGTGAAGTGTAGTTATCACGAGTCGTTAGTCGATTATTACCGGGGTGAGTGGTTTGCTAGTCTTTTATTTTCCTTTCATTAAAGGAAACTGTGTTCAACTCCGAATTCTCATCTAGAATTTTTATCTCTTTGTGCTAATTCCGTTTTCTTTCAGAAATTCTCGGGAAATATCTTGGGATTAGTAGCATTGTTTTGTGGAATTTTGCTATAATCTTTATCAGTGGGTGCTTATGCGTTTACGCAGTGGACGTCTGTATTCATATAGATATTTTGATAGAATTGCAAGGGGTCGAAGAGATAGGAAAAAAAAAACAGCAGTCATGACGCCCCCTATGAGCCCCATCCCTGGACCTAGTGGCGTAGGACAGATTAATCCTCTCCCGATTGTGACGCTTGTAAATGCCAGGTCTGCAATCCTTCCTTTTCAGGGTCGGGTTAATGGGTTCTTGCCTCAAAATGTGGAGTCATGGATTTCATCCGTCGATGCCCATTTAAATGCCAAGCAAATTGTAGACCCTTTTGTACAATTACAAGAAGCTAAAAGTTTTATAGATTTTTCAAAGGGGGATGCGAGTGCGTATCTAAGAGGTGTTTCATTTCAAGAAGCAGTTACCTGGAATGATTTCAAAGTTAGGTTACGCACGGTCTATGGGGGTGAAGAAGCCTTGGATGTAGTATTAACGTTAAGAAATACACTTGATCAAGCCACTATGAATCGGCTTAACGTTATTGAAAGAGCAGCTCTCATAGCTGATAGGCTTAATGAATATCAGGATATTTTAGGTAATTCCACTTGGGTTACTAGAAATAACATCTCCGTGAAAGATTTTTTATGATTAATGTATTTAACTTGCATGACACTTATGTTGACTGAAGCTTTAGTGCGGTGTTTTAATAAAAAGTTAACGTCTGCAAGTACGGAATTGGATGTATATAAACAGATAAAGAAACACATGGCTAAGTGTCCAGACCTCGATCCCGTGTTAACTCAAGTTTTTGCAAAGAATGAAACAAAGCCACAACAAGTAAGAGTAGTTAATAATAGTCAAGTAGCAGGAATGACGTGCTATAATTGCAAACGTCAAGGTCACTTAATCGCGGACTGCAGAACCAAATTCCGTTCGGTACATAATATTTCGACTCATTCATATATTCAGTGTTACTCGCGTAAGACACAACAGAATCCTAGAAATACACAGTCAATTCCACAGTCAGTTCCATATGGAAATAAAAAGAAAAATCCTCATTTTAACAATAAGAAGAAACAGCCAAACGTCAATGTAGTTCAGAGTCCGAAACAAACAAACAATTCTTCGAATAACGCTGAGCCTGGGTCGTCAAACCAGAACTCGCAAGGTCGGACTAATTTTCAGAATGTGCAGAGCAAAGCAAATACCACATAATTAACTCCAGTGGGGAAGAGAGTGATGTTGGGTCAAGGTCATTCATGTCAACATCAATAGTATTGAATAATCAATTTAATGTTTTATCAGATCATTGTGAGGCAATAGATTTTCCTATGAAACACACGGCCGAATTAAGTAAAAGAGTGCATGCTCCCGTAGATTTGCAACGAATTCATACAATAATAAGCCAAAATGAGTTACAACCAACCTTATATGCTGTAGATTTAGAACACAAATCCTTTACGTTATTTTTTGACTCTGGTAGTCCACGTAACATCATGGATTTGAGGACACATCATTTGTTGTTTTCGAACTTTCCGATAGAAAAATCCGGAGTAAGACTCTCGGGTATAGGAAATAATGAATTAAATGTCATAGGCATAACTCATGTTCAATTCAAAGTGGGTAAAAGCACGTTTGCCGACACATTTGTTGTTGTACAAAACATTGATATGTATCCAGCTGTAATTATAGGATACCTATCTATGGGAAATCAAAACATTATCTTAGCCCCTGCCAAGCACGGCGTGTATATCAAAGGGAAATTCTATAAGTCTTCTAATACCTTAAAATCAGTTTTGGATAAAAAGGAGACGACAAATGTAACCGTAACGTACGTTGAAGAACCAATAACTTGTCTCACTAATAAAGATATAATATACACGACCCAGCAGAATTCTCGTTCACCCGTAATATCATCTTGCACGTAATCTATCAAACCAAACGTACCTTTGAATTTAATAGTGCAAATAAAGAAAACCTTACCGGGATCTGAAATATTAATCTTTTCCGACACTTTGAAAACTAACGGATTGTCTGTCACACAAGCTATATATACAGTAGGCTCATATCCGCAAGGTAATATTGAAGTATGTAATCATTTAAATAACACTTTAGTAATTCACAAAAATCAACATATCTTGGATGTAGAAGTTTATAAACATCGTATTCTTACCGTTGCTGAAATCAATCACGCTCAATCAGTTGCGGATGAATCCCTTTTGCAATCTATTAAAAATAAGATCAATAAAGACATTCAAGACGAAGAAATTCAGCAGAAAATTTTTGGACTTTTAACTAAATATCATGATGTTTTTTCCACTACGGATGGATCCTTAGGAAAAACAGATGTGATCGAGCATCGAATAAGGATAAAGGACAAGCAGAAAATTATCTATGTACCCTCGTACAGACTCCCTATGAAATTCCAGAATGAAATAAATGATGAAGTAGGTAAAATGCTAGAAGAAGGAGTCATTAGGAAATCAAACAGCCCTTATAATTTTCCATTAATAGTTGTACCGATGAAAGATCGAACATGGCGTATCTGCGTAGACTTCCGTCGTCTAAATGAGGAGACGATCCCTGATCGATTCTCAGTGCCATGTACTGACGATATTTTGTCTTTTTTAGGTCAGAATAAATATTTTACTAGTTTGGACTTACTTAAAGGCTTTCACCAGATATCATTAGAAGAAGATAGTATCCCATACACAGCCTTCAGCACAGCCAGGGGACATTATGAATTTTTACGGATGCCTTTGTGCTCCTATAACACTTACAAGAATGATTAACATAGTGTTTGGAGACTTGTTAGGGGATATATTGCATGCCTATATGGACGATCTTGTAATCTTTTCCAACACCTTAGAAGAACATCTATGTAAGTTAGAACTAGTACTACAGAGATTAAGACAACATAACTTAAGGGTAAAGATTAGTAAGTGTGAATTTTTCAAAACAGAATTAATATGTTTGTGTTTCATGGTGTCAAGCCAAGGTCTTAAAGTAGTCCATGATAAGGTGTCGGCTATACGTAATTTTCCCATACCTACTAATGTCAAGGGAATACAGCAATTTCTGGGTTGTAGTGGATATTACAGGCGCTTTATATGCAACTATTCAATAATAGCCGCTCCTTTAACCGATCTTACTAAGAAGGGCGTAGATTTCATATGGTCTGAGCATCATCAACAGGTGTTTAATACCTTGAAAGATGAACTGTGTAGTTCTCCTATCTTAAAATTTCCTGACTTCGGTAAGGAATTCTTCATTGCAACACACGCCTCAGACTTAGGAGTAGGAGGGGTATTGCTTCAGCAATATGATAAACAATTTTTCCCGATAGCTTTTTATTCTCGAAAACTGAGAACTTCCGAAAGTAAGTATGCAGTAATAGACAAGGAAGGGCTAGCTATTGTTAATTCACTAGTGCATTTTAAGTTCATAATATACGGTTATCCCGTTAAGGTTCTTACTGACCATAAACCACTAACCAAGTTCTTTAAAGGCTTCAACCACTGCCCTAAAAGAACTCGGTGGCATTTGATAATTCAAGACTTTGGCGCGAGAATTGGGTATTTACATGGGAAAGCAAATATCATTGCGGATGCATTATCACGCAACCCCGGGTCATCTGGTACGGAGCCTTTAGCTGAATTAATAGATATATCAACATCCATGCCTATTGTTAAAACAATATCTGAACAAGAAGATTTAGGCTGGAGCGCTGAATTATTACAGACTGAGCAAAGAAAAGATCAGAAAATAGAAACAATTATAAATGCTTTGAAGGGCAATCATAAGGAAAAGGGATATATAAAGTATAAGCAGCAGAATTATATAATCAAAGATAATATTCTGTGTAGGACCGTGACAAGGAAAACCCGCAATACACCACATGTAACTACGACCAGGTAGTAGTACCAATCTCACTTATTACCACTCTCCTGAATTGGTTGTATGCAAATCCATTACATGGACACCCGGGGTTCTCATTAATGTCACAGAAAGCCAAATCATTGTTTTATTGGCATACAATGATTACAGATATAAAAAGACACATAGCTAATTGTCGCACATGTCAGGAAAACAAAGGGCATACGAAAACACCTGCCAGCCTAGGGGCTTATCCCGTGCCCAATCAACCCTTTGAAAGAATACATTTAGATTTGTTAACAAGATTTTACGAGTCAGACAGAGGAAATAAGCACCTCTTAGTAATTATAGATGTTTTAACTCGATATACAGAACTAATAGCGCTTAAAACTAAAACTACGATTGAATGCGCTAGGAAGTTTTATGAGTGTTACATTTGTAAACATGGAATTCCACACATGATAATCTCAGACTCGGGTGGTGAATTTAATAATCACTTTCTTACCTCATTTTGTGAATTCCTTAGCATAGAAAAAAATAAATACCATGATATATCACCCAGAGTCGAATGGGCTAGTGGAAAGAGCAAATAGGAAGGTTTTGAATGTATTAAGAGTAACACTAGGGGGATCAGACCCCAACTGGGATATTGCAATACCTGCGGTACTGAGTACTCTGAATCATTCTTATCATATATCAATTAAAATGTCACCGCATGAAGCATTGTATGGTACCCCAGTTAAAACGCCTTTCCATGTATTAACGCCTACAACTAATCTATCAAATCATTTAAAAGAATGTATAAATGCAAGCAAAAGTCGATATGATATCCTTCAAAAGAATTTATAAGAATCACAAATCATAATGAAAAGGAATCATGATAAAATAGCAAAGCCAACTAAAACATATACTGTGGGTGATAATATATATATATATATATATATATATATATATATATATATATATATATATATATATATATATATATATATATATATATATATATATATCTATATCTATATCTATATATATATCTATATATATATATATATATATATATATATATATATATATATATATATATATATATATATATATATATATATATATATATATATATATATATATATATATATATATATATATATATACACGTAAATGTACGTAAAGGACTCAATTATAAACTAACACCTAAGTTTGAAAGCCCATTTAACATTTTGAAAACATTAACGGCCAATAGGTTTAGAGTTCAAAACGTATTCCAACCCACGGATGAGAGAATAGTACCATTGGCTCACATAAGAAATTAAAAAAAAAAAAAAGAGAGAGTGAAAGAAGTGAGGGAAAATTTTTTTATTTTATGTGATTAAAAGTTTTCTTCTTAATACAGGAGTAATTACATATATTTTTCTCGTTACAGGTTTCCAAGATGAATTTTTTGTTGTTGGGAGTGATATTGTTCGCTCAGACATTTTTCTCGTGTGGGACGAGCTCTAAAACTAAAAGTATAGATTTTGAATATGGCACTATAGTTGAAAGACAAGAAGACGTTTTTATTACATCGAGCAATGTAGTTGTAAAAGTGCATATACAAGCAATTTTTCTTCCAGAAAATGATGTCACTAGCTTAAAAAGTGCCATTTCAAGGTTTGCTGTCTCATTAGATGAGTTGCATAGAAGACATTTTCATTTGACTACAGAGATTTCGCTTGAATCGACACTAAAAGTTGCAGAGATGCTATCTGATGACTTGCAAAATAAGACTTACGAGACAGAATCTTTGGCTCGTGACCTTTTGATGTGGACTGTAGAGCACGAACATAAAGAGAGACGAAACCCGTTTATTTTTGCTGCATTAAACATCTTTGGGTCTATTGCAAGTTTAGGTCTAGGAATTTCCAATCGTCTTAAGATTAGTAATCAAAATAAGAAAATTGAGTTCTTGACTCATGAAGATGAATTGATTATGTCAGAACTTAGGAATCATTTAGCTTCAATCAATCAAATTATGGATTTAGTAAATGAACATTCCAGTAACCTCAGTCAGATTATAGAAGTACGGGATTTGTTGGCAACGTTAACATATTATGATTCAAAAATAGATCACATACATAACAGAATTGCACATTTCATTGAGAAATCCAAGGATTATGTAGAAGCTATCACGTTAGCAACTAAAGGTGTACTGTCACCCCATTTGTTGCCTATAAAATACTTAAAGTTAGTTCTGGAGAACGGACGGGATAAACTAGGCTATGTTCCTTTGTTAGACCAACGTATGTTAGAATTTTATTACAGCCTAATTACAGTAAGCGTTGAAAATAACAAGATTATGATTACAATTCCCTTTGATTCTTCTGATGCCTGGCAATCTTACAGGATATCACCATTTCCGACTTTCATGACGAATCACTCAAATCCAGTAATATCCAGTTTGACAGGACACGTATTGATTTCCCCAGACAAGGAAACATATACGGTCATTAAAGACTTAAATCAATTAACTCACTGTTCAGATGCAATGGATAGAAAAATATGTACAGCTGACTCATTTGAATTCCATAAAAACTTAATGGATTCATGCGATTTAGGTATAGTGCTAGACGGTGCTCTCTCCCATACAAGTGAAAATTGTCTGGATAAGCTTTATCCCTTTGACAATAATGAGTTCAATTGCAGACTGAACAACGGCTCGTGGATACGATACGACAAGGACGGCTTCAATGTATCATGCCCGGACGGATCCACGTCCTATGCAAAAATCTTCGTTGCAGCAGATGATTGTATCGGGACTTCCCCTAATTTCATGGTGACTGGGATAAAAACCATCATCAGAGAACGAGCCTACTTCGCGAACTTCACGTGGACGACTACAATGCCATCACTACCTCTCCCATACAACAAACAGGTAGCTAAGCGGTTGATGAAA
>NC_090750.1:9419205-9424205 GCF_036898095.1 Palaemon carinicauda
ATATCTGTCCGTGGAGAGGATTACGTCAAAACTATTCGACGGATTTTGACTAAATTTTCACATAGATATATATTAAGTCATTGAATTTTGGAGATGATCCAGATCCGGATCCAGGTTTTAGATCTGGATCCGGATTCTGAATCAGCATTTAAATTTTGTGTATTTTTAGAGATAACATTAACGCAAAGTGATGGATATCAAAGAAATTTCCACCATAGAACACAGGTCAGGAAGTTCTGATCATACCGATCAGAACAAGTAAAAGAAGATAACAAAATAGGTATCTGAGACCCTTTCAACTTTATTTTAAAACGCTCCGAGATGTCCTATACATATTCCACCTTAATCTATTCCGATTTAGAGGGAATATTGCCGGTCTTAGATTCTTTATTATTTTCCCCCTTTTTTAGACTTATTTTTTTTCAGATCCTTATCATTTTAACCTATTCATTAGTTTTTTCATGATTTCCATAGGTAATCATTTTATACTATACTTAAATACTATAGAAATTGGGCTATTTCAATGCCAAAGTAGGTCAAACAAAGAGAAAAGAGTCAGCAGTAGGCATAAGCCAGGGCAGAAGAGACATCCTTGTAAAATTTCCTGAAAGGGACAATCCTAAAATCAAGAACACAATCTTTTATAAAAAGGAACATAGAATTTTGATATGAAGTCCAGATGGAGGAACGAAAAATTATATAGATTTTATTTCAAGTGAAGAATAAAATTTAGTTAAAAAATTAACACTCTTGAACAAAATAACGTCAAACAATCATTGAATGAAGAGAAAATTTTATTTCAAGAAAGAAAATAAACACTCCTATAATAAGAAGAAAATCTGGTGAGTTTGGTTTACCAACACTGTATAGGTACTCAAAGTCGCATGATGAAATTTAATCAAGTAAGGGTGAAAAGAGATTAATTTAACAATATTTGTAAAGGAACTTGCACAAAAGATATGTGGAAGAGTTTCTAAACAAGAAGAAGTAAAACTATCAGTAAAGAATAAAAACATAATAAAGAAATAGAATTGAGGACAAAATCCAAAATAGGTAAAGTAGAATTAGCCGAACTATCCAAAACAGTGAAGAAATAAAAAAAACAACCAATAGATTCCTCAACATAATAAAACCAAGATTGAGGAACCACTAAAAAAAGGAAGAAGCATTAAATTTATGAAAACAAGAGTTGAAACTGGGTGCCAACAGATGTGTGCTTTATAGTATTGAAATGGAAATATATACAATAGAGTTGGAGTAATAAAAACTGCAGAACATTTCTATACAAGGCTATAAAATACTGAAATAAGAAATAACTTCGATATAAATAATGAAACATCTGAGCCGATATCAAATATAACAGTAGGAGAAGTACAGAAAGCAAAAAAAAAAAAAGGGGGGGGGGGCAGTATAAGTGCCTAACAATTGATTTAATTATAGATGGAGGAGATTTCAATGTAGTAGACCTGGCTGAATACGACAACATATATCTGCAAGAATACTCTATAACTACACTTTGGGAAAACGTTATGAAGTTGAATCCTAACAAAACTCTAAAATTTTTGTACGTAGTTAAAGGACAGGGGCTCCTCAACATCCGGATCTCAGCATTAATAAATTTTCTTCAATTTTGTATGAGTTTATTTTGAATATTGGGTGCGATTCTCAACAGCATATTTGCTTTTGAGAAAAACATAAGGTCTATGTCTTCTTCAATTGCACAAAAGACTGGCTTAATGAGAAAGTCTTTTAAGATTTTCGGCGATCAATCTATTCTGAAGAATATTTTTAATTCTTTCATTTTACCTTGTTCCGAGTATTGTTCTCCTGTCTGGTTTTCAGCTGCTGATTCTCATCTCAAATTTTTTAGACAGTAACTAGAGATCTATTAAATTCCTTTTTTCCTGATCTAGATATTAATCCCTGGCAACGTCGTTCAATTAGTTCATTATGTATGTCGCTAAACAGACCAGTCGAGATCTGAGGCTTCCCGGACCTACAGCAGATGCCGGTTAAAATGAGCCTTCTTGAGGATTGCGCCACCCATGTTTGACGGGTTCTTGCAGGGGTATTTCTGCCACCTGCGGTGTTTTGCTGTTCCTATGTGTTCTCTTCTGAGGTCTGCAGAGCCGACGCATTAAAATCTCGGCTCTGAGGAGGAATCTGGAGAAGCACCCTCGTCGACGCATCCTCGTCATGCCCAGCTGTGGGAGCCTTAGAGCTCATGGTGATACGTAGGGAGGCAGTTGCTAGGTAGGAAAGATTATTTACCTTGTTTTTGGGGTTAGGACTCCATATCCCTCCCTTTGGTGAGGAGTCCTACAGATCTGTACTCCCTACAGTAGTAGTGTGCCTGTGGAGCCGCTACCTTATTTGGAGCTGGGGAGTTGTTTTTCTCCAGCATCAAAGAGTGTGATATGGCTAGGTATTTAGTGTTTTTTTTTTTTTAGTGTTTAATTGTTTTATTCAACTCTCTCTAGTTGAGAGTGTGTTGTTTCCCGTAGGGGAAGGTTATTGTAATTACCCATTTGGGTGCTTAATCATTAATTGACTCTCTCTCGTTAAGAATATGTGGTTTCCCATTAGGGAATTTTGTTATTATTGTTTAAGCGATAATTGTTAATTATTAATTAGTTAAAGTGTTCATCCTATTCGCGCAATACGAATTTGCACTACGACCCACCAAGGGTTGTGACAGTAGTTATATATGAATTTTCTGCTTCAATGTTGTTAATATTTTTAAAATATTTTTTTTTTAATTTTTCATTACTTCTTATATAGTTTTCTTCTTTGTTTCCTTTCATCACTGGTTTATTTTTCCTTGTTGGAGCCCTTTTGCTTATAACATCTTTCTTTTCCAACTACGGTTGTAGCATGGACAGTAATAATAATAATAATAATAATAATAATAATAATAATAATAATAATAATAATTAGCCAAGTAATGAAAAAAAATAAACACAATGTGACAGACCACTAGGTATGGCATTTATATTTGATGAAAAAGCTTTTGAATCTGTCATAACATCAGCAGTAATGAAAGCCCTTCAAACACAATCTTATGTTAGAACACTTGAAGATATATAAAAAGGAAATACATCAATTTCTAAAATTACTTATGGTTAGTAAGAAAATTCCTATTGAGAAAGGAGTTAGACCGAGAGACTCTATTTCCCTCGAATTATTCGCAGTATGCCTAGAAGAAGGTTTTACGTCTTTATCTAATGAAACTATAGGAAATAATATTCATGGTATAAACCTCCACAAATTAAGATTTGCAGATGACATAGTTATGTTTAGTGGTGAATTACAAAAGACGATAGATTTGAACAGAGAAAGCTGAAATTTAAAACTGTCAATGATTATACGCACTTAGGAGAGACAGTAAGTGTTCCCAAGGACATGAGCCTGATATCAAAATAAGGATAAGCATAGGATGGAGAACATTTGATAAACAAAATGAGATTATGAAGAGTAAAATGACACTTCCTCTAAAAGGAAAAGTATTTATTGACATTGTCTTAACACTACTAAACTATGCATGAGAAACTTGGAACCTTACTAAAGTCTTAAAACATAAGCTAGTTGCAACTCAAAGACCTATGAAAAGAATAATGATGCGAATAACTTTAGAATAGAGAAAAAATCAACATGCATACGAGAGCAAACTAAAGTAAAGGATTTGCTAACATATAAGAGAATGAAATGGACATGGGCATAGTATACAATGAAAATGACAGTCAATCAATAAAACAAAACAGGATGAGTCCCTCAAGATTGTAATAGAAGCAGAGAGATAAGGAGAAAGCAATGGATTGTCAAGCTAGAAAAGAATTTGGGCTTAGACTGGCGCACAAAAAACATACACACACGCTTGTGGAAGAACCTGCCTGACACGTTTGTTCTGCAATAGACTAGTGACAGTTAATGGTGATTAGCTAACGTGGAAAGGGAAATAGCCAAACCCCAAACATGACCAATACATGTCTGAGGTCTTTATTCTGCAATAAACCAGTTTTATCTTATACACCAGAAACTTAGAGTCATCGCCATGACCGTATCAGTCATGGCGATGCGGTGAGATATCGATTTTAGCAAAATTTTAAGCATATTGCCACACATCCCCATTGATCCATGGTGTGTTTCTCCTTAAATGCCACGGACAGATATTAGCATTGTAACATGTTTCATACACCCTGGGTTATAATTTTTTCACCTAGTATGTGGTGATGGTCAGGCACCGGCAGTACATCGAATTATCCGTGTTCTATTCCACCATTACTGTTAACCTAATCGCCTGTCAAAATTGTATATGCAGTATACCTCCCTATGGGAGAGGTGGCTGAATGCATCCCTGCATATGCGTTCAGCACTGGTATAGAGAGTGGGAGCGGTGGAACTCCATCCCCAGTTATGCTTTGTATAAAAACACTGCAATGACTAATTATGGTTAAAATTTATTATTATGTTATATCAAATTATAATGATAACTCACTTGAATAGATTTGAGAATCATATACAGGAATCTACCTCAAAGTGAATCAGTGTGAGTGTCTGCATGTGTATAATCCCTGCCCAAAGAAAGGAGTTTACTCCATAATCTCTATTTGTTTCATCTAAAGATTCTCTTCTTATGAGAGAGAGAGAGAGAGAGAGAGAGAGAGAGAGCGAGAGAGAGAGAGAGAGAGAGAGAGAGAGAGAGAGAGAGAGAGAGAGAGAGAGAGAGAGAGAGAGATTAGTGTAAATAGTTTAACACTAGGAAACACGTTTCTGGTAAATCCTGTTGTATACGTCATGTAATATAGTCGATATGTTCCCACTTAAAGCATACCACAGAGTCGCATGCTACATGTTGCCGTTTGTTGAACTAGTTGAAACACACTTCACCTACTTAGCAATGTTGCATGCCACATGTTGCTGAATTGTTGACTCAAAGAATTCTGACCTTTATAATGGCAACCAGTTTCTAGTCAACAGTATTGAGGGAAAAAAGGACGATG
>NC_090750.1:9439205-9444205 GCF_036898095.1 Palaemon carinicauda
AGTTTTTGATGATCTTTAACACGAGTTTGTTGATAGCAATGATGACCTAATGTTCTTCGTCAACGTTAATTCACACATAATGTAATCTCTGCTGATGGACTCTGCATTGTGATATTTATATTTCACATTCATTCTGTCTTATTTGGAGACAGAGTATATCTTATAACAGAATCCGTTATTATTATTATTATTATTATTATTATTATTATTATTATTATTATTATTATTATTATTATTATTATTAATGTAAAAAGATGTTAGCAAAAAAAATTATTTCAAACCCCTTCACTGTAATTGAAACCATTTCTGGATATCCTTCAGTCCCAGTCTGAACAGCCCAAAGTCCCAGTTGGTGCCATCATTAATATTCCATCGGTGCTTTTCTAATATAGGGGAAATAGTGCGAGTCCAAGGTTCTTTACATATAAAATCTTTCTCGCGCTTAGGCTAATTTTTCATATAGTTTTCTTAAATAGAACTTCATCCTTTTAATATTTTCATTATTGCTTTCATTATCTTAATTTTACATAATAATACTTTCAAAATTTATATACTTAGATGATATAAAAAAATCATGCTTTTCACGTGGCTCGCGTTGTTAATTAGATAATTTCCAGTGGTATATATATATATATATATATATATATATATATATATATATATATATGTATATATAATTATGTGTATGTATATATATATATATATATAATGTGTATATATATATATATATATATATATATATATATATATATATATATATATATATATATATATATATATATATATATATATATATATATATATATATATGTGTGTGTGTATGTGTGAGTGTGTGTGTGTGTGTGTATATATTTCATTTGTGTATTTATGATATGTAAGGTGAGTTTCACTCATGTAAGTTTTGGTAATGTAGATTAATTATGTAAGACTTTTGTCATTCTTTTAATTGTATTTTCAATTAATTCTGTTTTTGAAAATATACGTTATTTCAAGAATTAAATTTTTATTTCAAGTAATTTTGTTACAAAGATTTTTATAATCTCGTTCAGGTATCCTGAAAGACATACGAGATATGAGCACGAGGGATTACGTCATTTTCTATGTTCCCACGTGGTTAGAAAGTTCATGAAAATTTTGAAATTAGACTTTCTAAATCTTTTTTAATATCACCAGATGTAAGGGGGTGGAGTTAGTCGAGAAAGAGTTGCCTCGCAAGCAAGATTAGTAGCCCTTCATGAAATTACAGAGCTGACTACCTTCGCCGTGAGATCATCAATCCCCACTCACCCCCATTCCTACTTCCAGTACTCCTTATTGAAAGGTTTAGGAATAATTAGGTTAATAAATATCTATCTATCTATCTATCTATCTATCTATCTTTATATATATATATATATATATATATATATATATATATATATAAATATATATATATTTATATATGTATATATATATATATATATATATATATATATATATATATATATATATATATATATATAATAATAATGATAATAATAATAATAATAATAAATCAGGGTTGGATCAAATACTGACATTTTACAATTGAAATACAAATAAAAATACTTTCGTTTGGGATTCCAAAAATACAAAATACAAATGCAAATACTTTTGTTTCGGAATCCAAAAATACAAATACAAATACAAATACTATTATTCCTAAATCTAGAAATACAAATACAAATACAAATACTTTTCTTCCTAAATCAAAAAATACAAATAAAAATAAATCACTGGTTCAGAAAATACAAATGAAAACACAAGTACTCTTATTTCAGATTTCAAAGCTACTAATAAAAAATCCTCCTGAAAATTTGCAAACTATATAACATTTTTCACACAAGTTTATATCTGCATTCTATATATCATAATTGCATTTAATCATCATCAATGCCCGGAAGGTTTCCGGGCCAAGTTTTGCTCGCTCAGGAGTGTAAAAATTACCGGCCCTACTAAAGACTCTTTCAGATGATGCCGACTTGGCACAGCACCCTAGAATATTTCTTGCAAAAGGCTTCAAATTGCTGAAGCTCTTGTTTTCACGTTAGTACCTCAGTGGGTTCACGTCAAAAGCCAGAACACCTTCTTCTAGGTACGACTCAAGTTCTGCCTTTACCACTGTACTATCGCTTGTTGATGCACTTACATTTATTTTCCCAGCTGGTGGTATGTAGGCAAAAAGACGAGGGCGTTTTGCACTCATGTCAGCCTTGTCTTATTTGGTGCTTATGGTGATGAAAGGCTCCCTCTCTGGAATTGTGTTCTTCAAAGATGACTGAGTTTTGACTGAAATAATTAGGTCGACAATCTTCAAAATCTTTTCCTTTTTTATTTCCTCACATGGCAGCCATGCCAGCTTAAACCTGGGGTCCATGACAGCTGCGGCAATTACGTCAGTCTTCTCAAAAAATGGATGCAACCTGTTTTTGATAGAAGACTGTAGTGCATTAGCCAAGTTTAAGCATCAGATTGGTTTACTTTTCATGAATAGTTTGAGGCTGTGCTCAAGGCCAAATACAACTGGTGCAACGCAAGAAAGTGTCACCATGTTTTCTCCTTCCACTTGCGATATTGCCTCTTGGAATGGTTCCAAAACTTTTATAACTTCTTTTAGCATTGATATTTCTATTCCCTTCAATTCTTCTATGGTCTTGCATGATCCTAGGGGATGAAGAGCTGAGTTGACACCATTGACATCTTTGAGAAATGACCTAAGCATAGTCAGTTGAGAGTTCCATCTAGTAGCATTGGCAGCCTGCAGTGAAACCCGAATCTTTTCCAAGAATGGTGCTGCCACAGTAGATCAACGTACTGCAGCTACAATACTACAGCACTTGTGTATCACAGTTGCAATTGCGCTGTTTCTGACAGAGGGATCATTGAAGGCATCTCGTATGCAGAGTTGTTGTTGTGTGTGTAAAGCAACTGGACCGATCCGGTGGAAAAAGGGCAAGGACCTCATTCAAATCAAGTTCTTCCAAAATATCAAGGTTATTGGTGTCTCCATTTTCATCGATACTTTCTTTGCTCACTTCATTTCCATATAATCCTGGTAGACAGACAGCAAATGCTCTCACCATAGACGAAGCATTGTCTGCAACCACCTTCCTCACCTTGCCACGAATTCCGAATTTATTGACTATATTCTCATATGCTGTAGCAATATTCACACCTGTGTATCGTTCCACAAACTGATCACAAACAATGACACGTGACTTTAGCTCCCATGATGAGTTAATGAAGTGCACAGTGACAGCAAAAAAAAAAAGACATAATTTTTTCGATTCGTCCAGAGGTCCAATGTCAGGTAAATAATACTGAGGTTTTCAAATTCTTTCATCAATTGCAACTCAATGTCTTTCGCTCTCAGCAGAAGTAAACTGCTTTCAAGTCTGGTTCTGTTTGGAAACACGAAGCGTGGTTTTGCTTCATGTAGAAGAGCTCTAAAAGTCTTACTTTCCACAATACTCAAAGGCAGGTGGTCACATACAATGGAATCTAAGAGTTTCTTTACCATAGACTGTTGTTTGATGTGATTAGTGTTAAATTTGTTCTCTTGTGGAGGCTTGGTTTTGAAGAACGAGGTTATTTTGTGCTGTGAATGTGATGCACAGCTCTCATGCTTCTTCTTTTCCTCTTCAGCTCTCAGTGTCTCATATTCAGCATACTGAACTTTGTGAACTATTCTCAGGTGGATAACTAGGTTAGATGTTGCCTTACTTTATGCTGAATACGACTGCAAACAGTCAGCTATGAGGTTCTTGTCAGTAGACTTGACCATGACAGAATAAAACTTTGCCAGTGTAGCTGATAGTTGAGGCAATTTTACGTCCTCCAGGGCCTACTCATCCCCAATGGAAGGGCCATCTAGTGTATCAAAGTCTTTGTTATCCATCTGCAAAGAGAAAAAGATGGGAAGTAATAACCAATTTAATTTCACTTAGTTGTTGTTGTTGTTGTTGTTTTTCTTCTTCTTATTCTTTTATTATTATCATTATTACTAGCAGGTCCACGTCCTATGAACGGTTGTTATTGATGAAAAATTAGAATTGGAAAGAGAATGCATGCACTTTAGTGACCTTGCCTCTATTATAGCACAATTGAGGTTTTGTATGTCGTCCTCCTCCTTAGCTACAGCCAACGCTTGTCACTTGTGTCAGTGCTGCCAATAAACTAAGTACAGAACTCACGCCACCAGCGACAGCAAGTGTGACAGGGACGGTAGTGCTATATCTGTCCAACTACCATCATGGTAGTGGGTGGGGCAGGGATGGTTGTACAGGAACGTGACGTGTACTCGTACGCGATGTGTACGCGACGTGTAAATGACCCTTCATAGTTTCGTGAACCATGGTTGTTGACCTCTCTCTCTCTCTCTCTCTCTCTCTCTCTCTCTCTCTCTATCTATCTCTCTCTCTCTCTCTCTCTCTCTCTCTCTCTCTCTCTCTCTCTCTCTCTCTCTCTAATGATTTTGACTTGAAATATCAAATATCAATACAAATACAAAATACTTTTTTTTCTGGGTGCCATGATACAAATAAAAATACAAAATACTTTTTCTCTGGATGCTAAAATACAAATACAAATGCAAATACATTAAAATTGTATTTAAATACAATCCAAATACATTAAAATTGTATTTAAATACAATCCAAATCAAATACAATTGTACTTGATCCACCGCTGATATATATATATATATATATATATATATATATATATATATATATATATATATATATATATATTTATATATATATATATATGTAAAGGTATATATATATATACATATATATATATATATATATATATATATATATATATATATATATATATATGCATATATATATGTATGTGTATATATATATATATATATATATATATATATATATATATATATATATATATATATATATATATATATATAAACTCGAGGAATGTATAAGCAGTAGAAAAGACCCATCTTATCACCTTGAAAG
>NC_090750.1:9451705-9454205 GCF_036898095.1 Palaemon carinicauda
TAGAATTTGTGTTCTGTATATTGTTCAATTTTTTCAATAAGAGATTATGAAAATTTTTTTTATGAGAGTGCGGATGTGAACGTAGAAGTTTAATTACTTTTTTCTTAACTATATAGATGTCATGGATATACGTCCAAGTACTATTTTTCAAAAAATCTATAACCGTTTTCTCTTTTATTTGGATGAAGCTAAAAGAAATCCATCTAATGTTCTCAACAATGATTTTCTAACACTAATTACCCAATTTGTCGTAATTTCGAAATAAATTATATTCTTTATCGCAATTTAGTAGCAGTGACTGGAAGTCACATAACTATGAAAACCTAAGTTAACCACTGAGGAGTGGATTAATTGATGAGTTCTCCGGAAATTGGTAGTTGCCTCACTTAAGGGGGAATTGGTTGAGAGATATCACTTACTGAGACTTGTCTTGGTTCAGAGGAGGCAGTGAACTTCATGATGATTGCCTTTTAAAATTGTTTGTATCGTTAATAGAATTTTTATCTTTCTCTAACCAATGGTTCCCGATTTACATAATAATACAATGTTTTTCATCGACATTATTTCATATTGTCCTTTCCTAGGTAATTTATCCAGAATTTTGATGTTTTTTGCGTCCAATATATATGACATAGAGACAATAAATAGCCTGTATTATTATTATTATTATTATTATTATTATTATTATTATTATTATTATCACGAAGTAGTGAGGGTGAGAACGGGTGTAAGAAATAATTTAAGAGGCTGGAGTGGATATGAATATGTTGAGGTGGTTTTGCCATGTTCACAAAAGGGAAAGCGGCTCCATGCTAAAAAAGGTGATGAATGCAAGAGTTGATGGAAGAAGTACAATAGGGATGCCAAAGTTTGGGTGCACTGATGGAGTGAAAAAAGCTCTGGATGATAGGAGGATAGATTGAGAGATGCAAGAAAGCGTGCTAGAAATAGGAATATATGGCGAGCAATTGTAACGCAGTTCCGCCCAGCTGCTTCCTTCGGTGGTCTTCTTGGAGGACTGCGGAGGTAGCAGCAGTAGGGATTCAGCGCTATGAAGCTTCATCTGTGGTGGATAACGGGAGAGAGTGGGCTTTGGCACCATAGCAGTATCAGCCAAACTCGGTTGAGTCCTTCGTCAGGCTGGGAGGAGCGTAGAGAGGAAAAGTCCTGGTTTTTTCATTTGTTTGATGACGGCTACCCACCAAAATTTGGTGAAGTGCCTTGGTATTATTATTATTATTATTATTATTATTATTATGAACGTGTAGAAGGAAAAACCTACTTAATAAGTATACCAGCCAAATAAATTTTATTGCAAACTTTCTAATTCTTGTTAAACGAAAATTATGAGAAAAGTTATCCCCACCATTGGATATTGTTTAGTTCCCCTCGACACAGGCCGAGGTCCCAGCTGGTTTCCTCGTTAATATTCCATTAGGACTTTCTGAATTAAGGGGGAATAGTGCGAGTCTGAGATTTCTTATTAATTTCCCTTTTTCATATTAAGACTTATTTCTCACCAAAATTAGTTTTCCTTTTTATATCGTTATCCTTATAAAGTAACCGTTATTTCTATTTCATGATTTGTCACAACTTTTAGGCTTTTTTTTTCATATGAAAATGATAAAAGTTCTAACTATCACAGTATTTTTTTATGCTTATATTCCGGTTGTTAATTGAGCTTTGTCTAGAGAGTTGAAAGGTTATAATGCTTCAGGAAGAAAAGAAAAAAACCAGGCAATGAATACAATTATAAATCATTAAAACCATGCCATTATAACAGCTAAAGAGATAAATAGAACCATATAAGAACAGTCGCTTACTGAAAGAAAAGGGCATATCCTCCTCGTGTACCCCAATGAGCATTACCATATGATATATGAAGGGCATAAAAATCTACTCAAATATACTGTATAACAACGTTGAGATATATGGAATATATATATATATATATATATATATATATATATATATATATATATATATATATATATATACATGCATATATATATATATATATATATATATATATATATATATATTTATATATATATATATATATATATATATATATATATATATATATATATATATATATATATATGCATATATATATATATATATATATATATATATATGTATATGTATATATATATATATATATATATATATATATATATATATATATATATATACATACACAAACGGAAATAACGTTACACAGTACGATCTTCTGTGATAAACATGCAGTACACCGGAGAAACCTCACACTCACGATATATTTATTTTTTGCTAAATTGTTGATCTCTCTCTCTCTCTCTCTCTCTCTCTCTCTCCTCTCTCTCTCTCTCTCTCTCTCTCCTCTCTCTCTCTCATTTAATTTCAGAATTTAATAAGGCAAAATCATGTGAATTAGCTTAAGAGGAGGTATTTCCTAGGAAAGAGTAAAGAGATTTCTTCTTTTCCCTCCCATTGATAATGTTGCTATGCGGTCTAGGAA
>NC_090750.1:9469205-9476705 GCF_036898095.1 Palaemon carinicauda
ATATATATATATATATATATATATATATATATATATATATATATATATATATATATATAATAGAAGCTAAGCAATAACTCTATTTCGAAAAGCAAGATACTATAAGACCAAGGGCTCCAACAAGGAAAAAAAGTCCAGTACGGGAAGATGAAAAGGAAATGAAAACCTTACAAGGGAAGAAAACAATTAAAAAAAGATATTTTAAAAACAGTAAATTATATCTTACATAAATAAAATATGAAATGTCATATAACGAGAGGAAGGTAAAGAAGATAGAATAAGGTGTCCGAGTGTATCCCCAGGGAAGAAAACTCTAATCCAAGACAGTGGAAGGCCATGGTACAAAGGCTATGGCACTACCCAAGACTAGAGAACAGTGGTTTGATTTTAGAGTGTCCTTTTCCTTGAAAAAATGCTTACCATAGCTAAAGTGTCTCTTCTACCCTTCCCAAGAGGAAAATAACCACTTTACAATTGCAGTGCAATAGATATTCCCTTGAGTTAAGAATTGTTTGGTAATATCAGTGCTGTCAGGTGTATGAGGACAGACGAGAATGAGGAAAAAATATGCCAGACTGTTCGGTGTACAGTATATGTAGTGAAAGACAGAATGAACTGTAACCAGAGAGAAGGATCCAATATAGGACTGCCTGGGCAGTCAAAGGACGCCACAACACTCTAGCAATGGAAAATGAAATATCATTGGAAGGAAAAAGTATTGATAAGTTGGAAATATATATATATGTATATATATATATATATATATATATATATATATATATATATATATATATATATGTATATATATATATATATATATATATATATATATATATATATATATATTTATATATATATATAACTATAAATATAAATATATATATATATATATATATATATATATATATATATATATATATATATATATATATATATATATATATATATATATATATTTATATATATGTATATGTATATAGATATATATATATATATATATATATATATATATATATATATATATATATATATATATATATATATATATATATACATATATATATATATATATATATATATATATATATATAGATATATATATATATATATATATATATATATATATATGTATATATATATATATATATATATATATATCTATAGATATATATATATATATATATATATATATATATATATATATATATATATATATAGATAAATATATATATATATATATATATATATATATATGTATATGTATATAAATTTATATATATATATATATATATATATATATATATATATATATATATATATGTCTTACTTATAACTGTAATCGAGCAGTTTAACATGTTTTTTCAAAAAGGCCCATAAAAGAAACACAGGAAATATGAATAAATCACACTATATTTCGGTCAATATACATCGACCCTCTTCAGGATGTGAAGTAAAAATGAGGGATACAGTGGAGAGTGACGGTTTATATATGAAAGCAAATGGGTGTGTTCAATTGTTCTATAGTTGTTATAATTGCTGGAAGGATTAGCCAAATTTAATTACATCCAGGTGCGTCTTCTTATTGTTGAGCCGCTTGGAGGAAGTCTTGACCTCTGATGCATGTCTGGTGGTCGGTCTCCGTGGATTATCTTCTTAATGATAGGGTTGAGAAGAGTATTGTCCACTGTGTCAGCTTTCCATTGGCCCCCAGATAGGTTCATTGTGTTTGATTGATTTATGATGGCTGATTCCAGGATTTTCCTTCCGTACGGACAGGTACTCTTAAAAAGCAAAGACGACTCACTCCAGTTAATCTGGTGCCCTAAATCCCTAAGGTGAATGAAAATCCCCGAGTTTTCATACCCATATCTAACAGATCTTTTTTGTTCAGATAATCTTTGAGATAGCGAACGGCCCGTTTGCCCAACGTACACTTTTTCACAATCCCCACATGGTACTTTGTAAACGCCGGATTCTATATCTCTTTTATTTTGATAAACATTAATAAGGGCGCTTCCTATGGTCTTTGGATATGAAAAAACAAAGGGGTTCTCAGTTTTGATATAATTTGTTATATTTTTAATACCTTCTATATATGGGAGTTTTATCTTATTTTTAAAATCTCTTTGGTTAGTAACATCATGATCTTTATAATATATCGTGTTGGCTTTGTTGATGGCCTTTTCTATGACATACGTCGGGTAGAATAGCTGGGCGAGTTGTTTACGGATGATTTCAAATTCTTTATTTAGGTAGGCTGGGGAACAGATTCTCAAACCTCTAAGAAATAGATTGCAAGCTACTCCAATTTTTACAGAAATGTCGTGATAACTAAAGAAATGAATGTAGGAAATAAAGTTGGTTTTCTATACACTAATCCTTCCAGCAATTATAACAACTATAGAACAATTGAACACACCCTTTTGCTTTCATATATAAACCGTCACTCTCCACTGTATTATTATTATTATTATTATTATTACTATCCAAGCTACAACCCTAGTTGGAAAAGCAAGATGCTATAAGCCCAGGGGCTCCAACAGGGAAAAATAGCCCAGTGAGGAAAGGAAATAAGGAAATAAATAAATGAAGAGAACAAATTAACAATAAATCATTCTAAAATAAGAAACAACATCAAAACAGACATGTCATATAATAAACTATCAACAACATCAAAAACAAATATGTCATAAATAAACTATAAAAAGACTATGTCCGCCTGGTCAACAAAAAAGCATTTGCTCCAACTTTGAACTTTTGAAGTTCTACTGATTCAACCACCCGATTAGGAAGATCATTCCACAACTTGGTCACAGCTGGAATAAAACTTCTAGAGTACTGCGTAGTATTGAGCCTCGTGATGGAGAAGGCTAGGCTATTAGAATTAACTGCCTGCCTAGTATTACGAACAGGATAGAATTGTCCAGGGAGATCTGAATGTAAAGGATGGTCAGAGTTGTGAAAAATCTTATGCAACATACATAATGAACTAATTGAACGACGGTGCCAGAGATTAATATCTAGATCAGGAATAAGAAATTTAATAGACCGTAAGTTTCTGTCCAACAAATTAAGATGAGAATCAGCAGGTGAAGACCAGACAGGAGAACAATACTCAAAACAAGGTAGAATGAAAGAATTAAAACACTTCTTCAGAATAGATTGATCACCGAAAATCTTGGAAGACTTTCTCAATAAGCCTATTTTTTGTGAAATTGAAGAAGACACAGACCTTATATGTTTCTCAAAAGTAAATTTACTGTCGAGAATCACACCTAAAATTTTGAAAGAGTCATACATATTTAAAGAAACATTATCAATACTGAGATCCGGATGTTGAGGAACCACCGTCCTTGACCTACTTACAATCATACTTTGAGTTTTGTTAGGATTCAACTTCATGCCCCATAATTTGCACCATGCACTAATTCTAGCTAAATCTCTATTAAGGGATTCACCAACCCTAGATCTACATTCAGGGGATGGAATTGATGCAAAGAGAGTAGCATCATCTGCATATGCAACAAGCTTGTTTTCTAGGCCAAACCACATGTCATGTGTATATAGTATGAAAAGTAATGGGCCAAGAACACTACCCTGTGGAACACCAGATATCACATTCCTATAATCACTATGGTGCCCATCAACAACAACTCTTTGAGATCTATTACTTAAAAAATCAGTAATAATGCTAAGAAACAACCCACCCACTCCCAACTGTTTCAGTTTGAAAACAAGGGCCTCATGATTAACACGGTCAAAGGCAGCACTAAAATCAAGGCCAATCATACGAACTTCCCGACCACAATCAAGGGATTTCTGTACAGCATTGGAGATTGTGAGAAGGGCATCACATGCTCCAAGGCCTTTACGAAAACCAAATTGCAAACTAGGGAGTAGATGATTACCTTCAGCAAACCTATTAAGACGTTTTGCCAGAAGACGTTCAAAAACTTTAGATAATATGGGAGTTATGGAAATTGGGCGGTAATCAGTGGGACTTGAGCTACCACAAACACATTTACATAGAGGAGTAACATTACCAATTCTCCAACTAGTGCTAAAAGCTCCTCTTCTTGCTAACTTCCGCAAAATAACAGATAACTTTGGAGCTAAGAAATTTGCTGCCTTTATAAAAAACAAAGGAAAAATACCATTTGGGTCTACACCTCCATAAGCATCAAGGTCCATCAACAGAGCTTTAATCTCATGAGATCGAAAAGCTAAACTAGTTAGTTTAGCCTCAGGAAAACAGGAATGAGGAAGTTCAAGTTTTTCATTACTCTGTTTACTGTCAAAAACATCAGCCAAAAGGGTTGCCTTTTCCTTTGGACAGTGAGTGACTGAGCCATCTGGTTTAAGTAAAGGAGGAACTGTTGCATCTACACCAAAGAGTGCAGATTTAAGGGTAGACCACCATTTATGTTCCTGAGTTGTACCAGAAAGTGTTTCTTTTATGGTTAAATTGTACTCCTTTTCAGTTGAGGCATAAACTCTCTGAGCAAAAGCTCGAAGCTGAGTATAGTTGTTCCAGGTCAAATCTGATCTGTTACCCTTCCAAAGTTGATAGGCCTCCTGCTTCTCCAAAAAAGCACGTCTACAATCATCATTGAACCACGGTTTGTCCTTCACTCGGTACCTTAGCACACGAGAAGGGATACGCCTATCAATTATGTTGACTATCCCTCATTTTTACTTTACATCCTGAAGAGGGTCGATGTTTATTGACCGAAATATAGTGTGATTTATTCTTATTTCCTGTGTTTCTTTTATGGGCCTTTTTGAAAAAACATATATATATATATATATATATATATATATATATGTATATATATATATATATATATATATATATATATATATATATATATATATATATATATATATATATATATATAACTGACAAAGAACTGAGGTAAATCCTCCGTTAGTTACGAAACTCACATGGTCAATAATTTTACTACAACAAAAGGTTGAAATATAGTTCCAAGTAATCTAACTTTCAGACAGTATTTTGGACAGCGGAAAAAAAAATAAAAATAAATATGAAATATTACACTAAATAGATAGTGGTTAATAATCAATCAAATATTATTGTAAAATAAAAAACACCCATCATGAAGCACCTATAAAAGAATGAACAGGCAAACAGAGTAACACCCCAACAACAAATATATAAACAAAATGGAACTGATCTCTAATGCATGTGTCGGAATATAAGGTCCACCTGGGCATAAATATCTATGTTGGCTGGATTACAGTGATCAATTGCAAACAAAGGGAAGAGAGCCACTTATTCAAAGTTTGCCCATTACTTTTCATCCCTTTTTATTCATTTTGATGTAATTTCATGAATGATTCATAATTTTCATACACACACACACACACACACACACACACACACATATATATATATATATATATATATATATATATATATATATATATATATATATATATCTTTATATTGTATATATACATTATATATATATATATATATATATATATATATATATATATATATATATACATAAATATATATATATATATATATATATATATGTATATATATATATATATATATATATATATATATATATATATATATATATATATATATATATATGTATATATATATATATATATATATATATATATATACACACATATATATATATATATATATATATATATATATATATATATACATATATATATGCATATATATTCATATATATATATATATATATATATATATATATATATATATATATATATATCCTTAGTTCCTATCCTCACTGGGTTATTTTTCCCTATCGAAGCTTTTGGGCTTATAGCATCTTGCTTTTCCAACTAGGGTTGTAGCTTGGCTAGTAATAATATATATATATATATATATATATATATATATATATATATATATATATATATATATATATATATATATATATATATATATATATATACTTGAAGCTAACGAAAAAATTGATGTGCCCATGATTGAATTCAGTGTGTTTGAAGTTGAAGCTATTATTAAGAAACTCAAGATATGGAAAGCCCTCTTTATAGCCCACGATGGAATAACTGCTGAGATGATATTGGTCGTCAATGAAGTGTATCTCAGAATACTTACATGATTATTTTGTTGAATATGGCGTGATGAATGGGATGTAGGAGTTTTGTTATAAATAGCCAAAAAATGGAGATCATCCTGATTTCAACAATTACTGAGGCATCACACTTACGTCAGTTGTCATGGAAATGTATATAGTATTTAGAAAAGGTTAGAAGTTGTGGCCAATATTTTATTTCAAGACATGTTTTACAGAAATTTTCAAAATATATAAATTCACTTTTGATGGCATTTATGAACTATGAAAAAGGCTTTCATAGTGTACTGTACACCATCCACTATTCTCAAGATTCCTGAGTTATTTTGGAGTTCCTCTCAAATATGTATATTTGATTAAGTCTGTTCAAGATCATAACAAGGGCAAAGTTAATGCTAATGAATCAGCATGAGAAGAGATTCCAGCAAACAGTAGAATATTCCAAAGGATTATGTTATCAACTATGTTTTTCATCCTTCTCGTTGATTTTGTTAAGCAAAGAACAGTTGGGGGTGGCATAGAAGGAGTGGACCGGAATAGTAATAAGAAAATAAAGGACTTAGAGTATGCTGATGATTCTGTCCCTATTAGCAGAAAAGAAAAGAATTTATAACGCTTACTTACTAAAATGCATGAAATATTAACTGACGTTGGGCTCAGGATATATAGAAGAAAGACACAGAAGATGAGTACAGAACATGTACTGAAAGATGAAATATAATTGGAAGGAGAAGAGATTAACGAGGTAGAATTATTTAAATATGTAGTAACTCTGATATCTAATACAGAGTCTATAGAACTAGGATTCAATGAAAGATTGAAAAAGAAATTGCATATAAAAACCAGCTTATATATCAGTTCAGTGAGATTTGTGTTACTGTATGAGCAGGAGTCTTAGTATGACAATGAACAATATCCAAGGGATTTTGTAGATCCGACAACAAAGCCCTCAAAAGAATATTGGGAGGTAAACAGCAAAGCAGGATTAGAAAGGAAACTATAAAAGGAAATAATCAAGCGCCATATGTGGATGAGATCATGGTTTGGGTGGTCGATGGAGACGATTTGGGCATGCTCTTTGCCCTCCACACGAGAGCTTAGTTCACCAAGCTTTTAACTGGGCTCCACAAGGCCCTGAAAGAGTAAGATTAGAATCGATTAGTTTTGTACCTGACATTAGGATTGGAATCTAGCGTCTTCTAATTAACGACAATGCCGCTACCAAAATCGCAATGGGAGGTCTAAAAATAAGCCCGACACTAAATATAAATTGCATTTAGCATTTACCTGGTGACACCAATAATATTGGATCTAGTTTTATCTAACTTCCCGAAAAACCGTGTGATCAAATAGGCTGATTTTAATTTGTATAACATTTGATGATTTAATA
>NC_090750.1:9484205-9499205 GCF_036898095.1 Palaemon carinicauda
GGACATTCCTTGTAGCATTGAGCGTGGTGTTACAAATACAGTACCACGGGAGGGATACTGTGAAGATCTTTTCTTTTAGAAGAGATGGGTGGGGCCATCAGGACGACATGGCCATCTCACCCAAAAATAGATTTTTCGCTTCGCTCAAAATCCGTTTTTTGGGCTCAAGCCATGTCGTCGTGATGGAAGCAAACCAGAGCATTAGTGTATCTGTGGATTTTTAATCAGTGCCTTAACCTTATAACAACCTTTTCTATGGTCATGGGGACCACATGAGACAACTGACGTTACCGTTATTCGTCCCCATCACTAATCATAACCAATGTTAGTGCTTCCTGCCGCCTACAGGGAACAGTCATTCTAGACAGTAGAAAAGGGATCTTGAGGTTAACATACAAAGTATGACCAAACATAAGTACACACTGAATATACAAATAGTCTCATAGTTGTATATTTGCTAAAATAACATCCGTGTCTCTTTTATCTATTATTTGATGCATGCAAATATATGAGGGATACTTACTTTGGTAAGTTGAAGAACTCTGGCATGTATACATACAATTGTCTGGCGAAGGTGGACGCACTACATTCTAATAGATATTTATTACTAATAAATGACTAAAAGATGTTCAGTAAAACGAATGTAGTATGACAATGGGATTATACCTGTAACCAGTACAGAGACTATATTTCCTTCTTGAAGGAAGAAATGATGAGTGCCACTCTCAGACTGAAGAGAATTATAAAACAATTTCTCTTCATAATTCCTGTACTGGTTACTTCTATCTGCACTGTGTGCTTCGTACACCGGCACTAGTGCTATCTGTATAATTCCACACCTGAGATTTTGAACAGAGTCAATGTTATCATGGTAACACTTAATTAAAAGAAGTTACACCTAGGAAGGGTGACCTCTTCTCCCTTTAATCGACAGTCCCAGTCAATTAGCTGTTCATCGTAGAATTACACGGCAGGTTAAATATTCTACCTGGCGTCACCACATATTGCTTCAGATCATGGATTTGTCTAGCATAGTGTATGTAGAACACTCTGGATGATTCTCATCCGTTACATGTGCGAGGACATGTGAGGTCCCAAACCAAAAACTGTTTACTACAGTAATTAGGGGGCAGGTTTTTATACACTACCTGCCGCCACTACGAAGTGTTTCAGTTCATGCACTTGTTTTGCATAGTGTTTGTAAAACACTCTGGATGATTTCCATCCAGTGTATGAACGAAGGCGCTCAAAGTCCATATACTGAAAGAAGTTCAGTGATGAAGCAATCTTTCTCGGATCATGACCTGCTTGAGTACTGTCCAGATCCGCTCTACGAATAAAGTAGGTGAGCTTCGCCCTTAGTTGTTTTAGGGATAAATTTGATCGAGAAGTTTCTCCTTTAAAGAGCTGTCCTCCCCTGAAGTCTGAAGTTCTACGAAGATAGACCTTTAGACACTCTACATGACATAGAGAGACATCTTCCTTCAGAGGGCAGATTCTCCAGGGACCCCACCTCTTAGTGGGTAGCTCGTTTTTAGCGAGAAAGGATGGATCAGGAAATAGATTCATTTCTCCCAATTCCGTGAACTGAATGTGGCTCTCATTTCTGGAGAGGGCCACTATTTCACTAACTCTAGCCCCGAAAGCGATAGCGAACAGAAAAATAACCTTTTATTTCCAAAGGAGAGGAGAGTTGATGTGACTAAGGGCTTCGATAGTTTTTAAACATAGGAATCCCTGAGCCAGAGAAAGTCGAGACTTCTAGAAGCCTATCTTGCATCTATGATGTCCCAGGAACCGGGTCATCTTTTGAATGCCCATTGGCCGGACACTTCAGGTGTTGTTGCCCACTCCTGCCTCTTGATCAGTTATATTAATACCTGAACTATTTCTAGGCTTGAGTTTGACATGACTAAGTTCGTCAATCCTTTGAAGATACTTAGAACTGTGAGTCCGAAACGTATCTTCCTTAGGATGAATGTTACTCTCTGTAACATGAATTATAGATAGGAGGAAGGGGGAATGGTTGACTGGAAGGTTCCGAAGGACACCTTTTAGGTCTGACAAGACTACGAACACCCTTAACCCTGGACAGGTAGCGTGGATAAACTCTCCCGCTATAGGTAGCGTGGTGTCATATGTGTTACGTTCACTTTGGGTGCTTATACCTACTTACCATTATGGGCTTATTTTTTTTAGTTTACTAATTTAAAGACTTTACTTTCAATTGGTGAAAAAGAAAAACATCCTGAATATAGAAATAACACTTTACTTACTAAAATAATAAAATAAGTATACAAATATATATTAGTTCAATTAACAGGCACTGTACACTTAAAAATAATGATCTTCATTAATACAAAGTATGCTCTTCAAAGTATAAGAATTGCTTAATGGATTGATGTAAAGACAGCGAGGATTGGAGCAAAACTGCAAAATCAGTAAAGAAAAGAAAAAGTGGTAAATTTTTTATACAAAAAATCACTAAAATTCTTGGTGTGAAAGGAAGGCTATATTTATTGTAGTAATACTTATTGGATCTGGATAAAATTTTCCAAAAGTCATCTACAATGATCCTAGATGATGGCAAAACAATAAAAAAAAAATATATCCAGTTACTATAAACTGGAAAAGAATGGCTTGGTTTCAATGTAACCCCTACCACACGAGATTTACGGAAATGAAAGGCAAATTTAGAGTAATAATAAATGATGGATATGCATGAAATTTTGACAAAGTAATCTTAAATGACCCTAGATGAGGGCAAAAATGTTAAATATTATATTTAGTAAGTGTAAACTGGTCAAAAAAACTAATTGGGGAAACTTACCACGTGCGATGGCACTGGTTGCAGACGTAGTTGACATGCAAGTTACATGCAGGCTTATGGCACTTCGCACACAGAAGCTTGGTCCTGGCATGAGAAGTCGAAAAGAAGAGAGGGCATCTGTGGCGCTTCTCACTATGTTTTTGAGTGTCTGGGGCTTCGTCTTCGGGCCCTTTTCACTCAAAAACAGAGCAAATGAGGTAAGTCACGTCCCTTGGGAGGTACCTCTTTTGCAAAAGTCGACTAAGTGCCCAGTCACGGGCGAGTTCCATGGCCAAATCTACATAAAATTGCCTCCTATTGTATAACTTGTTGCCTGGTAAGTTTTGGTGGATGTAGAAGGCATTGTTCAGCACAATATTTAGTACACCATAGAAGATACATACAGGCCACCTCCGTGTCTTCCTACTGCAGGTCAGGGCAGAACATATTTGGTCGAAGGTGTCGACTCCTCCCTTCGTTGCATTATAAAACATATGAATGTGGCTTTTTTTGGTTTTCAATAACCGTGGGATTGTGATGGACAATTGAAAAAATCTGGATCCTTTTCGTGGTCTTCACACGTTGGCACAAAAGTGTGACCTTGTCCTCGTAGTTTTACGAGGCCACACATTCGCCCAAACCCAGGGGTGTTGTCAGCATCACAGAAGGCGTGTAAGGTTTGGGACGAATAGTGCCAACTAAATGCATCCCAAATTGACGGAGACCCCTGGCTAAGGGCAAGGAAGTAAACCAGTTATCGGTGGTAACAATACGGTCAGTCTTCCTGAAGGGGCGGGTTAGCTCCATCGTGAAGTACTCTCCCAAGGGTGTACTTGTAGTGGTAGTCCCCTTGCCCAAGTAGGGAATTGCATTGCACATGTAGTATGTCTCTGCATCACAGGCCATAATTAACTTGATGCCATACCTAAGAGAAAAGAAATAAAATGCAATCAGTAAATCAACAATCAACACTCACAGGTAATCAATGATAATAAAATAAAATGAAATTAAATAAAATAGAATGAAATGAAATAAAATAAAATATACATATATCAATAAAATATACTGTACAAAATAAATAAATAATGAATGTTAATAATTTATATATAATGGAATAAATACGAATGACAATAATAAAAAAAAAATATTTTTAGTCATCAATGAACATGTAGTCATTATAAAAATGTAATAAGATTCACACTGAACATAAATAGAATGTACTGTACATAATAAATAATGAATGAATGTTAGTAATTTATATCTAATTAAATAAATGCCCATTCCAATATTAAAAAAATATATTTTTGGTCATCAATGAATATGTAGGAATTATAAACATGAAATAAGATTTATACTGAAGAAAATGCAATAAAATCTATATGAGGAAAATTGAAATCTTTTACTTACTTTGCTGGTTTATTCGGGATGTACATCCTAAGAGCACACCGTCCCCTGAAGGCGAGGAGCTGCTCATCCATAGTAAGATGCCCACTTGGTTCATAGTTTGCAATGCAGTTTGCAATGACCTGGTCCCACAAACTCCTTATAGCAGCAAATCTGTCAGTCTTCACACGTTCCTTCCTCGTGGCAATGCTGTCAAATTGTAGAGCCCTCTGAATAAAGCAGAAGTGGCGCTCACTCATGACACTCCTGTAGAAGGGACATCCTTGATACTTGGAGAACATCCTTCCGTGCCCCTGTCATGATGAGGATCCCAAGGAACGCACGGAACTCCATGAGGGTCAGGTCCTTCAAGGTGGGGTCGTTTTGCCGCTTGCACTTGTTTCTGAGGATGATGATCTTTTCGTTGGTGTAGAAGACCACTTCAGCAAGTAAGGCATCCGGCAAAAACTTGGCAAAAACTTCGGCAGGAGTACTACACCCGATGACGCTCATGGTAGGGCCAGCATTGTCGAATTGGTCGATCTTCATAATGGGGTGCCACCTTCCGCAGGGCGAAGAGGGCCTCTCCTCCTTTTCCTACTCCTGAGCTCTACGGCACTAAGGTAAGGATCAGCTGGAGACTCTGAAGGAGACGCTGAAGGAGGCACAGGAGACGCTGAAGGAGGCACAGGAGACGCTGAAGGAGGCACAGGAGACGCTGCAGAGGACACAGGAGAGGCTGAAGGAGGCACAGGAGACGCTGCAGAGGACACAGGAGACGCTGAAGGAGGCACAGGAGATGCTGCAGAGGACACAGGAGACGGTGAAGGTGGCCTATGAGCGAGGGAACGCGAAGGAACTGCATGCGAGGTAGCCAAATCTTGCATCACATTGGCTACTTCTCCCTCAAGATTAGCAGCCAAAAGTTGGGCCTCTTCCTCCTCTTCCTGCCAAGTTACGACATCGTGAAGGTCGTTAAGTACACTAACTGCCTCATACGTCGATGTAGAAGGTTCTTCTGCATCACTACTCGTGAAGAGAACCTCCAAAACCTCTTCCTCCGACAGGTTTCTCTTAGCCATGGCAAAATCTAAAAATAGGAAAAAATAAAAAATAAAAAATTATCCTCAAAATCACATATTTACTGCACTATGATCCAATATGGCGATTGGTATGGGTACTACAATAATCCACGAATACACTCATAACTTATAGCAAATGATAAAGTAATAAGTAATAAAGTAGTAATGTAAAATGCAAAAAGTTTGCGATGGCATCACTTACCCTCTTAACGCTAACGTAGTGTCAGATATGCACCAATTTCAACTTTGGAGGGTGATATCCGGTGAAAAGGCGGAGCAGAGATGATACACATGTTGCTTCTACCAAAGCTGGTGAACGACTGACTCACCCTGGAAAAGATGCTAGATCATGCGAGGCGTCGCTGCGCAGGAACCAAAAAACGAGTTTTGTGCAGAATCGTGGTGCAGATATGACACCACGCTACCTGTCCAGGGTTAATTGGAACAAGGTCCATATGTTCAGAAGGATTAACATTCAGAACTTGCTGTTTTTTATGAACTTGTTGAGTGGCGACAAGTTCAGAATGGCTCATTGATATCTTGAGTCCTTCTCATGAACACGAAGCAGCCTTCCCTGGAACTCGATGAGCTAAAGTTTTCTTACTACCTGTATGCTCTATAGCTCTCAGGTATACTCCTCCAGGAGGGTTTTGAACTGTAGGAGAAGGTAAGGAAATGATGGTAGGGACATTTCTATTTCCCATCAATGGGTGATCTTGAATAGGCTTTGGACCGAAGGATCAAAGGTCCTGCGATCCTGAGGGAAAGTTCCTCCTAGCCGAAGCGTCTTTATGCTTCGAGTAGTCAGTAGGCTTAGACTTTTGACCCTCTGCCTGTAGCACCGTGGTCACTTGAATAGTGGTATGTTGTGTAGCAGCCCAGATATATCCATCATTTTCGATCTTCTTTTTAGGTTGGGGACAAACAACCACGGAAGATTTTCTCTTTGAAGCAATGCCCCATTTTTGGAAAAAACTTATGTTCTCCATGGTGGCGTTCTTAATTACTTCCTTAATGACCTCGTGTGGGAAGAGGTCTTTACCCCATATGTTGGAAGATATTAGCTTCCTTGTTTTGGGTTCCACTGTTGCGTTAGCAAACACAAACTCTCTACATGTTCTCCCAGCCTTCATAAAAGCGTAAAGGTCCTTCACCAAGATAGCCATATGCATTTTGGCTAAGACCATGAGCATGTCTGGGGTTCTCTCGTAGGTTGAACACAACTCCATGTAGTTTTGTAGAGAAAGGGATGTGGTAAGTCTGTCTTTTGACTCCTGTTCATTACACAAGAGCAACTCAGACAATTTAGGGAGACATACCTTGAATTGTCGACTTGCGACGTCCTTGTCTAATTTTCCTACTGAAAATGTCAAATGGACTTCCTTCCAATACTTTTCCTGTCCGGGAAAAGCTGGTGACAAAGGCTTGCACTTGTGGGACATGGCTTACCCGCTTCTACCGCATTGGCAACAGAAGTAAATGCCTTCCCCATAAAGGGAAATGAGAGTGAAGTAGGAGCAAGAAAGGAAGGGTGTCCGTTATTCAGTGAGAATACCTTTGACTCTGAATAACCCGCCTTTCTTAGACTACCTGAAAGGATAGTCTGTGACTTATCATGGTCAAGAATCAAGACCTCCTTTGTTTCCGTTCCTTTTCTCGACTTTGGTTCGTACTTCAGTCGAACCCAACAATTAGAGAAAGCATCAAAGCTTGGCCAAAATTGAATTATGTCCAAAGGAACAGCACCTATTTTCTCTGAGATGCAGAGATTGCCATTTAAAATCAGCATCTGCTCCGCGAACCTCCAGGGATTGGTTATGGAGCATATTGGTAGGTCTTGATTCATGGGTCGTTTGACTGACCCCTGGGAAGCGACAAGAGAAACTTTACGAGGATCTATCTTGCGTTTTACTTCCTGCTTTTCGTTTTTTCACGGAAGCTCTCTATTTGATTCTTCAGTTGGATACATAATTGTAACAAATTATCCAAATTAGGGGTAGAAGACGAAGATGTCGACATCGATGGCTCTAAAGCCGGCACAGGCGGAGGAAATTCTGAAGCAACATTTTCCTCTTCTACCTTGGGGCATTTTTTGCCCTAATCCCAAAGGTTTTCTGATCGTCAGGGGATGTAGAGAGCTCCTGAGGCACTACTGTTTCCTCACTTGCTTCCGGAAATAGTAGCTTACGCATCCCATCATTAGGTAGGAAAGATCCCGGAGAGATCTTTTGAATGCCTCTCACCCAGTTGCCTAATTTATATTGAGCTGTATCCCTAGTCTCTGTAGACTGGGGATTTTCAAAACCTTCAGACATTAATGTCGGACATATATTGCTAACCTGTGGATTCCAATAATGTTGGGAACCGGAAATAATATTGCAGGGGCCATGAAACCTGCAAGTATTATGACCGTAAAAATACTTACTCTTGGCCTTGCAGAGGACTGCAGCACAAGGTATCTGATGTTCTTCCTGTAAAGAAAGGAAAACCAAATGAGTATACAATGGATTATCTCCTTGACAATCAACATGCAAATGTCCTTTACAATAGAGTAGCTTAGGATAGTAAGCTATAAAGGGATAGTAGGAGTTACATAATTGTGTACCCCTGTGAGCAAATGCTGTTGCCTCCCCTCAGTATTAGCTACATGGAGATTTCTCTATAGAGTAACTCCAAGTAGAAGGACTGTTACCCCTAGGGGTAGAGAAGTATCAAATCATTGTCCCAAAATAATGTTAATACTGTGGGGTCAGGATGACCGATTCTCTATCAGAATATTGAAGAAAACTATTCATTCAATATATGAACGGTACTAGCAGAATGCTCGTACAAGGGTACCCAAGGTATGTCAGAAAATACTACTGTATCATGGTACTGTAGTTTTCTAATTGCTGTAAGTCTATATTGCAATTTACTGGCTACTGTACATCATGTATCGTAGTCTAGTCATTATGCTGCCTTCATAGTGGCATATGATAGTATGGTCCACCTAGCATGAAGCCAGCTGGACTAGGAAAATAAAGACATATATTTGTATATCTCACTCAGCCTATTTTCTATAGTCTTCCTACTATATTAAAATATAGTTTCCTGATCAGGGAGACTCGATGAAAAAGGGTCCACCCTTTAAGGGTTAGGAGTGTATTACTCCTGCCTTGAAGTGTTTAATATTGTAGGGTAATTCTAATACTGATTTCTAATCAGGATATTGAAGAAATCATATTCATTCAATATAGGATTGGGCTCAGCAAATGCCTGTGTAGGATATCCAAAATATATTGGAAATAACTACTAGTATAAACTATATAGTAGTATTCTATCTGCAGTATATTCTATAATGCAGATATACTGGCTACCTGTATAAAATATACAGTAGTTCAGCCAGCATGTAGCCGGCATAGCTAGGTCTTGCCGGCATACCCAGCATGCTAGCTAGAGAGAGAGAGAGAGAGATAGCATGGAAAAAAGGCTACTCCTTACTGTGAATGTATACAGTAATTAAGGATGTAAACGTCTAATTTGACTGCCTTTTTCCAGAAAAAGGTTCTAATAGAAGGGGAGAATGTACCATTCAGGCTTCCATGCAGCTACAGTACTATTGCCGACAAGGTACCGCCGATATATTGCCGGCCGGCAAGTCCAGCAGTACCAGTACAGTCGGCGTGCTGCCAACTGAGTCAGCACTATCTGTGCCGGCCTGGCTGGCAATACCCCGGCAACAGGACCTGTAGCCGCAGTCCAAAGGGAGGACTGAAGAACCTTGGGAACAGAAGGGACTTCCCTCTCACGGCCATCATGGTCGCCGGCAATTGCCGACAGATGATGTGGTTAGCGGCAGTATGCTCTGCCGTCAGCCAAAGACATGACTAGAGAGGGAGTCTGGCTAGCTCCGGCAACCTACCAGCAAAGGTAAGGTTGCAAGATGCCGGCCTAAAGAAAGACAATGGCTCAGCCATCAAAAGTGGACAGAGGGGTAGGGAACAGGGTCCTGTAACAAGTGTGAAAGGAACTGGCAAAAATTGTCAGTCCTACCACCTGTAAAAGAAACTCTGTTTCGGTATCGGCAGAATCCTAGGTAACAAGAGAGACTCAGTTTTCCATCCCAGAGATTGCCGACACAGTTAAGGGGATGGCGGCTATAGAAAATTACTCTTCAGCCCAGAAAACTGTGGCATAGGACTAGTCTTTTAGTCGCAAGGAGAAGATGGTATCCTACCATAATTTCAAGTACGGCTAATGAGGGCTAACCTCCATTGCCGGCCACCTGGCCGGCAGGGGAATGATGGTATCCTACAACCCATTCGCCCTGCCGACAGGTCGCCGACATAAGACTAAATACTCTAAGATTCTGACTAAATCCAATAACTTGATGGTATACCACAACCAATGGTTAAGGGAAGAGGCAAGACAAACCCTAAGTTAACCCTGTCTGAATAAAATTCAAGGCACGGCTATTCGGGTTGTAGCCTGAGGCTACACTCAGAGGAAAAGAGATCACCCTTAAGTCTCCGAAGAGACGTGTAATATTTCATAACATTCTAGGAGGTATCAGTCTCCACTGAATGAAAACAATACACGAGGGTAACCGGGGAAAGTCTGAACGTATAGTAAAACGTCTAGGTACGGTTACCTAGGCTATACGAGATCTCGGTTACCTAAATCACCGAAGCTCTAACTATACGATCGACAGAAAAAAGGGCGAAACAAAAATTATGCACATTATCGAAACTTTACAAGAATAATTGCCTAAATAGCTAAATAATTAAAATAATTAAATAAAGCTATTAAAAACTGGAAGTCGTTCTGCTATCTAAATAACACATGCCAAACGAACGACGGCTCCATGGCGCCTCCAGTAACTGGCCTAGCTCATAAACACAATAAAATACTCTAATTTCATTGTGAAACAGGAGCTACAATATACTCATAGTAAAGACCCAATACTCAACTTTCCATAGGCGGAAGAAGATGGTGATAGCATAATAATAATCCTGTAAAACGATCAAAAAGTTAGATCACCAAGAAATATCACCGAGCGAGATCGCTACAAAAAAAAGGAATGTCCGCCGTAGTGGGAATAGCGCTGTTGTATTCCCAATAGAATTACGAGAGCGGGGGGAGCCTTTGGACGGCTCCCTTTTGCCACATCCTCCTCGAAGCCAAAACGCTGTTTGGGGTGCAGATTGCTATGGAGGCGTGTCAAGAATGCGTCCGCTGATATTTTGCAATATCCTTTGGAGAAATTTTAAGGATATTCGCCCCAGGAGTTAGAATTCTGGATACCTAAAGGTAAAATTCTCTGGGAATATCACTGTAGTACATATATCCCTTAGGAAGCTACTTAAAGGAACTTCCATCACGACGACATGGCTTGAGCACAAAAAAACATATCACAAACCTCCTTCTTAGATTCATATATATTTTTGAGTTTGTGATTATATTCTTGATGTGGCCGAATCCATCTTTTGCTATGGATATTCTAATCTATTTTTTTTTTTTTTTCTTTTTTTTTTTTTTTTTTTTGGTAGTGTAACCTAAATAATTAAATCATATGCTCTGTCTGACTCTTTCAGAATTGATTCTTATATCTGTTATTGGGTGATTTAATCTATGGTGAAAACCAATTATTCAGTTTTCTTTATTTATATTGTTAAACATCTTTTTCTGCTTGATTTGTCTGAGTTACGGATTAAAGCTTGAATCTTATCCTGGGAATCTACAAATAACGTAGTATCGTTAGAATATCTGAAAATCACTACTGTAATATCGACTCTTGCTAGCTTCATTCCTTCAATATCTCCAAAACCTCTCAATATCATTTTACTATATAAATGGAATAGCTTTGATGGAAACACTGGACCCTGTTGTACACTTTACTTAATGTGATGAGTCTCTGCTTCCTGATTTTCTACTATGAATAATGCCTCTTAATTCCAATATAAATTCTTTATCAATCTCATATCTTTCGCATCAATATTTATGTGTTCCTGTATCCTGATAAGATCTACGTCTAACCCAATCAAAAACCTATTCATAGTCAGCCAAACAAACGCTTAGATCCTTCTTAATTTCTGTTGATCTCTCCATCGTCATTCTAAGAATAAAAAAGTCCATTTCTTGTTCCTTCATCTCTAATAGAACTTCATGTTCCATTGCCAATCTGTGGTAGTATATGTTTCTTATTCCATTAAAGACAATTCTTGATATTATTTCTGTTATCTGACTCATAATACTGATAGTCCGGTGTTTATTGCACTCAAGTGTTCCTTATATTTTTGTTATTATAAGAAATATTTATTGATGCATGTGTTTTAGTCTTTACGTCTTCACATATTCTCTCCCCTGTTACCATTGATTTATGAATGATTTATTCTTCTGGAGCTGCGAATATATCTATTTCTATTTCTTCACCATAGGTTGCTTTATATATATATATGTATATATATATATATATATATATATATATATATATATATATATATATATATATATATATATATATATATATATATATATATATATATTTATGTGTATATATACATACATATATATATATATATATATATATATATATATATATATATATATATATATATACATACATATATATATATATATATATATATATATATATATATATATATATATATATATATATATTTATATATATATATATATATATATATATATATATATATATATATATATATATCTATATTTATATATATACATATATATATATATATATATATATATATATATTTGTATATATATATATATATATATATATATATATATATATATATATATATATATATATATATATATATGAATGTATGTGTGTGTGATTATCTATACATACACGTACTTCCACAACAGTTTTGATTGTTACATTCACATAAACCAAAATCTAAATACTTTAGATATGTCTTCAATAAAGCCAAGTTAAAATGGAATAAGAGAACCGTCAGAAACGCCCTTGGATGGAAATATTAGATCCGTTAGGTGGACTTATCCATCGAGGGCTTAATAAAAAACAATATATTTTTTTTTTTGTATTTACTCCGGATATTTTTTTGTTAATATCTTTTGCAATAATCAAACTTGTTAAGGCGTTAACTATATGTTGTTTACGATATACAATTATATTCAACTGTGTTAGTGGGCACCCAGCTACATCACTGTTCAAATTCTATTCCTAGAATTATTCTTTGATTCTCTTTATAGTCACCTTTTCAAAATCTTTGATTTTTTTCTTGCTCATTTCTAAATTCAAAAAATTTGGCGTTTGTGTAGGAAATAAAATTTCCTTGTGTGGTTTCAGTCACATAGGTAATAATAATAATAATAATAATAATAATAATAATAATAATAATAATAATAATAATAATAATAATAATAATGTCGAAATATGAGCACATATACTTATTAATTCCTATATTTTATTGATATTAAAGTATTTTCAGAATTAAAATTATTTATTCATTCATTCAACACTGGAACGCCCAAAATTCTCAATAACCTTTTATATCCAAGGTGGGGGGGGGTTCAATTTGACCTCCGTAAGTAATAGAATTACAATGTTATATAGAATAAAGAAAGCAATAAACTAAATTGACGGTCATCTTCTCTTTATTGTTTCAGCAATAAAAAAATTCAAAATATTTATATATCATATCCAGATTATTGCTCTCAGGAAATATTTAAAAAAAAAAATTCAGCAAGAATTGACAAGTTTTGAGCATTGAAAACAAGTATACACTACTGTTTCAGTGTATCTTTACAAACCATCTTCTTGAATTTTTAGCACCCACAATATTCTATTTTCCTTACATTCTAATGCGAATCCGACATTTCCAACGACAGCCAGACACATTTATCATCATCTTCAGAATATGAACGTTTCCTATTTTCATTGGGAAATGTCTGAGATTTTATTCATCATATGTTCAGAGCAAATATCTTTAGCAGTCTTACTTGATATATTTGTGTTAGCTATGCCTTTGAATAGAATGTAAATATATACTCGAGCAATATCAAGTATATTGAAAAATGTGCAAACTGGCCATCTTGTTCCAGATTTTACTGAATTCAGTCGTAACATCTGACCAAGTTTATCTACACCAAACTTTGATGTAGTAAAGCAATACTTTCTGGTGTCTTCTAAATATTTACTTGAATCATAAAATTTGGATGAAGACTGCTAATAAAAAGAACATTTTTGTAGTTCTGATAGATTGTGAGATACATCGTCATGAGATATTAAATGAGATTTTTAACGTGGAAGACGCATATTTTTTTTGTCTGAAAGGGTATTCCATGTCTAGCTCTGTTTATTTTCTTAATAGTTCTCTCTTTCGCTAGACTAAGGGAAGTACAGAAATTATCAGTAGTGACATCCCCACCACTGTTCTAAAGGGGCTCCATAAAATGGCATCATAACACAGTGTGAGACTCTTTAACCTTTTGGTCGTAGTTTAGACTTTCCTAGATAAGAAAATTACTTTAGCAAATATTTACTTTCAACATTAACAGCCATCCAAAATTTCTGTCCATATTTATCTAGTTTTGAAGCCATTTACTGGGGGAACGGGCATCTTGTTTTACTTGAGAAAAGCTGTTCATCCACAGAAATATTTGGTCCTGATTTGTAGATCTCTGAAATTAGAGGAAATTTATAAATTTCTAAGCGTTATGATCTAGTATTCTCGAAGTCAAATCATAGATACCTCATTATTTTATAAAATCTATTGCAATACAGTTTCAGGACAAAATGGCAGCTCCCAGTGTAGAGACCAAAGTTAGTGAAAACAACATTCCTTCTTCATCCCCCAATGTACCTCTGTCTCTCAAATCCTTGTGTAAGTTATCAATGTTAGGATCATTTGATCAAATATAATTCTCTGCATAAAAAGTAACCTTTTTTGTTTTATAATCGCATTTTGTTTTACCAAAATATCTTCATCCTACCCTTGTATTTAACTTACATCCGGACTCTTGTTCTGAAAAAAAAAAAAACTTATTGTTTGTCGTAAATATGTATATCAATTAACAGTCACTAGAGGTTTACCCACATCCTTTATTTGTTTTTACTACTTTTTCATTGAATATTATCTTAATATCGCTCATATCATTTTCAGTCATATATTCCTGCTTTATATATTCAAGTCTTCTATCAGGTTTGGAATTGCTCCCCTGATTCACTAAACAGAACTATGCCATTTGATATTTATTTATTTTTTTATTTATTTCTTACAAATCTTACAAGAATCATATTTTACCAAAATAAATTTTTAAAATCATCTAGGCAAGCTGTGATTCATTTAGGAGAAATAAAATCTCCCTGTCTAACTCCTTCATCAATCAGACTCTGTTTTACTATTTTTATGTACTTTGAAATTCTGTCCTTACCGTAGGGAAGTCTTCAAGTGTTCTAACAAACGATTATTCTATTCATTAGGTTTTTAAAGTTCTCTGATAATTCTCCTTGATGTTGTTTAAGAACGTTCAAACATATCTCTTTCGATAATTCCAATTGAAATTTCAATAAATCACTGTTCATACCATTTCATGAAGAGATAGGATTGCCTATTTTTTATTGCTAAACTAAACTCATCAGTTATTTTCCTGTTACAAGAGTGTATGATTTTTGTCTTATGATTAATTTTTCTCTTCCTTTCCTTAGATGTAAAGAAATTTTTATCGCAGAAGAGTTTTTCCCCTTCT
>NC_090750.1:9506705-9509205 GCF_036898095.1 Palaemon carinicauda
GTTTTCTATTGCTAATTTCCAAGCTTTTCTTAAATTCTCCTTGTAATTCTCTAAATTATGAATGTAATTCTCTTTACTTTCTTGAAGCATTAATTTATGCCTTAAAATTTCTAAAGTTCCTTTAGCGGTATGACCAAAAAGCAATTCAAAAGGACTAAATCCTGTAGTGTCATTAGGTGCCAATCGTAATGTTAACAGGATAAAAGGTAGTTTTTCTTCCCAGTCATGTTCAAAGTTACTACATAATTTTTGTAAGCAACTTTTTAATGTTTGATGGAAACGTTCTACAATCCCTTGCGACTCTGTGTGATATGTTGTGGAAGTTACAAGTTTGATACATAGCTCTGTCATTTTTTCTTTGAAATATTTGGAAAAAAAATTACTGCCATTATCACTTTGTATAACACAAGGTAAACCAATCTTAGAAAAATAGTTCATCAAGCGTTCAACTACAGTTTTCGCATTACAGCTTCATACTGGGTTTGATTCTGGATACCGGGTTAGTCTGTCAATGATTGTTATTAGATATATATTCCCTCCATTACTTCTAGGCAATGGTCCAACTATATCAATTTCTACATTCGTAAAAGGTTCTTCCACTGATGGAATATTACATAAGGGAGCCCAGGGAATTACTTTAATAGATTTACCAGCAATTTGTCATTTGCGACAGCTTAATACGTATCTCTTAACGTCAATTTTCATCTTGGACCAAAATTAAGTCTTACTTATACACTTGAAAGTTTTATTTACCCCTAAATGTCCTTGATCATCATGTGCTAGTTTCAGTATTAATTCTCAAAACTTCCTTGGAATTACTAATTGTTCTTTAACTTCCTCTTTGCTAACAAACATAACAATACAAAATTTCGTCTTTTAAACAAAAGGTTTCCCTGCAATCATCATCGGGATCATCATCCAACTCACTTTCAAAACTTCGAGACAGTGTCTCATCCTCTCTCTGCAACTTAATTAGTTTATCTCTGTTCAAAATGTTAGTGCGTAAACTATTGCAGAAACTATTACTAGAATCCACTACATTGACTAGGTCTACGTCACTACTTTGGCTAACACTGTCAACACCGATGGAGTGCGTCTTCTCAGCCCCACACTTCTCAAGATCAACTTCACCGCCTCCATCACACACGTTCGAATCCTCGAACAAATCATGACAATAGTCTACATCTGTATCTAAACCTAACCTAGTTACTACCATTTCAGGCACTGGAACCTCACTTAAAATAGGGTTCACACATTTGGATGTAGTTAAATCATTACCGACAATAATGTCAATGCTGTCGACTGGCAAATAGTCTACAACTGCTACTTTTACATCTCTGGACAATCCCTGACTTTTCAAGTTCATTTTCTACAAAGGACAAACAACGCAAGTATTCGGAAACCCACCTAACATAACTTTTTCTTCCATACTGATTTTTGCCCTTGTTGGCACTCACTCTATCAAAATAAGGGAAATGGCTGCTCCGGTGTCCCCGAGCAAGATAACTTTTCTCGAATCCCCTCCTTCAAGCGAAGAAACTACACCTTCAGACAAATAATCTCCGTAAAATTTCGTAGTTTCTTTCAAAATGTCATTTCTGCTTGACAAAATTTTATTAACTAGAGACACTGGTTTATTGACATTCTTCTCATCTACTATACAATTCCTTGCAAAATGCCCTTTCTTATTACATCGTTAACAAATTTCCTCTGAAATACTACCTTCCCATTTGCTCTTACAAAACTTAGCAGTATGACCTGGTTTCCACATATATAACAATAATAATGATGACCATATTTCACTGTATTACTATTGCTATAACTACTCTTACTATATTGCAACTTACTAGAAAAAGGATTATTTTTCTTCTTACTATCACTTAATCTATGAGTAAGACTGTACTCATCTGCCAACCTTGTTGTATCTGTAAAAGAATTTTCACGCCTATCTTCTATATATAACTTAATGTCTGGAGATATGTTATCTTTGAAGTTTTCTAACAAAACTAAGTTCTTAAGATCATCAAAACTATCTACCTCAGCGGAAGTTAACCAATCACCAAATGATCTTTCTAACTTCTTTACATATTTTACATAAGTACTGCTTTCATCTCTTTTCAAAATTCTAAATTTCTTATGGTACGCCTCTGGTACTAACCTGTATGCACTAAGAACAGTTTCTTTCACAATATCATAGTGTTCACTTTCCTCCTCAGACATGCAACTGTACACAAAAAGTGCCCTACCACCTAAGATTGACTGTAAATACAAAGTCCACTAGTTTTGGGGACATCCTACTCTGTTCATTAACTTTTCAAAAGACATGAAATATTTTGTTACAGCTTCCTCATGAAATTTTGGAACTATTTTCAACACTGCACCCATACCTAAATGATCAGAATCATCGTTTAATGATGAATTACTACCCTGTCTGCTACCTGACACATTACTTCCTAGTCTGCTACCTGGTGGACTATTATGAAGATTTTGCCTTAAACGA
>NC_090750.1:9519205-9531705 GCF_036898095.1 Palaemon carinicauda
GCAAGTGTATTTTTCTTGCTTCAATTTTTTTCCCGTAACCCTTGCTTCCATCAATCAACTCTGAGCTTTCTACTCGTATGACATCAATACAAAGCGTGAGTGTTAGCTATCAGCATGTTTTGTCTGAAAAGACTTAAGTTTCCGACCAGATGATGCTCAACTACAACGCTTATTGATAGTAACTATTTTAACACCGCAAACAAAATTTTCTTAAATGAAATTTCTCTAAAGAAAAATCTTATAGAAAAATGAATAAGTGCTAAAGTTGTCCTGGCTATGAATATAGCTTGTTCGTAGACTAAATTAATATCCAGGCAAGGTGGATAATGAAACTTGATAACCGACAACGTCGATAGAGATTAGAGTAGGGTGACTCTGCCAAATTTCCCAAACTTGTTGAAGGTGATGTTGGGCTTATTCTTTATTTGAATTAGAAGCAAAATAAAACCAAATAAAACCTAACTAGCAAGGTATGACGCTAATTATGTACCTCGATTGCCAGCCTATGGTACATGTTCAAAGTATAAAATAAAGAAATAGGAAAAGAAGTTGAAATTTTAGTAAAAATATTTAAGTTACCTCTTTTTTTGTTCTTTCAAATAATGTATTTGTGTTAAAAATGTATTGTATTGCCAATACTATACATATTAACTAAAAAAGAAAAATAACTACGACAATTAAACGTTATACTTTTGTTCTTAAGATAGCCGGCCATTTTTTTTATTATTACTATAGAAGAAGAACATATCTTATATACCAACTTATGCATGGCACATTCTATCAAATGTATCCTACATTTGATATCAAAATAACATAACATTTAAAATTTTTACGCTCACATTTTGGGATATTTATACACACCTATCTATCTATTTATCTATCTATCTATCTATCTCTCTATTTATCTATCTATCTATATATGTATATATATATATATATATATATATATATATATATATATATATATATATATATATATATGTGTGTGTGTGTGTGTTTGTATATATATATATATATATATATATATATATATATATATATAAATATATATATATATATATATATATATATATATATATAAATATATATATATATATATATATATATATATGTATGTATATGTGTTATAAATATATATATATATATATATATATATATATATATATATATATATGTATATATATATATATATATATATATATATGTGTATAAATATATATATATATATATATATATATATATATATATATATATATATATATATATATATATTTAATCAATGACAATCCTTCTGTACATAAACCTGTCGAATATAGGTTTTTTGTACTTAAAATTTAAATCAACCCATCTTCACCATCGTAGCTGATTGGTAAGTATGGGACTTGGCATTCGAGAAATGATAAATTTTGCACATTTGAACGTGTTTTTCATATCTCAAATAAGCCATATATTTTGTATCGTTATTTGACCACCTTAAAGATATCGATGGGTCGATATCGGCCCAAGGTCCCAAAAAAAATTCATTTATAATGCAATTCACTACCTTTTACTATTAAAAAAAACCTTCAAAGAATATTCTATTTTTCGAAAAAAATAAAGGAAAGCTAAGTCAAAAATAAATATTTATTATAGATAGATTAAAAAGATATGTATAAAAAAAATGACTTTGCAAGCATATTCACCTAAAATTTAATATGGAAATAAGCTACAATTATTTAAAGCATTTATTCTCTGATAATTAAGCACCATTTAATGGGCCCCAGGGGGGTTGGAGAAACCAAAATGGAACGTTTTCTGAAATGAGAAAAAAATGTGTATGTTCTTTGGCTAAAGAATCTATCCTCTTTTCATTTTTTTTTTTGCGGTAGGAAATTTTTACAGGATAATGTATTATTATCGTACAACAAAAATGTGTAAAAGAATCTGCACCTGAATAATATTTAAAGTTTTATAAAGTGGCTTTTTTTTTATCGCTGAGTTATGTCATGAAATTTTTCAAGACAAATCATTATATCCATTGCTGAGCATGGTATATATGTATGAACATATCAGAAATATTATAAAAAAGAGGAATACATAGAGCTATGCCAGCTATTGTTACATTAGCTTCTGGCATTTCCTAAAACATGTGGTTTTCGAAAAACTGTACATTCAACTAAGCCTTTTTGTAACTTACAAAAAATTATACCTCTCAAAAATATATATCCTAACAGTACATAGAATCTTATCAACACTAAACTGGCCAAGCCTTTAATCAAAACAAGACCCTGTTATTATCAATATTTAAAACTGACTCACTAGATCCCTGAATCTTGGCACCATAGAATATATATTAAGACGAGCTAATTATATAAATTCCCAAGCTCCTAAACTGACCTGCTTTATATTACATACTCTTATATACAAGAACATACCTCCCAGCTCAGAGATTAAAAAAAAAACATCAATTATTATTATTATTATTATTATTATTATTATTATTATTATTATTATTATTATTTTTATTATCATCAATTTGAATTATTATTATTATTATTATTATTATTATTATTATTATTATTATTATTATTATTATTATTATTATTATTATTATTATTATTTTGCCGGTCAGAATCTATTTTCTTTGTGTGATTTCGCCTGGGGCTCTGATCCCGAGGTCGTTAAGAGAATTCAGATATTAATGTATAAATGATATATGGCTTGAATGTAAAACACGTCTAAATGTGCTAAATTTATCATTAATCGGATGCCAAGTCAAAACATACCAATTACCTACCATGGTGAAGATGGGTTGATTTCAATTCGACAGGTATAAGTACAGAAGAGTTCTCATTGACTATTATTTTTCTTAGTGACCAAGTGGTATGTCACTGTACACACAAATTTGCTGAACCAGCCTTTGACTCCCGGCCGATCAGAAGCTATTTTCTTTGTGTGATTTTGCCTGGGGCTCTGATCCCGAGGTCGTTAAGTGAATGCAGACTTTAATGTATCAAAAATATATGACTTTTTCGTGGCCAAGTGGTTTAGTCACTGTCTATACAAGCTTGCTGGACCAGGGTTCGATTCCCGGCCGGTCACAAGCTCTTGTCTTTGTGTGATTTCGCTTGAGGCTTTGATCCCGAGGTCGTTAAGAGAATCCAGACATTAATGTATCAAAAATATATATGGCTTACTTGAATGTGAAAAACACGTACAAATGTGTAAAATTTATCATATATGTATATATATATATATATATGTATATATATATATATATATATATATATATATATATATATATATATATATATTAAGCCCAACCTCACGTGATATTTTTAGTTAAGAAATTCCAACAAATGAGTCATTGCAGGACTGGTAATGTATTACTGAGGCCATCAACATTTCAAGGACAACTAAATATGTTCTAAGGCTCCTAGTTGCAACTTTAGACTAACCAAAGCGGCTATTCTAGCCCTTTTGAATCTAAAACCATAAAAAGAACCAGTAATTGCTTGAGGCTATCAAACAACCTAAGCTCTAATAAAGACTTGGTAGTTGCTTCTTGGCATCAAGAAAATAAATCCTGAACAAATCAGATTGTTATTTTATATATATCAACTTGAAGTGTAAACATTTTCCAAGATTTACGTATGTCAATCTTGTAATTTTGATACTGACAATACTCCTGTAGCTGCTCAGGTCTATTCTCTTATTTCAGCTATAAAAATCCTCTTGGAATTGTTTACAACTATCCAGTAATCTAACTCATAAATGTAACAAGGGTTACTTTATACTAGCTAATCATCTAAAACCAGGAATTCCTCCAGTAATGAAATAAGGTTATTCAGTCATCCAGATACTTAAATTCCAATTTCAGTTTCATGAGGATATACAGAAATCTTGATTCTGAAAATACGCGGATAGTTGTTCAGGACTACGCAGACTCGATGTTGGTAGAACATGATATTCAGTGAAATAATCAGAATATGAAATATAAATATTGTCGGAGAAGTCACCTCTTTCATGTACGCTCTTTTTATGCAACTGCAACTCTTAATCTTTTCATCGATGAGGAATTCCCTTGACCGTCGACAAGGAATTATCTTTTGATATCCAATATCCTTTCTTTGCTGATGAGAATTCCCTATCTTTCATCATGAGGAAAATGGTATTTTGTGAAAGATGATCTCGAACTACAGACCATTTCATCGAAGAATAACATTCTATTAAAAATATTACCTTTGAGTTTACTATGGGTTATATTCCTTATTTTTTTTTTTTTTTTTTAACAGTAAAAGTTTTATTTTTTTTTATTCTCATCTTTCATATAATAATTCAGTTTAATTTGTAAGGAGTAACGCCTAAGAACCCACTCTCTATCAACCAATCAATCATGCAAAGAATCAATTAATCAAGATAAACTGTATAACGAATTCTTCAAACTATTCATTAAAGGCTGATGGTTACGGGAAGACACCTTCCCTTGAACCATTTTCTAAAAATTCATCTATTTCTAATATAAAAGTTGTGACGGTTATCTTCTCACAATTTTCACTGGCCATATTTATTTGGCTATTTTTTCATGGCCGGATGCAAAAGCGAAGGAGGATGGACTGTATCAAGGATGACCTTCGATCAAAGGGATTAACCGGTAATGAAGTGTGGGACAGAAGTTGATGGAGAACGCTGGCCAGAAACATCGACCCCACATAAATGTGGGAAAAATGCACACAAAGAAGAAGAAGAAGAAGAAGAAGTAACGGTTATCTTCTCATGATCCATTAACGGATAGATTGTCTATATTATAGACTTAATCATTCCATCTAGATAGCTATTTTAGCCTTTTAATTGTCACGAATGACAAACTATCAATAGATAAGTAAGATAATTAGTCAAATAATATTTCAGTCAATAACGTGTATGAGATTGTAGTGTATGCATTGGATACTTATTGTATCATTGTGCAATATTTAAATGAGGTTGTTAATTTTTACCTGTAATGATGATAAATTTTAAAGCGTGCCTGTGTCGGGAAACTTTCTGAAAACAATCCTGTACGTTACTTAGGGCCCATTATTTTCACAGTTTTGTGGTAGATTACCCAACAAATTAACTATATTATAGAACATTAATTATTGTTCTTCTCTTCCTTCATATTTGGGGAACCATATATTTTTCTGACGAACGTTCTACTCACCTTCCTCGATCTATTTCTATTCTTCTCATGTTTTTCCTCCAGTATCCCATTACCTGATCTGTAGATGACCCCCAATCTTGATCCCCTATCAGTGGTATTCTCACAACTATCTTCACTGGATCATGCTACTCCATTCCTATTACATGTGCATAGTATATCAGACGAGCTTCCCTAGCCTTCTCTTCCATAATACATACATCGCATATTCTTCTTATATCCTGACTCCTTCTTTTCCAGTAGTGATAGTTTATTAACCCCTCTCACCATCCTCATCTCAGTGTTTTTATGCAGCCTCTCGTGTGCCCAAGTTTCTGCCTCACTTGCTAGCATGGGAATGATATATGTCTTATAAATCTTGATTATAATCCTTAATGTCATATTATTCTTAAAACCAACCCCTATTACCTCAATCCATTATTAACATGCATCATTCACTCTTTGTCTCACTGCTTTCTCAGTAATTTCCGTCTTTATTATTATTGATCTCACGTAGTTATAGTTATTTTTCTATTTTAACCGTTTACCAATTTCCGCTTGAATGTTGTGTCCACCGTGTTCTTCTCTATTGATAATCATTATTTCTTTCTATCCGATGTTTACGTTCAAACATATCTTTATTATTGTTTTTTTTAGCATTTTTTTCCTCTAAATCGTAGAAATTATATTTCTTTTATATACAAAGAAGGTTATAAGATTATTATCTGTCTTGACTATAGTATGTTGTAGTTGAAAGCACTGAAAACAAATAAAGCTTGAAATCCCTAAAATATATATATATATATATATATATATATATATATATATATATATATATATATATATATATATATATATATATATAAATAAATAAATAAATATATATATTTATATATATATATATATATATATATATATATATATATACATATATATATATATATATATATATATATATATATATATATATATATATATATATAACTTGTTTGTATCTTTTATCTTGCGTATCTACTATTATTATATTCTCACCGTAATGGAGTCTCTTCTTACATTAGAATCTATATAAATTATTTATGCGTTTTCTACATCATCATTCAAAAACTGTCTGTAGGTTAGGTACAAAATGGGAAATATTTCAGCTGTTTGATTTTTTTGGATTTTATTAAACAGAAATAATCATGTTTTACCTACGCAATAAGAATACATTCCATGTAAGGGATTTAAAGCTTATTTGTTTTCAGTGGTTTCCACTGCGACATAGTCAAGACAGAAAATAATCTCATAACATTCTTTGTGCATGAAAGAAAAATAATTATTACGAATTATCAAAAAAAAAAAATGCTACAAATAAACAATAATAAATATATGTCAAATTTTTGTAATAAAAAAAAATGTAGCCATCAAATTTTTATTGATTTAATACTGTGTGTATTAGATTACACATAACTGCCAAATAGAGAGAGAGAGAGAGAGAGAGAGAGAGAGAGAGAGAGAGAGAGAGAGAGAGAGAGATTCCTTTATATATATATATATATATATATATATATAAATACATTTACATATATAAATATATATATATATATATATATATATATATATATATATATATATATATATATATATTTATATATGTAAATGTATTTATATATATACATATATATATATATATATATATATATATATATATATATATATATATATATATATATATATATATATATATATAGCTCATCTTATAATGACACAACGGAACTGGGTTTTTTTCAACTTATTACAAAAGGTTCGTAAGTACACTGTACAGCCGACACTCTCAAGTGAGCGCCTTATCTCTGAGAACGAATAAAGGCTACTAACTCCTCTCGCAAGCAAGATGAAATCTTGCTTCAACAACATTTACCTTGACGTACAACATATATGTTCATACCAGAATTAGGACATTACAACCCCCCCCCCCCCCCCCCCAAAGCTCCTCACTCTAGGAGGAGGTACGCACTCACCCTCACTAATCTATGATATATGGAGGACACTCCGACCCGGAATAGGCATGGCATGTACTAGACAGAAATGCAACATAAAATATACATATAGAAATCACCATTACAATAACACATCTTCCACTAAAGAAATTAGAAACTTAAATGTTGCATGTAAAAAATGAACAAACTACAATGTAAATAATTCCACTGATTTCTTCTTATGATATCTGCATCTAAAATACAGAATACCCAAAGTGGAAAAAAAAATCATAACAAGATCAATATTACACAACCTCATCAATAACCTCCCTCTGATTGCAAGGAACACAGGCTTTCTGGGCGGGACAGGGGTAAGAATACACATTCCATTATCCCTCAATTTTACTTGTCCGGGTTTATGACACAATTTTGCAACACAACTAACCACCACCGTTTTGCCATTTATTCAAATTACTACTACACTTGCAATTGCAACTATCAACCAGTGGCCACTAGCAGTTTTCCTCAGAAAATCATACATCTTCCCGCCCTTCTCTTATAACATTAAGTATAAGGTATTCACATCTACACATTCTCTAACACTGCCTAACCTCTTGGCTGAACTTTTATCCCACAGCCACTTGCCATTCGGTAACCACCCCAGCCCAAGCAACCAGGAATCATATAAATACATGAATAATACAGCATCCACCTGATAGATCTCACCTGACCTATTTAACCTCTGATTGTTTTTAGGTTCACTCAACAGTATGTCATACGCATTGCCACACTCAGCAAAATTACCACAGCTCTTTACGTATACATTAAGCATCAGCATAAGAACACATTGTTATCATCACGTTTATTTAAAACACGTCAAAAGAAAAAATGAGGTCTGTTCAAACAACAATAATAGCAAAGGAAAAAAAAAACTGCTCATCAACTCAAGGAATGTCATGTATGCAGGAGTAAGGAGGAACACCATCTGTTTGACACGTTTGAAAACTACATCTTCTGGTACCCCATGTATGTGTGCCTGATGATGTTCATACACTGTGCCATTAACAGTGCTTTGTATCACTACAGTGTTAGATTTAACCATCTTTACTCGGTGCGAACCCAAATAAGCTGGTTCTAGTTTGTTTCCTAGGTTGTAATCATTTCAAATACACACAATCGCCCACAAATACTTTTACCATTGGGGTTTTGAACCGACAATCATACTTAGAACTGTGTTTTTCATTAGCTCTTTTCAAAAACCTTTCGGTGGTGTTCATCACTCTCCTCAATAGATTTAGTATATATACGGTATTGCTTAGTTGAATATTTTGGAAACTGTTGCAAATTAATCAGGATCGTATATGGTATCACAGGATCCTGTCTACACACTAAAAAGAAAGGCGTGTCCCTGAGAGAAGCATTTTATGCCATGGTCAAAGCTGGCTCAGCTGTAGGAAGCATGGCATGCCAATGAAGGAGGTCATCAGCCACTAAGTAACGTAAAATTTGGACTACTTCCCTATTATGCGATTCCACTAAGCCATTCGCTGAAGGCCTATATGAGGTCACTGAAAACTGTTCAATTTTAATCAAGTCCGTGACCGATTTCACCACATTATTTATAATTTCGAGACCATTATCAATTATAAAAATTTCCATAGTAATGAAAGAGCACAGCACCGGGGCTAATAAATTTGCCGATTTATCCACCATTGCATAAGCATGAGGGTACCGAAAAAATTAATCCACAAATACATATATATACTTTAATTGTGATAAACCAGAAGAAAATGGTCCTACCACATCCATATGCTCCCTATATAACCTAATAGGAATCACAGGCCACTTTCTGGCTTCCGGCACAGTGTTTTTATGTTCTTTTAAACTTTTACAAGCATGACAACATTTTATATAATTTTCTATATATATTCTCTTTCCTAACCAGAAGAAGGATTCACGTGCTCTCCTTAATGTTCTACCAATCCCTAAATTCCCTGCATACGGACTTGCATGTACAATGTGGATGGCTCGATCAATTAAAGAGGGAGGAAGAACTACCATTGCACAAAATTCCCCTCCTTTCATCTCATTATATCATTTTCAATAAAAAAAGCTCTCACAAGTCACATTCAGAAATGACTGATAACTCTATGATTCCCTTTTAATCACTTCTCTTACTCTTTCCATCCATTCCTCTTTTTTCTGACCCTCTCGGACTTCTTTTATGTCCAAACCTCCCAAGCCAATCAAACCGGCTTCATCAGGGCATTTATTCTTGACAACCCCTGGTCATGTCCTTGGCCACTCACATATATTCACCTTCACTGCTCACATCTCTCTCTCTCTCTCTCTCTCTCTCTCTCTCTCTCTCTCTCTCTCTCTCTCTTACTTCTGATTGCTCTTCAGGGGAATTCACATCCCGTTCTTTATTTTCTCTATTTTGGTGGGGTCTTAAATTTTTTGTTTTTCTTTTTCCCTCTTTTTTGTCCTATTAATTAATCCTAATACTGCACCTCTAGAGAGGGCATCAGCTACCTTGTCAGCTTTACCTTCTATGTTGTGAAAACCCTTAATATTAAACTCTAACAATCTTTCAATCCATCTCGCTTATCGAGAGGTCAAATCTCCTCTGTAAAAGAGGTTATATAAGGGGTGATGATCACTTTGTAACTCAATTGACTGACCTAATAAATAGAACCGATGCCTCCCTAGAACCACAAAAATGGCCAATGCCTTTTGATCGAATGTACTATAATTCTTTTCTGCCCCTTTTAACGCCCTGGGAGCAAAGCAAATGAGTCGCTCTCTACCTTTATCATCTCGTTGGACACTACGCCACCTATAACCAAGCTACTTGCCTCTGTTGTCACTGAAAACAGGCAATCAAATCTAGGATATGCGAGTAAGTCATTGCTAGTTAAGGCAGCTTTCAAGTGGTTAAAGGCCCTTTCTTCTTCCACTACACAATTTATTACTTTTTGTTTCCTTAAAGCATCTAAGGGTCTCACTATCTCTACTAAACCTCTTATGAATCACGGTAATACCCAGCGAGCACTAGGAACTCAGCTATTTCCTTAAGGGTTCGTGGCCTGGGGAAAACTCTAATAGCCACCACTTTACTGGGACAGGGCTCGATACCTTCTAGGGTTATTATGAGACATAAAAATTTTACCCTTTTACAGAAAAATTTGTACTTTGAAAATTCTATTTTCATACCATTACGTCGAAATGCTTCAAAAACTTTACGAATATTATTTTTATGTTCTTCGGCCTTTTCTCCTGTAATTATGATATTGTATAAATAAACGAGAACATTATTGCCAAATAAGGGAGACAAAACCGCCATCATATCTTTAGAGAAATGACATGGAGCATTTTTAACACCGAAAAAAAGAAAATTAAACTGAAATAGTTGATCATTAGCTATGAATGCCATTTTAGATTTACTGTCTTCCTGACTGGGTATTTGATATTATCTAGATTTTAAATCAAGAGTTGTACAATATTTACTATCCCGTACCTTCCTAATTCTTCGATCGAGGGCAATGGAAATGCATTACCCTTAGTGACTGCATTCAACTTCCTATAATCAACACACAAACTTAACGAGCCATCCTTTTTCACAACAGCTACAATTGGAGAAACCCAGGGGTGTTTGGTCTCCCCGATTATCCCTTGTTCCCTTAATTTACTGATTTCCCTTTCTATCTGTCCCTGGAAATGAGTGGGTACCTTATAAGGCCTTAACCTGATTAGGTCCACCTGCCCAGTTTCAATGCTAAAGGGAAATCAATCAATCCTCCCGGGTGGCTCATCTCCAATTGCAATTACATCGGAATAATCATTTACAATATCACTAACTACAGGTTGATATTCTGACAGACATAGTTTTCACGCTTGTATAATCAAATTCTGAATGCGTTCGTCTGTGCGGGCTGGAGTTGAGGCTACCAGCATCCAATTATTAGCAATTTCACATAACTCTAATTCACACACAGAATCACTTCCTAACAAAACTCTCTTTGTTTCGAACAATTAACTATCGTTATATCAGCTCTGTTGTCTTTCATTTCTGATAAGCCTTCTAAGATTAAATGCTCCCAATTGTCATTGGGTTTAAAAACGACCTTGGTTCCTTCTGGAAAAAGCCGACACAGGATCACCGATATGCTCATAAGTGTCTGGGGAGACAACACTTCTCCTCTCTCATGTACAGCTGTTACCTTACTTAAATTTTTCTCCATGCCTGCTCAAGCAATTACACTCTCATGACTTTCTATCGGCACAATGTACCATCCTGCTTTTACTGTTAGTGTATCTTTTCCTCCAAAAATGCATATTTGTTGATTATTTATGAAATAAATTCCTAAAATAGCCTCCATTCCTGGAATTCCCAAGGTGGGCAGCAGAAAAAAATCATGTGTAAACTTCACAGCTCTCACCTTAAAGTTGATGATCATTGTATGGTTTATGCGTAGTTTATTTCCTCCTGGCTTGTCGAGGACGATGGATGCAGCTGACGGTAGTAGGTTTGAGGAGAATCTTTTTCCAATAAGTGAAACGCTGGCTCCTGTGTCGATCGGCGTTCGAATGAATTTATCTAGCAGTTCAATCCTAACTACTAATATTCAAAGACGGTCATTACGATATATGGGGCACGGGCCAATGACCTTAGCTGCAATGGTGCCGCACCCTAGTGCTGGCAGGGTGGAAGGTGAGGTCAGGAGTACCGATAGAGGTCCCAGTGCCTGCCTTACCAAGTCCGTCGTCGTTACTTCCATCGCTGCCTCAGCTGCTGCTTTGGTGTTTTTTGCTGGGCACTCTTGAGATAGATGCCAGTAGGCCTGACAAGTGTAACAGTGGGGGGATCCTTGGGTGGGACACTCCACTCGTTGGTGCCCCTCTCCCCCACACTTCCAGTATCTGAAGACTCTTCTTACCTGCTGACTGCGTTCTCCCCTCTCCCGCTTTGAGGGTTGGTGAGTGCCTCTCATGGCTACCACCTTTTCGGAATTAGGCCAGTTATTCACAGTCATTTTTTCTTCTTACAAACTGTCTAGAATGTTTAGGATTGCTCTCACTACATCTGCTGACGAGCGATTGTCATCAAACAAATAGCCACATTAATATGGATATACTAATCTATGAATATATTTAGGGGCAATTGTTTTTTTAATCACCTTCTGGTATATTGGCACTCCTGGTAGCAAACGAATCACAATACCGAAAAATGCGAGTTGCAAAACTAAGAACGGATTTACCTTACCGAATTTTGGGTTTCCAATTTTCTTTCATGTCCCCCTTTCTCGCTTCAGGTAAGGCATACTGTAAATGGAACATAATTTCATTTCAGTATAGTGTCTTAAATTTTCTTGTGGCCAAAACAT
>NC_090750.1:9539205-9541705 GCF_036898095.1 Palaemon carinicauda
TTGGAGAAATGTAGAGGACATATATGAGATAGAACTAGAAGCAATGGCACCTACGGAGATTGAAGCTCACCTTGAAATGACTGAATAACCAACCCTTATAACCAAAAAGGGACCTAAGAAGAGACTGATACTGACACTCAAGAGTGGACCCAAGTCAATCGAAAAAAGAAACAAGCATGAAGGAAAAATCCCCATGCTGATAAAAGACCCCTAGCACGCCCAGGTGGCAAAAGAAGAAATACAGCTCCAGGTGCTCAGACTATTGCAAAGAGCTACTACTTCAGAGTTGTAGCTAGTAACTCGGCAGAGGCCTTCAAGGCCATTGCAGCATTTGAGAGGAAACACAAAAACCTCAACATTGTTGCTAACCCTAACCGTCAAGGGCAGTGGACTATCTCCAATAAGGATGCAAGAGACCTAATCACGCTCAGAATTACCTCTGACATCAACTTGAGAGAGCTTAAGGAAGAAGAAAAAATAAAGAAGGCTATAGTCATAGGATACCCTACTGATAGGATGGAGAGGCATCTAACAGAACTGCCAAATATAACTGCGGCAGAGAGAATGACAAACAAGGCTGACTTCCTTACAATAGCAATCCTTATAACCTTCAAGGGGCCTCACCCCAAGAAGGTAGACCTTGGTATCTTCGGTAGCTTCTGGGTTAAGAAATATTGCTCAGAACCACTGAGATGCTACCATTGCCAGAATTCTGGCCATCATAAGGACAAGTGCCAGGCCAAATTTCCAACCTGTGCGGTATGCAGTCAGAGGCAAAATACTCAAGATTGCATTGACAAAAAGGCGGCAGGAATCCCAACTACACTCAAGTGCCCTAACTGCAAAAAAAAGGCCACACTGCCCTGGCTTGGAGATGCCCTGAAAGGGTAGCAAGAGTGACTGCTGCCCTTCCCAAGGAGAAGAGACAAGAGCCTAGAGGAAGAGCAGCTCCCAAACTTCAACCAAGAAGGAGGTACTACAATCAAGAGGAGCTCAGAAAAAGCTCCAGAGCTAGATCCTCCTCGAGAGCACCAGCCACCACACCTCAGACCCCAATACCTCTCCCCCGGACAATATTCATCAAAACCACTTTTCTGAGTGAAAGGCTCACCGACCTGGTCACACAGGATGTGACTGAAAGAATAAGTGTAGATACAATAAAGCCAGCATTGAAAAGGTCCTCATGGGTTTCCTTTCCAAAACCAAGTCACCCCCCTCTCACGCTGTCAAGATTACCTTTCAAGCCACATCATCCACACCTTCTACTCCCTCTCCACAAACACCTACACCTTCAACATCCGCCACACCAGACACCATCAACATCATCTCACTCACCCATCCACCATAACCTCATCCAATCTCACCCCAACCACTTTATCCACCCCATCCACTGAGGTCAATACAATTGTCTTCACCGCCAGGGACCCTACACCGTTTAGTTCAACATACACTCCGGAATAAGATGTCTGAATTGGAACTCGGCTGGAGTGAGGCCAAAAATATCATCCCTAATTGCGGTATGCAAAACAGAGGAGATAGATGTCATCTTGTTACAAGAGGCATTCCTAACGACAGGTAAAAAACTCAGAATTGCAGGTTACAACGCCTACACCACACCACAGATAGGCACAGACAAAGGCTTAGCTACATTAGTTAGAACAACAATACCAACAACAAGGTTACACAATCCAATTCCTTGCGGTACCAATGTAGAAACGCTGGCAGTAACAATAATATTGCTGAATCAAAAGATAGACATATAAAACATATACAGGAAAATAAACAGGGAAGACACAGGAGAGCTGCAACTGACACAACTATTTGCTCATGCAGAAAGAACACCAACACTTATATGTGTGGATTTTGATGCACATTATCCCATATTATCATCCCCATCCATGACAAATCCTTCAGGGGAACACATAGCCTTCGCCCTGGAGGAATTTGAAGAAGTCGCCCTACTAAATATAGGACAACCCACACACGTAAGAGGAGGCAGACCATATCTGACTTTTGTCACAACAGAAATAAGACACCTAACCAGATTATTATTATTATTATTATTATTATTATTATTATTATTATTATTATTATTATTATTAATTGCTAAGCTACAACCTTACTTGGAAAAGCAGAATGCTATAAGCCCAGGGGCTCCAACAGGGAAAAAAGCCCAGTGAGGAAAGGAAACAAGGAAAAAATAAATATTTTAGGAATAATATAAAAATAAATATCTCCTAAATAAACTATAAAACCTTTAACAAAACATGAGGAAGAGAAATTAGATAGATTAGTATGTCTGAGTGTACCTGATTAGTGACCATTTTCCCAGAGTAACCGAATTGGAGATACAAAAGCTAGCTCCAATTCCACCACCTTTACCAAGATGGAATCAATACCTAACAGACTGGATCTGCTTTAAATAAGCCATAGAAGAATGGTCAGTAAGCTACAAGCCTCCAGAGGACATAGATCCAATAGAAAAAGCCCTACTTGATGC
>NC_090750.1:9549205-9578408 GCF_036898095.1 Palaemon carinicauda
TATGGCAAATATATGTTGTTTGGCTATCAAATAATAATTCTTTAATATTTAGGGATATGTATGGTATATTTCTTTTATCCATTTAAAAGTGAATATATCAATTATGGAAAATATTTTATATTGAAATAAAATTACTATGATATTCTCTAGCAATATTTGTGCTAGCTTTACTGTAACTCATATTTTCTTTTACTCATTCAATAGCTGTTTTTTTTTTATGTAAGATTTTATACAAAACTGAGAAAGAAAAATAATTCAATATTTAAAATATCGAGAATAAATCGAAACTCTGGCCTTGCTATGGTATTATCTGTTATTACTAGATGTATCAGGTTTGTTATGTAATGTGAATATTACAATATACCTTCCTCTCTATTAAGAACAAATATATATGACCCAAATAGCATAACTATTATAATGTATAAATACTAGTTCTTAGGTGAATATAAAAGCAGGTAAATAAAAATTGTTTCACAAAATCTATACAAAAAAACTTGCATTAAATTTACGGGTCTATTCCATTTGTCAAAAAAAAAAAGATTACCTAAAATCTTATTCCTATTCTAATGCATATTTAGTAAATTATAAATCAATGTTTTATTGTTGGTGTTTTTTTAATCTCTTCATAAATTGTTGCCTCTTTTGCAGGGAGGAAATGGAAGGTCATATAATTTTAGAAATTTACGGGTTTAGGAAGATCGTAAACTATGTGCTTAGGAGAGGATGAAGGTAAGGATGTAATGTATCACTTATGGTCCTTTTCTTTGGAAGAACATTTCTTTTATTCTATTGCCACCTACGCACTATAAACTTATGCATTATCACAATATTCCATGAGATATTCGGCAATTTAAGAAGAGGGACAATATACATCTAGTGCACATTATGGAAGCATTAAACATTATCCATTTAAAGGATTCCTAAGTCATGGGCAGCTACCTTCTTCATCATAAGCTACCTATTCGTATCTCTTTTGATTGACTATTTTGCCTTTTTATGGCAAAATTATTCAGAGTTGAGTTATCTCTTTAGCAGACGTTAATAAAGATTGAATGATAAATGCAAACATGATAAAAGAATGGTTCTGAAAACCTCATTGTGATAGCTTATTTGATATTCCGATTCTGTAGAAATCATTAGAAAAAAAACTCCACCGATATATGCTTTAAACCAATGAATGGCAAAACGAATTAAGGATTTTACTATTGCAAAACGAAAAGAAATAATAATAATTCAGTATCAGAGAGAGAGAGAGAGAGAGAGAGAGAGAGAGAGAGAGAGAGAGAGAGAGAGAGAGAGAGAGAGAGAGAGAGCTCATCCGAAAAACAATATCAACCAAGAGGATAAAAAAATATTTCCTTCTATTCTTTCCGATGTTTATCTAAACCTTTTCTAATCAAAGTATAAAGAAGGCATATAATTAAATGAGTTGAAAAAGAGAAGATTTAAAGAAAAAAAATCGGACAACTTCGATATTGCAAGAAATACTAAGAACTAAAGTAAATTTGACTGTGGAGGAGACTGGAACATCAACGCTATTAAGAAGGAATATCGCTCATGGAATGATATACAATATGGCAGATAAAGGACGCTCTCTGTAAAGGTGATGGATATAGTGGGAGGGGGAAATATATTTTTCCATATCTATAACTATCTAAATATATATATATATATATATATATATATATATATATATATATATATATATATATATATATATATATATATATATACATATATATATATGTATATATATATATATGTATATATATATATATATATATATTTTTTTTATGTATATATATATATATATATATATATATATATATATATATATATTTATATATATATATATATATATATATATATATATATATATATATATATATATATATTTATATGTATATATACATATATATATCTATATATACATATTTCATATATATATATATATATATATATATATATATATATATATATATATATATATATATATATATACATATATATATATATATATATATATATATATATATATATATATATATATGTATGTATTTATATATAAATATATATATATATATATATATATATATATATATATATATATATATATATATATATATATATGCGTGTGTGTGTGTGTTTTTTTTGTGTGTGTACGTGTGTGTGTGTTTATATTTACATTATATGATAGGATTAAAAAGTTCGATGATGGATACTTCCTCTTTTAATATTGATTCCGTTCAAATTTGCGTTATTGGTTTAGTATCCGATCAACACTGATCAATGAACAAGTAAAATATCACTATTTGGTGAGTTTTCTGATGAAGGTAAATTAGCCGCTCCCGTGATATTGAATATTTCTGTTGACTTTCCAACTGAATTTCGTTAAAATCAATAAAGTTTGAAGGTATGGCAAATATATGTTGTTTGGCTATCAAATAATAATTCTTTAATATTTAGGGATATGTATGGTATATTTCTTTTATCCATTTAAAAGTGAATATAGCAATTATGGAAAATATTTTATATTGAAATAAAATTACTATGATATTCTCTAGCAATATTTGTGCTAGCTTTACTGTAACTCATATTTTCTTTTACTCATTCAATAGCTGTTTTTTTTTTCTTATGTAAGATTTTATACAAAACTGAGAAAGAAAAATAATTCAATATTTAAAATACCGAGAATAGATCGAAACTCTGGCCTTGCTATGGTATTATCTGTTATTACTAGATGTATCAGGTTTGTTATGTAATGTGAATATTACAATATACCTTCCTCTCTATTAAGAACAAATATATATGACCCAAATAGCATAACTATTATAATGTATAAATACTAGTTCTTAGGTGAATATAAAAGCAGGTAAATAAAAATTGTTTCTCAAAATCTATACAAAAAAACTTGCATTAAATTTACGGGTCTATTCCATTTGTCAAAAAAAAAAAAGATTACCTAAAATCTTATTCCTATTCTAATGCATATTTAGTAAATTATAAATCAATGTTTTATTGTTGGTGTTTTTTTAATCTCTTCATAAATTGTTGCCTCTTTTGCAGGGAGGAAATGGAAGGTCATATAATTTTAGAAATTTACGGGTTTAGGAAGATCGTAAACTATGTGCTTAGGAGAGGATGAAGGTAAGGATGTAATGTATCACTTATGGTCCTTTTCTTTGGAAGAACATTTCTTTTATTCTATTGCCACCTACGCACTATAAACTTATGCATTATCACAATATTCCATGAGATATTCGGCAATTTAAGAAGAGGGACAATATACATCTAGTGCACATTTTGGAAGCATTAAACATTATCCATTTAAAGGATTCCTAAGTCATGGGCTGCTACCTTCTTCATCATAAGCTACCTATTCGTATCTCTTTTGATTGACTATTTTGCCTTTTTATGGCAAAATTATTCAGAGTTGAGTTATCTCTTTAGCAGACGTTAATAAAGATTGAATGATAAATGCAAACATGATAAAAGAATGGTTCTGAAAACCTCATTGTGATAGCTTATTTGATATTCCGATTCTGTAGAAATCATTAGAAAAAAAACTCCACCGATATATGCTTTAAACCAATGAATGGCAAAACGAATTAAGGCTTTTACTATTGCAAAACGAAAAGAAATAATAATAATTCAGTATCAGAGAGAGAGAGAGAGAGAGAGAGAGAGAGAGAGAGAGAGAGAGAGAGAGAGAGAGAGAGAGAGAGAGAGAGAGAGAGAGCTCATCCGAAAAACAATATCAACCAAGAGGATAAAAAAATATTTCCTTCTATTCTTTCCGATGTTTATCTAAACCGTTTCTAATCAAAGTATAAAGAAGGCATATAATTAAATGAGTTGAAAAAGAGAAGATTTAAAGAAAAAAAATCGGACAACTTCGATATTGCAAGAAATACTAAGAACTAAAGTAAATTTGACTGTGGAGGAGACTGGAACATCAACGCTATTAAGAAGGAATATCGCTCATGGAATGATATACAATATGGCAGATAAAGGACGCTCTCTGTAAAGGTGATGGATATAGTGGGAGGGGGAAATATATTTTTCCATATCTATAACTATCTAAATATATATATATATATATATATATATATATATATATATATATATATATATATATATATATATATATATACATATATATATATATATATATATATATATATATATATATATATATATTTATATATGTATATATATATATATATATATATATATATATATATATATATATATATATATATACATATATATATATATATATATATATATATATATATATATATATATATTTATATATGTATATATATATATATATATATATATATATATATATATTTTTTTTATGTATATAAATATATATATATATATATATATATATATATATATATATATATATATTTTATATATATATATATATATATATATATATATATATATATATATATTTATATGTATATATACATATATATATCTATATATACATATATCATATATATATATATATATATATATATATATATATATATATATATATATATATATATATATATATATATATATATATATATATATAGATAGATATGTATATATATATATATATATATATATATATATATATATACATATATATATATATATATATATATATATATATATATATATATAGATAGATATGTATATATATATATTATATATATATATATATATATATATATATATATATATATATATATCTATATATATATATATATATATATATATATATATATATATATATATACATATCTATATATATATATATATATATATATATATATATATATATATATATATATATATATAAATATATATATATATATATATATATATATATATATATATATATATATATATATATGTATATATATATATATATATATATATTTATATATGTTATATATATATATATATATATATATATATATATATATATATATATATATATATATATATATAAATATAAATAGAAAAGGGGAAATAAATGGATGGAGGAGCAAGAAAGGTGGGATGTCTCTTGCTCCTTGATGAGACTTGGGAGTTAGTGTACCTGGCTCCTTTCAAGGTTTTCAGGAGGATGGCTTGCGCTTTGTCATGCTCGAAGACAATGGCCTCTTTGGGTACCGTTTCCTCATGGGTTGCATGCTCATCCCGCAGTCTCACGTAATATTCTAGGTAAGATGAATAGCTAGGCCAAAACTCAAGATCTTCAATTGGTTTGATCCCCAACTTCTCTGAGACGAATGGTTTCCCATTCATCATGGGCATATGCTCCGCATACCTCCAGGGGTTGGTTTCAGAGTGGTGAGAGTGATTCGGCACCATAAGGAGCTTCTTAGCAGAGCTCTTGGTAGGTCCGGGGCAGTCCGTCTTCTCTTGCAATAGTATTTGTTGCAGTCTGAGTGATTCTCTCATTGTTTCTTGTACCTTTTGGAACAACTCCATCATCCATTGAATCGAAGTTAGGATTTCTTCATTCCCCACAGCTTGTGCCCCTCTTTGTGGAGTTTGGATTGAAGAGGTTGACGGCATATTTTATTTGCCGTTAGGGAGAATTGAGGGTCTTCGGTTGCTGTTGAAACGGATCCTTCTTCCTCCGCCTTTGGATGTTCCACACCTTTTTTGGAGCCTCCTTGTAGTAGGGCCTTCTCAGTGTCAGTGGACACTTATGACGTCCTTTTTTGGTTTATGTCCATGCCTTCCAGTGCCTTGTCTATGTCCGCATCCATCTTCGGTCTCTATGTTGACTGAGGGAGCTTCTCCGAAGCTGTTGGCTAGCAGGCACAAACAGGTGGGGCAACCTTCTGGGTCCCAATACTTAAGGACTCCCGACACGATGCAGCAGGGGGCATGAGTCCTGCACTTCACGTGGCCACAAAAGTCTTTGCCTTTGTAGTTGCAGGCTAAGGCTGCACACTTCTCCATTTGCTCCTCCTGTAAAGGAAAAGGGGCTCAAGGAGTATATAATTTTTCATATCAGTGATTTAAAATCATATAATTTTCATCAACAATAGTAATTGCTATCGTGTTTGCTAGCTTAGGATAGTAAGCTTGAAAGCAAGTAGAAGAGACATATTTGTGTGTCCCTCACATGTCATTGCTGAGACCTCCGTCAGTAGATAATATTTTAGTTCCCTGATAGGAAGAATATGAGGTAGGAATAATTCTCGGGACTAGAATTAGGGTTAGCAAGGGCTATACAAACATTATCTACCCTCAATATCAACTCTGGTCGGTGATTTAATAGGGTCCCGATGATCAAAGGATTCATCTTGGTGTTGAAGGATTACTCAACCTCAACATTATATTTCGGTCCCAACAATAGACTGTGAAAGGAAACAGATAATATGTTAGAAAACAATTGTACTATTGCTTTTTTTGTATAATGTAGTTCAGCCAATGTACTACCGGGGTTATGTTAGTACCTGGCGGCAGTAACTGATAGAGAGAGAGAAAGGATTAGGGAAGGAGAGTTTCCTATTATTATGGTTTAGCATAACAATTGGAAGTATAGGAGGACTATCAGGTCACCTACTGTCTCCTTGCCAGAATGAGAGTTCTAATGGAAGGGGTAAGAATCTTTCTATTTCTAGCTTCCATCCATCCGCAAAAAGCCTGCCACCAGCTGTACTGACGACGGCAATAATTGTGGATGGCAGACCAAGAGAGGGCTGAAGACTTCCCAAAAGTATGTTGGGTTCCCACTGGCAGCCGTCAGGGCTGGCCCAATCTTCCCCCTGTGACATTCACTTCCGGTGAAGGAAGGATATAAGGAGAAATGTGGCTGAGGCGGCTGGGCTAACTAACGCCGGTGGGGTCCCGGCTGGTAACGCAGACAATCTGGAAAGCCAGGATGACTGTCAGAATACCGGCAAAAGAATGTTGTGATCAGAAAGGGGAAGGGAAAGAGTCTTATAGTTCACTGGAGGAGAGGTGACGGCAGGTATGCGGCCTAGCTCCGACATTGGACTGAGGAAGTGCGGCTTCCTGTGCTGATGACATCGTTGGAGGCAGAAGGAACATGATTCCTTTGCTGGCGACATCATCAGCGGCAAGACAAGGACACCCGGAGTTATTTACCATCGGGCCCAAAGCCGGAGTTCTACTCAAGGGCGATGAGGAAAGACAGTGCTTGCCGGCTGTAATGGCGGCGGTACTCAGAGAGGGAGGAAGGGTTTAGCCTCTTTTCTCTAAAAGAGAATATCGAACATTATTCGTAAATCCAGTGGATGTAAATCCTCACCTGAATTAATAATAAACGATAGGGTGAGTCTAAATGTGGGAAATTACTTCACTAATGTGTATATGAGTGAGGCTAGCCTATTTCTGGAAGGAACCATGGCCAGGTTGGTGCCGGCAGGGTTCCTGGCAAGGTTGGTATGGCCGGGGCTTCCGCCGAATACGAAAAGTAAAGTTACATAGTCGGAAGAGGAATAATTGTTTTTCTGTTTGCACAATCTTCACTTGTATAATCTGCCTAACTAGCTAATATTATAGGTAAATACCGGGAATTGTCGCTTTACAGAGTAAATAATATTAATGATAATCGGCGACAGTTGTCGTAATATGATCGCCTCTGGTCATGGCAACGCTCAACCAAAACACACATAAATTCTTTCGGCTTTAACTGTGAGAAGGGAGCATAATATTATACAGAAGATTAATACTCAACTTTCCAGAGGATGAAGATCCTAGAGATTACATGATTATTCCGAAAACTTGCAACAAAACACGGGAGAACTTTGGGAGAGCACCTAACTTTTACGCTACAAGTAAATGAATGGCTGCCGGTAGTTGTATGGATAGTAGGTCTTCCGGATACCTAGAACGGCACCACCTATCTTTCACCACTTCCCCCTTACATCAAAGAGTTAAATCTATTCTGGGTGAAGACTGCTATGTGTCGTATGTAAAAAAATACGTCCCTGATCCCTAGCGATATCCTTAACTGGATACTCATGCCAGGAGTTAGAATCCGGGAGAACTTTAGTTTATTTCTCTGAGAATATCACTGTAGCACATATCCCTTAGAAAGCTACCTAAAGGAACCTTCCATCAGGACGACATGGCCGAACCTAAATATATATATATATATTATTATATATATATATATAATATATATATATTATAGTATATATATTATATATATATATATATATAGTATATATATATATATATATATATATATATATGATAAATTTTGCAAATTTTTACGTGTTTTTTCATAATGTATCAAAAATATATATGGCTTATTTGAATATGAAAAACACGTAAAATTTTGCAAAATTTATCATTAATTGAATGCCAAGTAACAAATTACCAATTAGCTACGATGGTGAAGATGGGTTGATTTCAATTCTAAGTACAAAATACCTGAATTCGACAGGTATAAGTACAGAAGAATTATCATTGACTTTTATCTTTCTTCGTGGCCAAGTGGGTTAGTCACTGTCTGTACAAGCTTGCCAACCAGGGTTCGATTCCCGGCCGGAGCCAAGCTCTTGTCTTTGTGTGATTTCGCCTGGGGCTCTGATCCCGAGGTCGTTAAGAAAATCCAGACATTAATGTATCAAAAATATATATGGCTTATTTGAATATGAAAAACACATAAAAATGTGCAAAATTTATCATTAATTGAATGCCAAGTAACAAACTACCAATTAGCTACGATGGTGAAGATGGGTTGATTTCAATTCTAAGTACAAAATACCTGAATTCGACAGGTATAAGTACAGAAGAATTGTCATTGACTTTTATCTTTCTTCGTGGCCAAGTGGGTTAGTCACTGTCTGTACAAGCTTGCCGACCAGGGTTCGATTCCCGGCCGGAGCCAAGCTCTTGTCTTTGTGTGATTTCGCCTGGGGCTCTGATCCCGAGGTCGTTAAGAGAATCCAGTCATTAATGTATCAAAAATATATATGGTTTATTTGAGTATGAAAAACACATAAAAATGTGCAAAATTTATCATTAATTGAATGCCAAGTAACAAACTACCAATTAGCTACGATGGTGAAGATGGGTTGATTTCAATTCTAAGTACAAAATACCTGAATTCGACAGGTATAAGTACAGAAGAATTGTCATTGACTTATATCTTTCTTCGTGTCCAAGTGGGTTAGTCATTGTCTGTACAAGCTTGCCGACCAGGGTTCGATTCCCGGCCGGAGCCAAGCTCTTGTCTTTGTGTGATTTCGCCTGGGGCTCTGATCCCGAGGTCGTTAAGAGAATCCAGACATTAATGTATCAAAAAAATATATGGCTTATTTGAATATGAAAAACACTTAAAAATGTGCAAAATTTATCATTAATTGAATGCCAAGTAACAAACTACCAATTAGCTACGATGGTGAAGATGGGTTGATTTCAATTCTAAGTACAAAATACCTGAATTCGACAGGTATAAGTACAGAAGAATTGTCATTGACTTTAATCTTTCTTCGTGGCCAAGTGGGTTAGTCACTGTCTGTACAAGCTTGCCGACCAGGGTTCGATTCCCGGCCGGAGCCAAGCTCTTGTCTTTGTGTGATTTCGCCTGGGGCTCTGATCCCGAGGTCGTTAAGAGAATCCAGACATTAATGTATCAAAAATATATATGGCTTATTTGAATATGAAAAACACGTAAAAATGTGCAAAATTTATCATTAATTGAATGCCAAGTAACAAACTACCAATTAGCTACGATGGTGAAGATGGGTTGATTTCAATTCTAAGTACAAAATACCTGAATTCGACAGGTATAAGTACAGAAGAATTGTCATTGACTTTTATCTTTCTTCGTGGCCAAGTGGGTTAGTCACTGTCTGTACAAGCTTGCCGACCAGGGTTCGATTCCCGGCCGGAGCCAAGCTCTTGTCTTTGTGTGATTTCGCCTGGGGCTCTGATCCCGAGGTCGTTAAGAGAATCCAGACATTAATGTATCAAAAATATATATGGCTTATTTGAATATGAAAAACACGTAAAAAGGTGCAAAATTTATCATTAATTGAATGCCAAGTAACAAACTACCAATTAGCTACGATGGTGAAGATGGGTTGATTTCAATTCTAATTACAAAATACCTGAAATCGACAGGTATAAGTACAGAAGAATTGTCATTGACTTTTATCTTTCTTCGTGGCCAAGTGGGTTAGTCACTGTCTGTACAAGCTTGCCGACCAGGGTTCGATTCCCGGCCGGAGCCAAGCTCTTGTCTTTGTGTGATTTCGCCTGGGGCTCTGATCCCGAGGTCGTTAAGAGAATCCAGACATTAATTTATCAAAAATATATATAGCTTATTTGAATATGAAAAACACATAAAAACGTGCAAAATTTATCATTAATTGAATGCCAAGTAACAAACTACCAATTAGCTACGATGGTGAAGATGGGTTGATTTCAATTCTAAGTACAAAATACCTGAATTCGACAAGTATAAGTACAGAAGAATTGTCATTGACTTTTATCTTTATTTGTGGCCAAGTGGGTTAGTCACTGTCTGTACAAGCTTGCCGACCAGGGTTCGATTCCCGGCCGGAGCCAAGCTCTTGTCTTTGTGTGATTTCGCCTGGGGCTCTGATCCCGAGGTCGTTAAGAGAATCCAGACATTAATGTATCAAAAATATATATGGCTTATTTGAATATGAAAAACACGTAAAAATGTGCAAAATTTATCATTAATTAAATGCCAAGTAACAAACTACCAATTAGCTACGATGGTGAAGATGGGTTGATTTCAATTCTAAGTACAAAATACCTGAATTCGACAGGTATAAGTACAGAAGAATTGTCATTGACTTTTATCTTTCTTTGTGGCCAAGTGGGTTAGTCACTGTCTGTACAAGCTTGCCGACCAGGGTTCGATTCCCGGCCGGAGCCAAGCTCTTGTCTTTGTGTCATTTTGCCTGGGGCTCTGATCCCGAGGTCGTTAAGAGAATCCAGACATTAATGTATCAAAAATATATATGGCTTATTTGGATATATATATATATATATATATATATATATATATATATATATATATATATATATATATATATATATATGTATATATATAATCATATATATATATATATATATATATATATATATATATATATATATATATATATATATATATATATATATATATATATATATATGTCACGACTCTTCTCGGGTCTTGGTGAGAGTTCTTAATACACGAATAGGGAGGGCAGTGTTGGTATAATATCCTTCATAAAATTGGTCAGTGGTAACGAAAACAAATGGGAAAACTGAACAATACTCGTTAACAACAATTTCCTGAAAAGCCAACCTTATGACTAACTAATAATTCAATAACTTAACACTAAAAAAATAACTGTTAATGACTAACAAATAACTACATTAACATTAATAACTATATTAACAATTAACATTTGACCATTGATAACCAAATTCCCCTTGGAAAACAACACACTCTCAACGAGAGAGAGTCAAATAATAAATAAACACCAGACGTAACAAAAACACTAAATACTTAAAAGTTCTCACACTATTTGAAGATGGAAAAAAAAAAACACCCACGGCTGCAAATAAGGTGGCGGCTCCAAGATCACAGTGCTACTCTAGGGAGTATAGCTCCATTGGATCCCTCATAAAAGGCAGGAAGTGGAGTCCCAAGCCAACAAAAACTATTGATTGTTCTTACCTGGCAGCTATCTCCCTATATGACTCCATGAGCTCCAAGGCTCCTGTAGCTAACCCTGGCGAGGATGCATCGACGTGGGGCGTCTCTCCCGAGTCCACCTCAAAGCCAGATTTCAGTGTCGGCTCTAAGGGCTGCAGAAGAGAACCCGCAGGAACTGTAAAACAACTCAGGTGGCAGAAATGCACCAGCAAAAAGCCGTCAACAATGGCTGGCGCAATCCTCATAAGGCTAAATGACGAGCAGCTGCAATATGTTCTGGAATCCTTGGAGATCAGACTTTGCACTTCAGCGAACTAGTTCCTCACTGGTAAACACCTGTGTCTTTTTCCATCCAAGGACTCTATAAACAAAAAAAAAAAGAGAGGAAATCATTAAACTAAACACCCATAAATTATAAAATTAACGGGGAATAGGTTAAACCAGCATTTCAACAGAAAAAAAACTTTGAATTTACAAATATCACCTTAGCAACTAGAATTTTTACACTAATGTTACATAAAACAAATAAATGTAAAAATGAGGCTGATAAAACTTAAATAAAAAAATACGTTAGTGAATACTATACACACTAACATACATACATATATATATATATATATATATATATATATATATATATATATATATATATATATATATATATATATATATATATATATATATATATGGAAGAACCGATGGAGTTGGAGGAGAAAAGGTGGTAATGATGATGACACCAAGAGCAGAAAAGGCATTAACCGTGAGGAGAGCTATATATAGTAGAGTGTTTCTAGCAAAATTCAAATAAAAGCAGTGCAACATGAGTATTTAGGTTTGCATGCACCAACAAATGATTATCGTGAACAAAGGAAAGATGGATGCTATAAAGAACTGCAGATAGTAATAGATTGGATCACAGAGAGAGAGAGAGAGAGAGAGAGAGAGAGAGAGAGAGAGAGAGAGAGAGAGAGGAGAGAGGAGAGAGAGAGAGAGAGAGAGAGAGAGATATTGTGATTGATGACCTGAATGCTCTTGTTCGAAGAAATAATCAACGGATTGAGAATGTGATGGGTTTCGTGGGTCTTGTTGAAGTTGTGAATGAAAATGGGCCAAATTTCATAAGTCTCTGTTCAGCAAACAATCTTGTCATTAGAAGTACTCTTTTTCATCATAAAGGCATCCACAAATATCTATGGACTTCACCAATTACAATGATCAAATGGATTATATTGACTTTAATAATGAGAGCAGGATTACTCTGAGAAATATCAGACGTTTTAGATGTGCAGGTATTGATAGCCCTCATCTCTTCATGGCCACACTGAAATTAAAATCTGAAACCACCCAACAAAAAGGTACATTGTATACCTAGGTATAATAAGACTAAGCTTTTAAAAAAAAAGAGGACAGAGAAACATTTGCAACTGAATCTGGAAATCACACTGCAGTCCTAGGGACTTTAAGACACGGAGAACAGACAATTATTGAAGACAGATTTGATATCAAGGACATATATTAGTCAGTTGGTAAAGAGGTTTTAGGACACGCAGTTACAAGGCGAAAACTATGGATATCAAATGATATTTGGGATACTACAAAAAGGACAAAAAGACTGAAATTTATTGTTGAAAGTTTTCAAGGAAGTATTGAACATTAAGATAGAGCAGGCTAAGTATTCCAGTATCGATAGTAGGGTTAAAATGAAAGTCATGAATGACTGAAGAGAATATTTAGACAGTAAAGCCATATGGCTGACAAAGCTATGATCTTAGGTAATGCCTATAATGTAAGAAATTCTCTTACGGGGGCAAGGAAAAGCAAGCATATACCAATCAAAAAGAGGAATGGATCTGTTATAACAAAAGATGAAAGAAAGGAAACGTTGGATGGAACAGATTAGTGAGGCCATGAAGAGGAGATACGAAGAGAATAATTTGATTGATATACCTGAAACTGATGAACACCTTGATGTCCTGATGTGCCCTTGAATAAACCCAGTGTGTTCGAATTCGATGCGATCATTAAAAAAAACTAAAGACATGGAAAGCCCCGATATACAAAATAATTACTGCCAAGATGATACTGAACGAAAATGAAGTGAATACCAAAATACTTATAAGATTATTTTTCAGATTGTGGAACGAGGAGGCCAAACCAGATGGATGCAGCAATTATAGAGGCCTAACAGTTGTTATATATATATATATATATATATATATATATATATATATATATATATATATATATATATATATATATATACATATATAGCTTTATATTTATATATGGATATATATATATACATATGTATGTATGTATATATATATATATATATATATATATATATATATATATATATATATATATATATATATATATATATATATGAGAAAGCTAAAAACAAGTATATATGGGTAAAAGTAGCAAATTGAAGAGTGGTTGAAAGGGCGTTAATAGATTGTGTTGATAACTAAAAGAATGTTTGAAAGATTGAAAGACGTGCACGTGTTTAGGGGTATGGCTAACATTATGTCTGATCATTTTTTTGGTGGAAGGAAAATTAGTTGTAGCAAAAGAGTGGGGGAAGAGAGTATGTGGATGTAAAAGGGAGCTAGTGAGGGTTGAAGAGCTAATAAAACCGCGGGTAAAAAGTAAATATCAAGAAAGGTTTAAAATGGCATATGACAGTGGGAAAGTAAGAGAAACTGGCAATTTATAGTAGGAGTGGAAGTTAGTGGAAGAAAATTTTGTTGGGATTGCACGTGATGTGTGTGGCAAGAAAGTTTGTTGGAGGCAGCATGAGGAAGGGCAGTGAATGGTGGAACGTAGGAGTGGAGGTAAAAGTGGAAGAGAAAAAGAGGGCTTTTGAAGAATGGCTGAAGAGTAACAGTGTAGAGAAGTATAAGTATGAGTAATAGTGTAGAGAAGTATGAAAGATATAGAGAAAAAAAAATGTGGAAGTAAAACGCAAGTTAAGTGAGGCTAAGAGGGCAGCTGACCTGAGGTGGGGTCAGGGAAGGAGTCATTCGTATGAAGGGAATAAAAAGAAGTTTTGGAAAAAAGTGAGGAGAGTAAGGAAGGCTGCTTCAAGAATTGAAGAGACAGTGAAAGATGGAAATGGAAGGTTGGTAAAAGGAGAGGATGCAAGGAAAAGGTCGGCGAAATATTTTGAAAGTCTACTGAATGTTGAGGATAATAGGGAGGCGGATATAATTGCTGTTGCAGGTGTTCACGTGCCGGTGATGGGAGATGAGAATGAGAGAGAGATTACAAGAGAAGTAAGGAGATCACTAGATGAAACGAGAGTAGGAAAAGCATCTGGTAGGGATGGTGTGAGAGCTGAGATGTTGAAGGAAGGGGGTGTGACTGTACTTGAATGGTTGGTGAGATTGTTTAATATGTGTTTTGTGTTATCAATGGTACCAGTAGATTGGGTTTGTGCGTGTATTGTACCATTATATAAGGGTAAGGGAGATGTGCATGAGTGTTGTAATTCAAGGGGTATTAGTTTGTTGAGTGTAGTTGGAAAAGTGTATGGTAGAGTACTGATTAATAAGATTAAGGATAAAACCGAGAATGCAATTTTAGAAGTACAGGGTGGTTTTAGAAGAGGTAGGGGTTGTATGAATCATTTTTTTACTATTAGGCAGATATGCAAGAAATATTTAGCGAAAGGTAAGGAGGTGTATGTTGCGTTTGTGGATCTGGAGAAAGCGCATGATAGTGTTGATAGGGAAGCAATGTGGAATGTGATGAGGTTATATGGAGTTAGTGGAAGGTTTTTGCGAGCAGTGAAATGTTTATACAAAGGTAGTAACGCATATGTTAGGATTGGAAATGAAGTGAGCCATTGCTTTCCGGTGAGATTGGGGCAGAGGTAGGGATGTATGATGTCGCCGAGGTTGTTTTACTTATATGTTGATGGAGTGGTGAGAGAGGTGAATGCTTGGGTGCTTGGACGAAGATTGAAACTAGTAGACGAGAATGACCATGAATGGGAGGTAAATTAGTTGTTGTTTGCGGATGATACTGTACTGTTTGCACATGCATATATATATATACATATATATATATATATATATATATATATATATATATATATATATATATATATATATATATATATATATATACTGTATATATATATATATATATATATATGTATATATATATATATATATATATATATATATATATATATATATATATATATATATATATATATATATACGTGTGTGTGTGTCTGAAGAGATTTGAAATAAAGATTTATGAAAATCAGAGAGATGTATAAGAAGAATTTAGATAATGTAGAAGTCGCACTAACTAAATTTTATTTATACTCATTTTGTACAGCAATGCAAAAAATAGGGAAACCCTCTTTTGTTGGCATTTGTAGACTATGAATTAGCCTTTGATAATGTGAACAGGCCAATTTTGTGAAAAGTTCTGCATTATGATGGAATTGCTCTAAAACACGTGAAGTCCGTTCATGAGCATAGCAAGTGCAAAGTTAATGTTAATGAAGTCTAATAAAATGAATTCCCAGTGAATAGTGGAGTAGTCCCAAGGAATGTTTTGAAACTTATATAACTTATCCCCATCGTGGATTTCATAATGCTTAGAACAGTCGGAGATGTTGGAGAAGGATTGGAATAGAAGGGTGATAATAGATTAGCAAACCTTTAGTGTGCTTATGATGCTGTCTTTGTTAGCAAAACACCACGTGATTTGCAATGCTTGCTTACCAGAATGCATGAAATATCACACGAGGCTATGCTTAAGATATATTGAAGAAAGACAGAGATTATGAGAACTGAATATGGAATGGAAGAGGGAATAACATTGGAATAGGGAAGGTTTAGTAAGGTAGAATGATATGAGTATTAGGAACTATGATCTTCGATGCAGGGTCTACTGGATTAGAGTTTAGTGAAAGATTGAAAAAAGAAGAAATTCTTATAAGGGCTGGGTTGAGTAAAATTTGGAAATCAAATCACCTGAAACTCTCTCTCTCTCTCTCTCTCTCTCTCTCTCTCTCTCTCTCTCTCTCTCTCTCTCTCTCTCTCTCTCTCTCTCTCTCTCATATATATATATATATATATATATATATATATATATATATATATATATATATATATATATATATATATATATATATATATATATATATATATATCTATAGATATATATATATTTATATATATATATATATATATATATATATATATATAATATATATATATATATATATATATATATATATATATATATATATATATATATATATAGATATATATATATATATATATATATATATATATATATATATATATATATATATATATATACATATATATATATATATATATATATATATATATACATATATATATATATATATATATATATATATATATATATATATATATATATATATATATATATATATATATATATATATATATCCTTTAGGGAGATCAGTGTTATCATATGGACATGGGTCATGGTATGACAATAAAACAATGACCAATAGATATGGTACATTTACTTGAGAACAAAGCCTCAAAAGGATATTGGGAGTTAATTGGTAGGACAGGATTAGAAATAAAACTATAGAAGATATTACTCGAGTACCATATGTGTGGATGAGATCATTGTAAGAGGTTGATGTACATGGTAAGGGCATGCCCTTTTGCACTCCCTACGAGAGGTTACCTCACCAAACGTTTCGCTGGGCTTCACAGGGCACTTAAGGAGTTGGATGACCTAGGCATACTGTTATGTATTATTGTAATATTTTACTGTATTATTTCAAGTGTTTCATGCATTGTGCAACATTGCATTATATTGCATGGATAAAACATGTTATGCTTTGTATATAAGTGAAATTATTTGTTTTGATATTAGGATTCAAGCATTTGTTAATTACCTTAAAGATAGGATGTGATTCTTCATAGTTTTGTACTGGAGTAGGATTTAAGTCTTTTGAAAGTGATGCTCTTTTGTTGTTCAGCAATTTTTGGGTTTGTCAGATTTTTCTTGAGACGCTCTACAAACTTGGAAGTTGGCTGTCACAGAGCAATGTTATTGAGCAGTATGGTGACTTCATTAGATATCCTATAACCCAACTCCACAATTGGCGACGCCTAGGAGGACGAACACACGCAGAAGAAAAATTGGATCTTTTGTAGATTGATGGCCATCAGAAGAAAAGGAGATTTTGTAGATCCACGGACAGGAGCGGAAAAAAAAAAAAACAATGAAGATTCCCCAAGCAGCAGAACGGAAGAATTTCATCAAAGCAAGCAAACAAGACCAAAAAGGTATTTTGTAAGGTTGGGTAGGATACAAAAAGGTAGGATACAAAGTGACTTCAGAACAGTAACCTATTGTAGGTATTAAGAATCAAAATGCCTTTTGACATTGAACATACTGAACGATTCAGCATCACAGCTGAGCCCAATTCTGTTGCAACCCGATGGCAACAGTTATGTGAGGAATTTAAGAAATATTTAGAAGCGTTAGGGAGTTTGAAGGATGCCTAAAAGAAGGTGTTATTAATTCATACAGCAGGTAGGGAAGTTCAGGAAGTATTTAATACATTGCAGCCAACAGATGACACAAGTGAAGCGGCAATTAAGGCTCTTACCACATATTTTGCTCCAGAGGTCAATAAATTTTTTTAAAGATATCAATTTTAAATATAAAACATACCCGCTGGTTATATAAGAATGGCTAAAGTCTCCTGACGCCCCAGCAGAAATTTCAAGATCTCGCGCGCTATCGTAGATATTCCAGGTGTACACCAGCGCCGTCGCGGTACAACAGGTAAAACTATTCCCAGAAGCCTCAGATCTTTTTCTGCCATCATAGCCGGCTGTCATATTGGAAATTTGCTCTCGCTTTATGCTCTGTTTGGACATTATTTGGTGATATACAACTTTTTTCGAGTATGGGCTATTGCTTAATTCTTTTCTGTTTCATTTACTCTTGAAATCTTTTTGTTTGGGGTTATATTTATTAATTTAACCTTTGTTTTTATGTTGTTGGTCTTTTTCGTAACTTTTCAATATGGCCTACCCCTCCCCTGTAATTCGTAAGTGTGTTAGTGAAGGGTGTTGTACTCGACTCCCTAAAGGTTCTATAGACCCACACAATGTTTGTATTAAATGTAGAGGAAAACCATGTTCTTTTGATGGTAGGTGTAATGAATGATTTTCATTAAAAGAAAATGAATGGGTAACATATGAACGTTATTTTAAGAGATTAGAAAGGGACAGGGTTAGGCGTAGTTCATCACACTGTTGATAGAAACTTCCCTAATGTTAGTGATCCAATTCCTTCTTCCAAAGTGGTAGATCAGCAACAGGAGAAACCTTTTTTGAAGGACATGTTTACCACTATTCAGACTCTCGGTAAAAAAGTTGAGTCTTTAGTGATGGATAGAAATAATTTTTTTTCTGAAATCAAGGCAGTGAAAAATCGTGACTCTGTCGGAAATGTGAAAAGTGTTTCGAATGTGTTCAGTGTTGTGGAGGGTGCGTCTGCATGATCTTGTCGTTTGCCCAGCCTACGACCTCTTTCAAGCTCCCGAACCCATGGGAGAAGTAATGTCGGACGACAAAAGGGAACAAGAAGCGTCATCAATTGTGCAGACATCCCCTTGAACGTTCCTGCTACCGTAGTACAGGTCGTTCATCCTCATCGTGGGAAAGATGGGGTTGGTACGTTATCACCATCCTCCAATGAATGTTCTGGTAGTGAAAACTGGCGTCACGCGTCCAGACCGCTCAAAAGATCGCACGCGGTTAGTCAGCGTCACGAATCTCCTACACGACCAGGCTGTAGTACTTCTGATACGCCTGAGTGTTTCCATTCTTTCGACACTTGCACGCCTGCGAAACACTCCGACCATGGTGTACATGTCGATGACTTACAGTCCGATTCAGAGTTTTTACCTGTTGCTCTTGTTACTATTCATGCTCCGCTACTTCCTTCAAACTGGCTGTCGTCATCCGAAAAGCGTGGTGATAGTGATATTGATATTCCTTTACAAAAGGAGTCGAATGTGTTACAGACTAACGATCCTAGGTGGTCTATGCTTTTGGACATGAAACAACAACTCTCTTTTCAGCCTGCGGCTGGCATTGCGGTTGGGCGTCAGACGTCAGACCAGTTGTCGCACAGGCGGCCTATGGTCTCTAGTGCTGACGTGTTATCGCACAGGCGGTCTCCCATTCGCAGTGTTCAACAGCAGGTTGACTTAGATGAGTCACGTCAGAGAGTTGATGCCAAGCAGAGATCGACTTCCGAACGTGACGAGGAGCACTGGCGTTGGCAAGTGGACGCAATGCGTCACCGTGACAACTCTCAGCAGTCGACTTTCGACTCTATGAAGCGTTAGCGTCAACAGCAAGTGGACGCTAAGCGTCCACGGGACGACCATCATCAGTCTACTCATGACGGCATACAGCGTTGGCGTCAACAGCAAGCTGACGCTAGGCTTCCACGCGGCGACATTCAGCAGTTGACTACTGACACCAAGCGTCGTTCCATTCAACAGCAAGCGGACGCTAGGCGTCCATGTAACGACACACGGCAGTTAACCATTGACGTCGAGTCAACCCATCCATGGCGTCACACACCAGTCAACCTCAACCTCTCCGCTTCAGTTGGAAACAATGATTGACCTTGGCAAGCACTTTCATTCAGACTTTGATCCTTCTGTTCAGGCTGCAGCAGTTGCTGCACTACCCGAAGATGAACTTGAAGAGAATTCTGACGTGGATGAACCATTAGAACCCGTTTCTGAGAATGAAGAAGATAAACATTATCAACATGCTGTATATCTTAAGAAATTGATGTTAGTTCTCGCTGACATTTTTCCTGAACATTTTACCCCTATGGCCCCTCGTTCTCCTCCATCGAAATTTATCCTAGGGAAAGCATCGAAAGTGCCTGTTTATACTAAGATGGTACTTTCACGCTCTTCTAAAGGAGCCTTGAAGTTAATGGGTTCCTTGATATATTCAAAGATATCTATTGGCAAAACGGCCTTAGCTTTTCCTCCCGCAAGATTGGCCTCTAAATCCAGTGTTTGGTACGAGACTGGTGAAGTGCTGGGCTTGGGATTTCCTTCTTTTGGCCAGGGAGATTTCTCAGGTTTAGTGGATTATTCTCGTCGTCTGGCTTTAAGAAAAACAAAGGTATGGTGGTCATTGCCAAAGTTAGACCATTTACTTAAGGGTTTGTTCAGCACCTTTGAGGTCCTAAATTATCTAGACTGGTCTTTGGAAGTCTTAAGCAAGAGGGTCTCCGAAAGGAAAGGCACACTCTAGTAGCCTTGTTCATTTGATGTCCTGCATGGACAAAGCTGTAAGGGATGGCTCTAACGAGTTAGCTGCTCTGTTCACAGCTGGAATCATTAAGAAGAGGGCCACTATGTGTTCCTTTCTTTTGTCGGGAGTTTCGCCTTACCAGAAATCAGAGCTACCATTTGCTCCTTTGTCAGCTACTCTATTTCCACAAGATTTGTTAGGAGAAGTTGCCACTGCCCTCACCCAGAAGGCCACTCATGACTTGGTCGCCAATACGGCCAGGAAAGTTTTACTTCTGCCTTTTCATCTCGTAAACCTAAGGAAAGTTCTTCTGGGGTACGACCTTCTCAGTCCTTTCGTGGTAAACCTACCAGAAGAGGTTCTTTCAAACCAGATGGGAGAAAACCTAGGAGCAGAGGAACCAAGACTGGCCGAGGTAGAGTCTGACTGTTTTATCCTTCAGACAGCAGTAGGTGCCAGGCTGAATTACTTCTGGAAGGCCTGGGAGAGGAATGGAGTGGAATCCTGGTCCGTCCAAGTGTTGAAGGAGGGTTACAAAATCCCATTCATATCAATTCCTCCATTAGCCCCAGATCCGGTGGATCTTTCCTCCAAATACAGGGGGGGATCGATGAAGCAAGCCATGCGACTTTAGATGTCTCTATTACTAGAGAAACAAGCAGTAGAGGAAGTGCAAGATTTAACATCTCCGGGGTTTTACAACCGACTTTTCTTAGTTCCCAAGAGTTTGGGGGAATGGAGACCGGTTCTGGACGAAAGTGTTCTAAATGGTTACGTCCAGAACACGACGTTTACGATGGAGACTCAAGACAGTTCTTGCAGCAGTACGGAAGGGTGATTGGATGGTCTCAATAGACCTCCAAGACGCCTATTTCCATATTCCAATACATTCCAGCTGTAGACGTTATCTGAGATTCACGGACGGAAACAAGGTCTTTCAATTCAGAGCCCTATGTTTCGGTCTCAGCACGGCTCCTCTATTATTCACCAAGATCATGCTGAATGTAGCAAGCATGTTGCATTCGAGGAGAATCAGGGCCTCCCTGTAACTGGACGATTGGCTGATAAGAGCCTCCTCAGCCGATTGCTGTTTGAAGGACCTGAGAATAACACTGGAATTAACCAAGGAACTGGGCCTCCTGGTGAGTTCGAAAAATCGCAACTGACTCCATCCCAGGAGATTTTTTATTTGGGGATGGAGATTCACAATCGGAGTTTTCGGGCTTTTCCATCGCCTGTGAGGATACAGTCAGCTCTCCAAAAAATCCAAGCTTTTCTGAAGAAAGAACTCAGTTCCGTAAGGGAATGGATGAGCCCTCTGGGGACACTCTCATCATTAAAAAAGTTTGTGACTCTGGAGATTGCATTTATGCCCCCTTCAGTTTCATCTCAATCAACATTGGAAAAAAGGGGACTGTCTCGACAGGGAAAGCGTTCCAATCACGGACTCTATAAAGTCACATCTTCAGTGGTGGAACAGCGAGCACAGACTGAAGGAAGGCTTGTCTTTACAGCATAAGAGCCCAGACCTCGTGTTATGTTCCGACGCCTCAAACTCGGGGTGGGGGGCAACACTGGGGAAGAAGGAACTCTCCAGAACGTGGACAGTGGAGCAAACAACTCACCACTTAAACCAAAAGGAGCTTTTGGCAATACATCCGGCCCTCAAAGGATATGAAAAGCATATCAGGGGCAAAGTAGTCCAAATCAATGCGGACAGCACTACAGCTCTGGCCTATATAATAAAGCAAGGCGGAACCCACTCATGGACTCTGTACGAAATAGCAAGACCTCTTCTCATATGGGCAGAGGAAAGGAAACTGACACTTTTGACTCGGTTTATTCAGGGACTCAACAATGTGAGTGCAGACAGACTCAGCAGGAGGGGTCAGATTCTCCCCACAGAATGGATTTTACACCAAGACGTCTGGAAAAGTCTGTGGCGGTTATGGGGTCGTCCTCTTGTGGATCTCTTTGCAACTGCAAAGACAAAGAGACTGGAGTGTTACTGCTCACCAGTACCGGATCCGAAGCCATACACATAGACGCTTTTCTAATGAATTGGTCGCACATGGAGGTTTATGCATTCCCCCGTTCAAGATTCTTTACAAAGTGATACAGAATTTCGTATCCCATGAAGAAACCAGGATGAGACTCATAGCTCCGTTCTGGCCGTCAAGGAGCTGGTTTCCAGAAGTACTGGAATGGATGGTAGATCTTCCAAGAAGCCTTCCCTTAAGATCAGATTTTCTCAGACAACCTCACTTGGCTCGAAACCACCTAAACCTCCGAGCTCTACGTCTGACTGCCTTCAGACTATCGAAAAACTTGTTAGAGCTAGAGGCTTTTCGAAGAAGGCAGCCAAGGCTATTGTGAGAGCAAGGAGGTCTTCCACCATAAGGGTGTATCAGTCCGAGTGGGAGTTGTTCAGAGAGTGGTGTAGGATAGGACTCACGCGATTTCTTCATCCAGTACCTCTTTGACTCAGATAGCAGATATCTTCCTAGACCTTAGAAATAAACATAATTTCTCGTTCTCTACAATTAAAGGTTACAGAAGTATGTTGGCTACAGTTTTTAGGCACAGGAACTCAGACCTCTCCATTAATAAGGATCTGCAACTGCCTAAGTCTTTTGATACCACCAAGAGAAGACAATCAGTGTCTCTTGCCGAGAATTTGGATGTGGTGCTTAAATTCCTCATAAGTGACAGGTTTGAGCCTTTGCACTTGGCTTCTTTGAAGGACCTAACCTTGAAAAATTTGTTTATGGTTAGTCTAGCCACTGCTAAAAGAGTAAGTGAAGTTCACGCTTTAAGCAGGAACATTAGTTTTTGGGATAGGAAAGCCATTTGTTCCTTACAATTAGGGTTTTTGGCCAAGAATGAGAATCCTACTCACCCATAGCCCCAATTATTCGAGATCCCTAATCTTTATGATGTGGTGGGAGACGAGTTGGAGAAGGTGCTCTGTCCAGTAAGAGCATTACGGTGATATGTGGACAGAACGAAGAGTCTGAGAGGCGACTTAGACGCTCTGTGGTGTGCTGTCTGAAAACCCCCATTGCCCATGTCAAAGAATGCCTTATCATTATTCATTAGACTGTTAATTCGAGAAACTCACACTCAGTGTGATGAGGCGGATCAGAGGCTTCTCAAAGTGAAGACGCATGAAGTCAGAGCGGTAGCGATTTCAGTGGCTTTCAAACAGAATCGTTTTTTGCAAGGTTTGATGGATACGACCTTTTGGAGGAATAAGTCCTTATTCGCATCTCATTATTTGAAACATGTTCAGACTCTCTATGAAAATGATATACCACTACGTTCCTTTTTTCCTAATACCCCTCTTCTATCTCTTGGAACTTGTAAAGTAATGGTTGTTTGTGGAGATTGGTCGTCAGTCTTCCGCAATCTTTTGTTTGGTCAGGTGGTCAAAATGTTCCTAGAGTGCGCCAAGAACAAGGGTATTAGTAGAGATTCTGTCATGTTATAGGTGGTTGTACCGTTTGACAGCTCCTAGGGATCATCAGCCCCCTGAGTGGATCGCTGGATCTCCTAAGGATAGCAGACGAAATGAGGCAGAGTATCATTGCTGTCAGCTTCCTTATCAGGTGAGAACCTCTTAAGTTATTTATGTAATGCTTACGTAAATTTCCGAATATATGGCTGTCTCTGACCCGCCACCAAGGGGTGTCAATCAGCCATTCTTATATGACCAGCGGTTAAGTTTTGTATTTAAAAATGACATTTTCATAATAAAATAAATTTTTTAATATACTTACCCGCCGGTTATATAAGTTAAAAACCCGCCCTCCTTCCTTCTAGAGACTATGAGGCATTGAATATCTGAGGCTTCTGGGAATAGTTCTACCTGTTGCATCACGAGGGCGCTGGTGTACACCTGGCATACCTACGATAGCGCGCTAGATTTTGAAATTTCTGCCGGGGCGTCAGGAGACTTTAGCCATTCTTAAATAGCCAGCGGGTAATTATTTTCAAAAATTTATTTTATTATTAAAATATCATTTTCCTGCACAAGCACATCAGAAAGAAAATGAAAGTTTAGATGCATTTGTGACTAGACTAAAGAATTTAGCTGTTTCATGTGAATTTCTAGAGTTAGAAAATTTTATCAGAGATCAAGTTATTGCACATTGCACATCACAAGAGCTAAGAAAGAAATTATTTCAAGATAAAGATTTAACATTTGAAAAGGTATTGATAACAGACAGAGCTTTAGAAACATCAAATAGGCAAAGTAACATAATAGGTAGTTCTGCAAGCAATAGAATGGAAAATTCTAAGATTAATACAGTAGGTTCTAAGTAAAAAAAACAATGAGAATCAGCGAAGGAATATGTCAAAGCCTAGTCATAAAGAAGTGCCTACCACTAATGTTCATAAATATCAGAAGCAGGCCTATACACAGAAACAACAGGAAAAACCCAAGTGTTTTCAGTGTGGTAAAACTGATCATCTTGCATATGAAGCAAAGAAATGCCCTACTACTGGACAAACATGCCAGAATTGTAGAAGGATGGGTCATTTTGAAAATGCTTGTAGATACCCTAAACAGTAAGCAAAGGAAATAAATGCTACATTTGATACTATTGGTCAAGAGAATAATGCAGAAAATGTTCATGTTAATCAGGTTAGGTCAGAAACTCATTTTGCGTTTCGCATTAATTCAGTCAACATAGGTGCAAAGAAACATATCTTGGTAGAAGTAATAAATGGTAAACCAGTTTTGATGCAAGTTGACACAGCAGCCGATGTATCAATTATATCTGAGAAAACGGCTAAAAGCATTCCTAATTTGTTATTAGAAGGTACAAATAGAGTTTTGAAAGGTTATAATGGTTTTAAGATTCAGGTAAAAGGTGCTTCGAACGTAGAAGTACAGTAAAAAGAACAGAAATGAGAGAGAATGCCATTAACAGTAGTAAAAGGTAATGGACAAACTTTGCTAGGATTAGATTGGCTACAGTATTTGAAGTTAGATTGGCCTAGTATTTTGAAGGTTACAGGTAGACAAGATGAACACAAATCAAATGTCTGTGAATAATATCATAACAGAGTTTCAAGACGTATTTGAAGATAAAGTAGGTACGGTAAAAAATGCAAAGGCAATTTTAGTTTTGAAACCTGACAGTGCTCCTATATTTTGTGCTCCCAGATCAGTACCTTATGCATTGAAAAGTGCAGTTGAAACAGAAATCAGGATATTAGAAAATGAAGGTTCCTGGGAAAAGGTTACATATTCAGATTGGCTACACCATTAGTTCCTATTGTGGAAGAAAGGGGACAGGTTAGGTTATGTGGAGATTACAAAGTAACGTTTAATCCACAGCTGCAAGTAGCTCAACATCCCTTACCAAATCCGAAAGACATGTGTGCAACTATGTCAGGATGCAGTGTTTTTTTTTTCTAAATTAGATTTAAGACAAGTATTTCAACAGCTTTCCATGGATGAAACTTCACAAGAATTATGTACAATAAATACCTCCGTAGGTTTGTTTAGGCCAAAGAGATTAACTCATGGAGTTGCGAGTAGTCCAGCTATATGGCAACAAACTATGGATTAGATTTTTTTTCAGGAATGCAAAGAATATTCATTTTTATAGATGGTATTCAAATTGCTGGTAAAGACACAAGAGAACATAGAGAATGATTGCAAACAGTTCTGAAAAAGTTGAAGGAACATAATACTAGAGTAAATAAGAGCAAATGTATTTTAGAAGTTGATTCAGTAGAATACTTCGGTTTTTAATAAATGGCAAAGTTATTCACAAAACTGAAGAGAAGATTAAAGCTGTACAATTAACAAAAGTGCCAGGAAATGTTAAGGAATTACAGTCATTTTTAGGTTTAGTAAAATTTTATGGGAATTTCATTCAGAATTTGTCTACATTTGCACATCCATGGTATAATTTGTTGAATAAGGGTTTAGAATGGAAGTGGACAAAAGAGTGTCAGGAATCTTTTGGAAGAATCAAACAGGAAATAACACCACATACATTCCTAATACATTATCAAATGGATTTACCAGTTAAATTAGTATGTGATGCATCAAACATAGGTTTGGGTGCAGTATTATCTCATGTAATGCCAAATGGAACAGAAAAACCAATTGCATTCACTTCTAGAGTATTGAACAAGGCAGAAAGGAATTACTCTCAAAGAGAAAAAGAAGGTTTAGCATTAGTGTATGGAGTTAAAAAATTCCATATGTATCTTCATGGTATGAAAAAGTTCACACTTGTTACAGATCATAAACCTTTATTAGCAATATTGGGTCTAAAAGTAAGTTTACCTACGTTGGTAGCTGCAAGACTACAACGTTGGGCAATTACGCTAGCCTCGTACCACTATGATATAGAATACTGTCCAACATCAAACATGGGTAATGCAGATGCTTTGTCTAGATTACCAGTAGACAAAGCTTCAGAAGAGTATGATGACTGTGTTCTGTTAATTTCTGTATATGATGTACCAATAACTGCAAAAGATGTAGGACAGAGTACCAAGAGAGACCCAGTACTTAGTATTGTTTTATAAAGTTTAATGACAGATAGGGTCTTATGTGGAAAAGAGGAAAATTGTAAACCCTATAAGGATATATGGTATGAACTGAGTGTAACACAAGGAATAGTGATGAGAGGTTCAAGGGTAGGTAATCCTAATTCACTGAGGAATAAGGTTTTGTCTGAAATACATGCTGATCACCAGGGTATTCTAAGATCAAAGTCTATTGCAAGAACTTATGTATGGTGGCCAGGTGTAGATGGAGATTTGGAATCTCATATAAAGAATTGTATGAATTGTGTTTTGCAACAGAACAATCCTCAATTTGCTAGAATGCACCTGTGGGAGTTACCCAGGTATCAATAGTAAAGAGTGCATATAGATTTTGCAAGTCCTTTTTTAAATTATTTGTTTATGATAGTAGTAGATGCTTACAGTAAGTGGCCAGAAATTATCCCTATGAAGACAACAACGTCTCACGCCACAATAAAAGAGTTAATGCAAATTTTTTCTACACATGGTACTCAAGCATTTATTAATTACCTCAAAGATAGGATGTGATTCTTTATAGTTTTGTACTGGAGTAATATTCAAGTCTTTTGAGAGCGATGCTCTTTTGTTGTTTAGCAATTTTTTGGTTTGTCAGATTTTTTGTGAGACGCTCCACACACTTAGAAGTTGGCTGTCACAGAGCAATGTGAGTGACTGGCATGGTGACTTCATTAGACATCCTATAGCCCAACTCCACACATACATGAATGTGAACTATGAAGCACGAAGTAGGAGAATATGAATGGATAAGTATTAATTTAAAAGCTGAAGGTGGAGATGACTGGCGAGATCTAACCTAGGCCCTTGAGTCATTAGGCGTAGGAGGAGATGATACACACACACACACACACACATATATATATATATATATATATATATATATATATATATATATATATATATATAGATAGATAGATAGATAGATAGATAGATATATAGATAGATATAGATATATATATATATATATATATATATATATATATATATATATATATATATATATGTGTGTGTGTGTGTGTGTATATATATATATATATATATATATATATATATATATATATATATATATATATATGTATATATATATGTATATACACACACACATATATATATATATATATATATATATATATATATATATATATATATATATATATATATATATATATATATATATCCCAGAACATTTGAGGGGTATATGCCATATAGTTGGCTGCAGTGTATAATTGAATTTTAAGTTAATATAATAACACTATTTTTTATAGTTGGTATATACCAAAGCATATATATTCCAATAAGTACGTAGTTTCTACTTTTGTCTTAGAATACTTCAATGAGATATTTCATGGGTATATATGTGGTCAGTGCATGTTTCCCCTTACCTATTTTAATCATTAAGGATATTGAACGTTGCCTATAAGGAGTTTAAAATATATCAGTTTTGATAACAATGATTGATATTGTAATTGAAATTAATGACATCTTTCATATTTTGAAAAAAGAAAATATATTTACTCCTGTTATTCTTAAAAGAAGTGCAAGGGTATTGTGAAGATTCACCTTCATGATTTATATTTATCTAGACTTTCTTTTTCTAGTTATCGTTTTT
>NC_090750.1:9578908-9586408 GCF_036898095.1 Palaemon carinicauda
GTCACTAAAGCAAGGTTGGCAGGACCCTCTTGTCCCTTCCCCCTCTATCTCCGTAATGGCCTAGCCATTACTGTACTGTACCTTGCCGGCCGGCAGAGCTGGCCGGCAGGGGTATTACTGTACCATATGTCATTCTACTTCTGGACCTAGTATAGGTTGGGATATGGATTGACTAAGCCCATTGCCGGCCGGCAGAGACGCTGGACGGCAAGGGTCTTATGTTTTCGAGTGCTGCCCGGACCTCTCTTGGTCCCTCATCCATGCCTGCCGGCAGAGCCGGACGGCATTGGTCAAGGAAGCCTGAATTAAGTTTCTCCCCTTCCTTATATGCACTCTTTCGGTTGCCGGGCTTGGGGGGTTGTGTACACTCTTATCCCGGCATCCATTCTATTTTCTTCTAGTGCTGTACCTGTCCCGGCAGCCGGCCTATGAGGCCGGCTGCCGGCCTATGAGGCCGGCAGCCGGGCAGGTGTAGTCTTCTGGTTCTTTTGCTGCCGGCTGGCATCGGTCTTGTACCTTTGCCGGCCGGCTTATGTCAGTCCTTGTCTGCCGGTCACCAAGAGTGTGGCCGGCAGCTGGGTACTACCTTGTGTAGTTGCTGGCCGGCAATCATTGCCGGCCTACACTGGCTGTTGCTGGCCGGCAGTTGCTGCCGCCGGCACAGGCATTTGAACCAGAGGGCTGCCGCCCTATAGCTGTTAAGTAGTATACTTTAAAGCTAATTGTGGTGTGTGCCGGCCGGCAAAGGCAGGCCGGCACACATCCTCCTATACTGTACTAGTATTCTTCTGTATAGCATATACAGTAAGAAGAAAATTATAGTAAAAGTTTAGGTACAGCACTGTATCTTCTAACACTATTGTGTTTTCTTACACAGCCCTTTGCTGTTGCCCTCAGACAGGAAGCAGAGTTCTTCCCCGTCTATTATCCAGGATTTTTAAAATCATTGCCTAGGTGTGAGCTCCACCTGTTTCCTATGGAAACCTTGCATTGGTTACTCTAGTAGAGATAAACCATTTTTGATTTTATTATCTGGAAGGCTGCAACAATGGGTTGTGAGGGAAACACAAGTGTGTGTCTTTCATTTATGAATTGTTATGCTATACTATGCATATCCAGTGATACATAGTTCACTTGATACTCATGGAAATTTCTTCTCTTTACAGGAGGACCCTCCAAAGTGCGGAAATGTTTTCTGCAATGTCCGCAGCAAGAACCTCTGCGGACATGAGTGTTGTAGGAGACACGCAGCATGCGCTGTCTCCAAGAATGATCTCCAGTATTGGGACCCTCAGGTATGTACTGTATGCACTAACCTGATTACTGAGGCTTTTGATTCCCCTAGAACGGCGGAATCAAGGGATATAGCTAGGGAAAAGCTTCGTACTTGGGTAAGGGGCTTTAAGAAGAACACCTCTGGCCCTTATCTTCCAAGTGAGAAGATGAGGGCGTATCTTTTTCCCCAGGCATCAGCTGAGGCAGTGATTCCCCAGCCTCAAGAGGAGATCCTTCAAGATCAAGTCCAGGTGGACGAGGAAGTCGCAGATGCGATGCAAGACATCCAGTTGTGTGACAGGATGTCTGACCTGGACGATCGTTTGGAAGAAGACCTCCTGGCAGAAGGTCAGGATCAAGTTCAAACCCCGGATGTCGTAGAGGATGAGGTCGACGAGGTGTCGGCTACTCCGGTTCAGATGCCGGAGCCTATCCCCTCAACATCGGCTGGCCTCCCAGTAGAACTGGGACAGGCCCTCTCTTCGATTGTTGGAATGATCCAACAAATGCAGAAGGAGAATCAGGAGAAGGCGGCTGCAATGGAACTGCGTATGCAGTCCCTGGCAGAATCACATGGGCCCCGGAAAAGGCTCAATGTGAAAGACCTTCCCATATGCTCAGATGCTAACCCATGGAGGTATGCTGAGCACATGCCGATGACGACTGGAAAAATCGTCATTTCGGATAAGCTGGGTTCAGTTCCCCTAGAGGAGGTAGAATTCTGGCCCAGCAAGGCATCATATCCGGACTGCTATGTCCGGCTGAGAAAAGAACCAGCTTCAAGGGAGGAGACAGAGCCGAAGGAGGTCATTGTTAAGGACCACGCTAAGGCTCAAGCCCTACTTTCATCCTCGATGAAAGAGAGGGGCTTCTCGAATTCGAAGGTAGCTGCATTGAGCAAGAAGCTCCCTTCGTTTGTGTCCTCTCCTGATAGAGCCTTCCCCTTTTTACAGAAAGGGTTTGCGGCTGTCCTAAAGGCAGTCGAGGCCGGCAAGCCTTGCCCCTCCCTGGAGGAGTGTAAACCCTTGTCGCTGGCTCTACCTATGGACCACAAAGACTGGAAGGATGTCCATCTGACATTCTCAGTGGGAAAGTTGGAGGCTGATATTGCCGGACGGCAATTCGGCGAGGACCTCCCCAAGCTGTCCGAATCTCTTTTACGAAGAGAGTTCGAGACAAAAGAAAGACTGGCTGCCTCAATGTCTCATCAGACTACTCTCGAGACGATGGCAAGTGACCCCAAGGTCCATGAAATGTTCATGGTAGTGGCTAAGTCTCACTTAGCCACAGTGACGAAGGACCTTTATAGCTTCGTCAAGGCAAGGAGAGCTTGCAGGGAGTTCGTGTTCACCGGGGCTTCGGTGAGACACGAGCCAAGGAAGTTAATCTCCTCCAACATTTGGGGAAAAGACCTTTTCCCTACCGATGTGGTCAAAGAGGTTGTTGATAAGGCCGCCGTGGAGAATAGAAATCTTCTCCAGAAGTGGGGCCTGGCTATCAAAAGAAAATCTTCCCCGGATGAGGGTCCTCAACCAAAGAGGAAGAATATGAAGACTAGGCTACCATCTCGGCCAGCCAAGCCTTATAGACAGCAACAGCAACTGCAATTGCCTTTGCCTCCAGTGCCCCAGATGGTGGCACAAACCCCGACTGCCTTTCAGTGGGTACCCCAGGCGGTGCCAGGTCAGTCAACCACATTCGCCCCAACGTTCGAAGGACAGTCTTCTTCCTTTCGTGCAAAACCTAGAGGAGCAGCCAGAGGCTCGTCTAGGCGCCCCTCAAGGGGAAGGGGATTCAGAGGTGGTCGTGGTCAGGGAGGCAAGACCTCAGGACGGCAGTCCAAGTGAAATGATACCGGTAGGAGGGAGACTGATGAAATTTTGGGATCGCTGGACCTTCGATCCCTGGGCCCAAAGCCTACTCAAGAATGGACTGGGTTGGAGCTGGTACAGCACTCCACCCCCATGCCTTCGGTTTTTCCAACACTCCACCCCCATTTTGGAGGAGTACGTTCAAGAACTGTTGGAGAAAAATGTGATCCGAAAGGTGAAGTCCATCAAATTCCAAGGGAGGCTGTTTTGTGTTCCCAAGAAAGACTCGGAAAAGCTCAGAGTCATTCTGGACTTGTCACCACTCAACAAGTTCATAGTGAATTGCAAATTCAAGATGCTAACACTGCAACACATAAGGACCTTACTGCCCAAGAGGGCATACTCAGTCTCTATAGACTTGTCAGACGCCTATTGGCACATTCCAATCAGCCGTCGACTCTCCCCCTACCTAGGGTTCAGGCTACAACGGAAACTGTACGCCTTCAGAGCCATGCCATTCGGGCTAAACATAGCCCCAAGGATTTTCACGAAGCTTGCGAGCGCAGCTCTCAAACAATTACGCCTAAAGGGAATTCAGGTAGTAGCCTACCTGGACGACTGGCTGGTGTGGGCAGCATCCGAGACCGAATGCTTGCAAGCTTCCAGTCAGGTGATCCAGTTCCTAGAGTACCTAGGCTTCAAGATCAACAAGAAAAAGTCTCGACTTTCTCCATCCCAAAAGTTCCAGTGGCTGGGAATCCACTGGGACCTTTTGTCACACAGTTTCTCCATCCCAATGAAGAAAAGGAAGGAGATAGCGGGCTCTGTCAAGAGACTTCTAGATTCCGAAAGGATATCAAGACGCGAACAGGAGAGGGTACTAGGCTCTCTCCAGTTTGCTTCAGTGACAGACCCAGTGCTAAGAGCACAGCTAAAGGATGCAACCGGAGTTTGGAGAAGGTATGCATCAAACGCGCGAAGAGACCTGAGAAGACCAGTGCCGCCTCGGCTACGTACTCTTCTCAGACCTTGGTCCCAAGCCAGACATCTAAAGAAGTCTGTTCTTCTTCAGCCACCTCCCCCGTCGTTGACGATTCACTCAGACGCCTCAAAGGAGGGATGGGGAGGTCACTCTCATCGGAAAAAAGTCCAGGGGACTTGGTCCAAGCTATTCAGGACCTTTCATATAAACTTTCTAGAAGCTATGGCAGTGCTCCTTACCTTAAAGAAAGTCTCCCCGCGTCACTCGATCCACATAAGATTGGTGACAGACAGCGAGGTGGTTGTGAGATGCTTGAATCGACAAGGGTCGAGGTCACCACCTCTCAACCAAGTGATGTTAGCCATTTTCCGATTGGCGGAAAAGAAGAAGTGGTACCTGTCGGCAGTCCACCTTCAAGGAGTCCGCAATGTGACAGCGGACGCTCTATCCAGGTTCACACCGATAGAGTCGGAATGGTCCTTAGACGCAGGATCATTTTCCTTCATTCTGAATCAAGTCCCAGAACTGCAAATAGACCTCTTTGCGACGAAAGACAACAAGAAGTTGCCCCTGTACGTGTCCCCGTACGAGGACCCCTTAGCGGAAGCAGTGGACGCAATGTCCCTCGACTGGAACAGATGGTCCAGGATTTATCTGTTCCCTCCTCACAACCTTCTGTTGAGGGTCCTCAACAAACTGAGATCCTTCAAGGGGGTAGCGGCAATAGTGGCCCACAAGTGGGCGAACAGCATGTGGTTCCCCTTGGCGTTGGAACTACAGATGAAGTTCGTGCCGCTACCACATCCAGTTCTGACCCAGCGAGTCCAGAAGTCGACTGTCTGCGCTTCATTACAGAAAACCCAGACCCTGCAGCTCATGATTTTCTCGCCCTAGCGGTGAGAAAGCGCTTCGGGATTTCGAAAGCCAGCATAGACTTCCTAGAGGAATATAAGTGCAAATCGACTAGAAGGCAATATGAGTCATCTTGGAGAAAATGGGTGGCCTTTGTAAAGGCAAAGAATCCGCAGGAGATCTCAACAGATTTCTGCTTATCTTTCTTCATCCACCTCCATGGCCAAGGATTGGCAGCTAACACGATTTCAGTGTGTAAATCGGCTTTGATGAGACCCATTTTATTTGCCTTCCAGATCGACCTAGGTAACGAGATCTTTAATAAAGTTCCGAAAGCCTGCGCTAGGCTCAGACCTTCAGCACCTCCAAAGCCCATCTCATGGTCTTTAGACAAAGTTCTTCATTTCGCCTCCTTGTTGAGCAATGAAGAATGTGCGTTAAAGGATTTGACGCAAAAAGTTATTTTCCTATTTGCACTCGCGTCCGGGGCCAGGGTTAGTGAGATCGTAGCCCTCTCGAGAGAGGCAGGTCGTGTTCAGTTCCTGGATGGGGGGGAGCTGAACCTGTTTCCGGATCCTACGTTTCTCGCCAAGAATGAGTTACCCACCAACAGGTGGGGTCCCTGGAGAATCTGTCCTCTGAAAGAAGATGCATCTCTATGTCCAGTAGAATGCCTAAAGGTCTATCTTCGTAGAACTTCAGACTTCAAGGGTAGTCAACTATTCAGGGGAGAAACATCAGGCTCAAATTTATCTCTGAATCAACTCAGAGCGAAAATGACATATTTTATTCGCAGAGCGGATCCTGACAGTACACCCGCAGGTCACGATCCGAGGAAAGTTGCCTCATCCCTAAATTTCTTTAATTGTATGGATTTTGAACATCTCCGTTCATACACGGGCTGGAAGTCTTCCAGGGTGTTCTTTCGCCACTATGAGAAGCAAGTAGAGGAACTTAAGAGATCTGTGGTAGCAGTGGGTCGTGTAGTTAACCCTACTGTTTAACTCTGCAAGGAACAGTGGTCTTAATTGGGACGATTAAGTCCAGGGTGAGTGTGTAGGTACATACTGTACTACAAACTAAATGAGGGCACCAAGTGCCCATATAGACTGTTCCTTCCTTCAGAGGTGAACCTTGCATAAGTTCAGACATGTGTGCCAAGCGTTTCTAACGCTAATGTGATTGATTTGTAATACAGATTTTTTATGACTTGATACCTTGGTATCTCATTAAAGTGGTGTTTAATGGTTTTTCTTTCAGATAAACAAGTTCTGTTTACTATCATACTTATGCTTAAAGTTTTGGGTTACCCTCTTTTATATAAATATATATATTTGTTGTTAACCTGTCTGTTTATTATCTGTCAATAAACTTGTTCTTGAGAACCTTGCGTCTCTTTCACCTGTGTCAATTTATTGGTATAATTGAGCATTTTAATTCTATGTATCTTATCTGGGATAATTCTGATAGAATTGTTCTGTTTTGCAAGCTATGTTGCATTGGTTTATGTAAGTCCCCTAATGGGAGGACTCCGTCCCATAAAGGGACGAGGGCGGTTTTATTAGTTTCTTCCTATGCGGATATAAACCTTTGTCTAATACAAGTATTGTGCGGATGACTGGTCAATATATTGACGCAGTGGTTCTATACAAACTATGCTTTACTTAATATAGGGCGAGACCACTATATTAGCTTGCCTGGTATTCATACATAGATATATGTACTCTTCGAGACTTTCCAGAGTCTAGTAGGACTCTTCCCTGTAGGGGGCAGGAAGCTCTAACATAGTTTATAGTTAGTTGAAAAGATGTATAACGGTAACATCTTAGGTCTCTAGGTCTAGTCGACCGGGAATAAATATCTCCGGGGAGTACGGCACGTTCTGAGAATCCACAGATACAGTAATGCTCTGGTACACTTCCATCAGGACGACATGGCTTGAGCCCAAAAAACGGATTTTGAGCGAAGCGAAAAATCTATTTTTGGGTGAGATAGCCATGTCGTCCTGATGGACCCGCCCTTGCCTTTCTAAGAAAGGGCTGTAGGACCCCTCCCTACATACAGTATCTGTAGCACCTCGTGTACGCTACAAGGAATACAGATGGCGCCAGGATTGGCGCCAGGCACGCATACGAATCGGGGGATAGGGAAGCCTTGGGAGCGGCTCCCCTTTTTCTTTCCCGAATTCGTATCTCGTCAATCTCCCTCCTACGAGACGAATCTCTGTTCAGGTCGTAGATTGCCATGTGACGTGTCTAGAATACGTCCTCTGATATGTCGCGATATCCCTTTCACGAGGGATACTCGCTCCAGGAGTTAGAATTCTGGTACCTTAAGGTAAATTCTCTGGGAATATCGCCGTAGTTGTAATATACCCTAGGAAGCTACCCTATAGGAACTTCCATCAGGACGACATGGCTATCTCACCCAAAAATAGATTTTTCGCTTCGCTCAAAATCCGTTATATATATATATGTGTGTGTGTGTGTGTGTGTGTGTATATACATATATATATATATATATATGTATATATATATATATATATATATATATATATATATATATACATATATATATATA
>NC_090750.1:9593908-9601408 GCF_036898095.1 Palaemon carinicauda
ATATTAGAATCAGCACAAGAAATAGGTGGAAAGTTACTAAAAAAAAGATTAAGGAATACGAGAACTATCAAAAAAAAAAAAAATAAACAAAAATAAACAAAGTAAAAATCATAAAATCTAACACAATCGGACTAAAATTGACTAAACAATATAGAAATGAAGAGGCATCGAACTGAGGAAAAGAACAGATGGAGTGATAAAAATTGAAGAGGATTTCTATACAATGCTATATAATAGTGATATAAAAATCAATGTTGCCAGGGGAAATAATGACACACTTCAGCCAGTACCAAAACGAACAGTAAGAGAAGTAAAGAAAGGGGAAAGTTTACTGGTAGTATGACTGGTTGAACTTTACACAATATTTCTGCAAGGATGCTGTATACCTAGAACTTGGAATAAATCTATCCTTATATAAATTCACAAAAAGGGAGAAACAAGAGACCTGAAAAATTACTGTTTGATAAGTTTAATCTCCGCAATATATAAAATATTTACATAGATCATATTAGATAAAATAGAAACACAGATTAAATTTAATCAAGCAGGAGAACAGACACGCTTTAGAAGTGGGTATTAAACAAACGACCATATCCATGTAATTAATAGGCTAATGGATAAATCAAAATTTATGACATACTAATATGCATAGGATTCACGAGTATAGACTGTGAAAATTTTTTGTATTATGTAAAAACTTCAGTATTAATGATATCCTTTAAAAGACAAGTAGTAGAGGAGTCTTGAGTTAGAACACTTGTTGATATTTGTAGGGAAAGTACAGGAATCTGCAACTTCTTATAGATAGTGAGAAAACTGCTGATATTGATGAATACGCTACATATATATATATATATATATATATATATATATATATATATATATATATATATATATATATAAACATATATATATATATATATATATATATATATATATATATATATATATATATATATGTATGTATATATATATATATATATATATATATATATATATATATATATGACAAAGATACTTTAAGAACAGTAAAAACAGTAAATTAGACCTTTCCTAAATAAACTGCAAAATGTCATATAAACGAGAGGAAGGTAAATAAGATAAAGCAACGTGCCCGAGTGTACCCCAAGGGAAAAGAACTCTAATCCAAGACAGTGGAAGGCCATGGTACAGATTCTATGGTACTACACAAGACTAGAAAACAATGGTTTGATATTGAAGTGTCCTTCTCCTTGAAGAGCTACTTACCATAACTAAAGAATCTCTTCTACCTTTCCCAAGAGGAAAATAACCACTTAACAATTACAGTGCAATAGATATTCCCTTGAGTGAAGAATTGTTTGGTAATCTCAGTGTTGGCAGGTGTATGAGGACAGAGGAGAATTTGGAAAGAATATGGCAGACAGTTCGGTGTATATGTAAGCAAAGATAGAATGAGCCGTAACCAGAGAGAGGGATCAATGATAGTACCGTCTGGGCGGTCAAAGGACACCATAACTCTCTGGCATTGGAAAATTAAATATCTATGGAAGGAAAAAGGATTAATAAGGTGGAATCAATTATATATATATATATATATATATATATATATATATATATATATATATATATATATATATATATATATATATATATATATATATATATGACAAAGGACTGAAGTAAATCATCCCCTAGTTAAGAAACTCACATCATGGTCAATAATTTTACTATAACAAAAGGTTGAAATATAGTTCCAAGGAATCTAACCTTCACACAAATGAATAAATAGTTTTACACCAATTGAATAGTGATAAATTAGTGATCAAATATTATTGCAAATAAAAAAAAAACTCATCGAGCATCGATAAAAGAATCAACAGACTGGATTAGAGTGATCAAAAGCAAACAAAGAGAAGATAGCCACTCATTCAGAATATAGAAATCCACTTTTGATGTCATTTATGGACTATGAAAAAGCCTTCCATGGTGTACACCAGCTCCTTTTTTTCAAGTATGTATATTTGATTTATTGCGTTCAAGAGCATAACTAGGGCAAAGTAAATGCTAATGAAGCAGTATGAATAGAGTTTCCAGTGAACAGTAGAATACTCCAAAGGAATATGTAGTTAACTATGTTTTTTTTATCCATAACGTTGATTTTGTAAAGCAAAGAACAGTTGGTGGTAGCATAGAAGGAGTGGACTTGAATAGTAATAAGAAATTAGAGGACTTAGATTATTCTGATGATGCTGTCCTTATTAGCAGAAAAGAACAAAATTTGTAATGCTTGCTTACCGGAATGCATGAAATACCACATGACGTTGGGCTCAAGATATATAAAAAAACACACATATGATGAGTACAGAACATGTACTGAAAGATGAAATATATTTGGAAGGAGAAAAGATTAAGGAGGTAAAATTATTTTGATATCTAGTAACTATGATATTTAATACAGGGTTTATAGAACTGAGATTCAATGAAAGATTGAAAAAGAAGCAAATTAGACAATGGCAATGTTAAGTAAGATTTGAAAATCCATTATCCTGAAATTACATATAAAAACCGGCTTATATATCAGTTTAGTGAGACTGGTGTTAGTGTATGAGCATGAGTCTTAGTATGACAATGAAACAATATCCAACAGATTTTGTACATCCGACAACAAAGCCCACAAAAGAATATTGGGAGTCGAAATGCCAAAAGAGGATTAGAAATGAAACTATAAAAGAGAATAATCGAGTGCCATATGTGGATAAGATCATGGTTTTGGTGGTCGATGGAGAGGGTTTGGGCATGTTCTTCGCCCTCCAAAAGAGAGATTAGTTCATCAAGCTTTCAACAGGGCTCCACAAGGCCCTGGAGAGTAAGATTAGATTTGATTAGATTTCTACCTGACATTGGGATTGGATTCTAGCCTCTTCTAATCAAAGACAATGTCGCTACCAATCACGCAATGGGAGGTCTTAAAGTAAGTCCGACACTAAATGGTATTCCATCCAGTTCTATCTACTTCCTGACAAACTGTGTGATCAAATTGGCGGATTTTAATTGGAATAACCTTTGATGATTTGATATAAATTGAAAATCAACACAAATTCTTAATAGAAGGACATTTTTGCCTTACATACGAATCGAGCCCCAGTTTCTTAAAATGAAAGGCAGGATTACTAAGTCATGGCAAAACTTTTGATATATTCCATTTCCTTGATAAAATATTCCTAGTACTTTTTTAATGAATTCCCCTAATCTGGTTCATGTTATTATAAAAACGTGGAATCTATGGTATTCACTTGTTTTCTATTCATGCTAGATTTAAATAGCTTCCCCTTCTCTCAAAGTTTTATGATGTTTTATCTAAAGATATACAATTGCAATTTGCTTGAAATATCTGATCACAAAATATTTCCTCAGGTAACATCACATACGCTTTAATGAATTACGTGATTTTAAGATATAAAATCCTCACATTATATTTATTAAACTCTACTCGCCATTTCATTCAAGTTAGAGATCTTATAAGTTAATATTTTATATCTTTCAACAACCGTAAAAACATATGACTTTGACTAGATTGAAGATATTGCCAATTATGTCTGCTATTCATAGTATTCTCCACATAATATTTAATACATGAAGCTGAAAAAATGTTTTATTTTGGCCAGTTCAAGATCTTAAAGACCTTGAAAATCACACTTTATAACATTTCTATAATATGTTTCAGATATAGTAATAAGGGAAAATGTATCTAATTTTCCGTTTCTCCTCTTGAGTTTTTCCACGCCCTTTTTCAATGTTCATTTCTATAAAATACAGTATTCATGACCTGAAAGATTATTTCTTTCCCAAATTTTAAAAGAATGCCTCCTTTTTCATTGCATGTGTTGGTATCAAATTTCCGCCCTCAATGACCTTAGATATCAGAAAACCTAAAATTTACCTTTATTTTTTTTTCATTTCTTTCTTTTTTAGAATTGAAATCGCCCAAAACGAATATAAATCAGACATATGCTCTCAGTCAGAGATGTCCATCATTGAATTTTCACAAAATGTCTCTATCTCTAACTATGTATGAGTATTGTTGGTGTATACGCCTAGCCCTAGATGACCTCTAGTGTGACGGTGCCGAGTAAGGTTGTGAACTCAAAGACAAGTTAGAAACGACTGAGTTATATTATTGTAGAACTCTCTCCTTATATACAAAACCTCAAGGCAACAGGACATAACAAGTTCACAAGACAGACAATATTACAGAGGAAAAACCAGACATGAATTTTCATATTCGTTTTAGTGCGAGGGAAGAGCGAAGATACAAGCATAATATATACAAAAAGAATTATGTACAATTGTGTGAAACACGGTTGGTACATGGCTCCCCCCCCCCCTAAAAATGACATACTGTACATGTTAAATAGGGCGCCCTGATCTAGAGAGGCGAACTGTAGGCGGGTCATCTGGCAGAAGATAAGCAGGTTTTAGACGATCAATGGATACCCAGTCTTCTTTGCCCTAAATGTTTAGGAGGAATGCTTTCAGACTGCGTCGGATCACAAGGAAAGGGCCCGTGTAAGGGGGCGTTAGTGGTGGCTTGCTGGTGTCGTTGCGTAGGAAGACGTGCGTTGTAGAGTGCAAGTCCGTTGGTATGTGATGCTTTGCTGGGGGCTTGTAAGTCTGGCAGCACGGAGTAAATTTTCCCACGACGTGACGTATGCGCTGGAGATCATCGCAGGAGGTTGTAGAAGGAAAAAATTCGGCAGGGACGACCAACGGGTCGCCATACACCATTTCAGCTGCCAAGACGTCGAGGGCGTCTTTAGGAGTGGTCCTTAGTCCCAGGACGACCCAGGGAAGCTGAGTAAACCAGTTGCAATCCTTGCTGCGGGACATCAAAGCTGCTTTGAGGGTGCGATGAAAACGTTCAACCATTCCATTGGCAGCGGGGTTGTAGGCCGTTGTCTGATGTAGGGTGATGCCCAGGAGATTCGCGAAAGTGGTTCCCCTGTCAGAAGTAATATGCTCGGGGAAACCGAATCTTGAAATCCATTCAGAGAGTAAGGCAGATGTACATGAGGCGGACGTTGCAGTTTCCATGGGAATGGCTTCAGGCCAACGAGTGGAGCGGTCGATGACGTTAAACAGGTAACGATGTCCTTGTGATGTGGGTAAGGGGCCTACAACGTCGATGTGAATGTGTGCGAAACGACGCTGAGGTTGAGGAAAGGTGCCCACTCCTGAATCCGTGTGTCGATGTACTTTGGAAGTTTGGCAAGAAGTACAGGCGCGGACCCAATCCTTAGCATCCTTAGAAATGCCGTGCCAAATGAACTTTGCCTTCAGCAGCTGTGCAGTAGAACGGCACGAGGGATGTGAAAGGCCGTGAATGAAATCAAACACCTGTCGGCGCATGGGAGCAGGAATCCAAGGTCTCGGTCTACCAGTACTGACGTCACAGAGGAGGGTGGTGTTGGAGTCTTCCCAACGGAGGGACGTGCAGGATGTCCTACAAGCTTGATACTCTGGATCCTGTCGTTGGGCTTCAGCCAGGGGGTTGTAATCCAATCCCGGTTGAACGGCAGCAAAGAGATGTCGGCATTGAGGGGCGAACCAGGAGTCAGACTGTCAAGTGAAGGCGTGCACCAGAGGCATGTGGTCTGTGCGAATGACGAAGGGCGTACCTTCTAAGAAATGGCGAAAGTGACGGAGAGCAAAGTGCACCGCCAGCAATTCTCGATCGAAGGTAGAATAACCTGATTCTGCCTTGGACAGTTTTCTGCTGAAGAAGGGCAATGTGCGGGGCGAGCCTTTGACCACCTGCTCGAGTACTGCACCAATAGCGACGTCGCTGGCATCGATGAGGAGAAGGAGAGGGGCGTGTGGGATAGGAAAAGTGAGAGCCGCAGCAGTTGATAGGGCCTTCTTTGCATTGCAGAAGGCTGCTTCTTGAAGGGGACCCTATTTCAGGTCCTTTGGCTTGCCCTTGAGGGAGGCGTAGAGGGGAGCAAGAGTGGCGGCAATGGCTGGCAGAAAACGTTGATAATAGTTGATCATGCCCAAGAATTCCTGCAGAGCTTTGACGGTCGAGGGCGGGGGGAAGTTCTGAACGGCTGCTACCTTCTCAGGGAGGGGATGGACTCCTTCAGGAGTGATACGGTGCCCTAAGAATGACAATTCGTTGGCGCCAAAGGTACACTTGTCGTACCGGAATACAAGGCCGTTTTGTTGCAGGCGGTCAAGCACGATGCGCAGGTGACGGAGGTGTTCCTCTTTTGAGGAGGAGAACACAAGTATGTCGTCCACATAACATACACAGAAAGGGAGGTCCCCTAAGATGCCATCCATGAGACGTTGAAACGTTGCCCCAGCATTACGAAGGCCAAAACAGGAGTAATTGATGGCGGCCTTGGGATGTCTTCTGGGTTCATAGGCACCTGATAATTCCCCTTCAGGAGGTCGAGCGTAGAGAAAATCTTCGCTTTGTGCAGGTAGGAGGTTACGTCGGCAATGTTTGGGAGGGGGTAGTGATCCGGTTCTGTTTGCATGTTCAGGCGCCTGTAATCCCCGCACGGACGGAGGGAGCCGTCTTTCTTCAGAACGATGTTTAAGGATGACGACCATGGGCTGGAGGCCTTTTGGCAAAGGCCCATTTCCTCCATTTCGGCGAACGTCTGTTTGGCGGCTGCCAATCGTTCCGGTGCCAGACGTCTGAATTTTGCGAAGACTGGGGGTCCCGTCGTCTTGATATGGTGATAAATACCGTGCTTGGCAGGAACCGTGGGCGTTTGGCGAAGTTCTGGACGGAAAACTTCTGGGTACGAAGTGAGGAGGTGGGCGTAGGCATCCGTGGGTGCGCTGATGTGGAGAGCGAGGTTAAAGGGGCCGGGTTGAAGAGGTGTCGACAAGTACGAGTGTGCGTTGACCAATAGTCGGTTAGGGACATCGAAAAGAAGGTGAAAATGAGAGAGGAAATCCGCACCGAGGATTGGCATTGTGACGTCAGCAACGAGAAACTTCCAATTGAATTTACCATTTCTGAACGATAATATGAGGTTCTCGTAACCGTAGGTGGGTATCGCAGATCCGTTGGCAGCTACCAAGCGGACGTCGGCAGATGTAGACAGACTACGTCATGCCTTGAAGAGTTTCCTTGGCAAAAGAGAACGACAAGCACCCATGTCTACCAAAAATCGCACGCCCGTTCCTGCATCCTGTAAAAAGAAAAGATTAGAAACATGGGAGGCCACTGCCACAAGCGATGGCCTACTTACACGTTTTTTGGCCACTGACAATCCTTGGCACATTTCTTCGCGGTTGCCCGCATCTGAAGTGGTAGTAGCAAAACTGCGGCGGATGGGAGGTAGTAAGTGGCTGTAGAAGATGATCGTTGGGGCGCGAGAGATTGGTGGGTGGTGGGCGGCTTTGTCGCCGCTTCAGCACGTCACGGGGTAGGCGTGTATGTCCTACGGCATTCATGTCAGCTACGGTTGACGTTGAATAGGCATCCTCGTCCTCAGGGGTGGA
>NC_090750.1:9606408-9609799 GCF_036898095.1 Palaemon carinicauda
GAACTGTCCAAAACCCAATAGTCCGAACACCACAAAGCCATGACCAGAAACGCCACCACCAACTCTGAGAACAATAGCTGATCTGCATTTCGCATCATTTTCAAAGGCAAAACATAACCAACCATCTTAACAAGAACGGGACAACAGAGTAGAGATGACAAAAAGTATATGCCTACCATGAGGTAGAAAGATTGACAATCCATTATTGTACAACCGCAGAAAAAGACGGAGAGTTAACATACATTATAACCGAGCATTTATTTTCATAATCCTGTTCTATATTCAATTGTAAACAAGCCATCATAATCCACTACTTATTATTCATGAAGTCTTATCGTTAGGGGATTAATTTCAATTGACAGGTTTACAGTATAAGCAAAAGCAATAGACATCCTAGACAAGCTAGACATATACTAAATATTAACCACCTCTCTCTCTCTCTCTCTCTCTCTCTCTCTCTCTCTCTCTCTCTCTCTCTCTCTCTATATATATATATATATATATACATATATATATAAAGTATATGTATATACACACACACACACACACACACACACATATATATATATATATATATATATATATATATATATATATATATATATATATATGTATATATCTATAATGTATATGTATATATATTTACATATATATATATATATATATATATATATATATATATATATATATATATATATATATATATATATATATATATATACTGTATATATATATATATATATATATATATATATATATATATATATATATATATACATATTCATCCAGGTGCCATATGACCCTATGGAGTCAGTAATCGTAGCTCATTATCCCTATTTCCTGCACTCTGTAGATCAGTTTCTTCCTCCAGTCATTCTCTCCTTTTGATTACACCAGTAAAAAAGACATGCTCTAATTTTAGTCTTCTCACTATGTGACCCACAGACTGCATTTGCCTACCTCTCACTGATGCTAAAAGCTCTCTTCTAAGTCCCACCCACTCATCTAAGTCCTCTTTAGTTCGCCTCTCAATCTATGAAATTTTCAGCATTCTTTACCAAAACCACACATTTCCAGCATGTAACCTTGCCTTGTCTGCTCTCCTCAAGGTCCAAGTTCCGCAGCCATAACAAGTATAGACCAAAGAAAACATATCACAAACCTCCTTCTTAGATTTATAGATATTTTTGAGTTTGTGATTATTTTCTTGATGTAGCTAAATCTCTTTTGCTATGGACATTCTCATCTATTTTTTTATTCTTTTTTTTGTATTTTTTTTTTCTTTTTTTTTTTTGCTAATGTAACCTAAGTAATTAAAACATCTGCTCTGTCCAACTGTTTCAGAATTGATTCTTATATCTGATATTGGGCAATTGAATCTATGGTGAAAACCATTCATTCAGTTTTCTTCATATATTGTTAAACCTCTTTCTCTCCTTGATTTGTCCGAGGTACGTATTAAGGCTTGAAACTTATCCTGGGAATCTACAAATGACGCTGTATCGTTCGGATAGCTGATAATATTACTGTAATATTGACTCTTGCTAGCTTGATTCCTTCAATATCTCCAAAACCTCTCACTATCATTTCACTTTATAAATGGAATAGCTCCGATGGAAACACAGGACCCTGTTGTACACTTCGCTTTATGTGATGAGTCTCTGCTTCCTGATTTTCTACTATGAATGATGCCTCTTAAATCCAATATAAATTCTTTATCAATCTCATATCTCTCCCATCAATATTTATGTGTCCTGTATCATGATAAGATCTACGTCTAACCCAATCAAAAACCTATTCATAGTCAGCCAAACAAACGTGTAGATCCTTCATCATTTCTATTGATCTCTCCATCATCATTCTAAGAATAAAAAGTCCATTTCTTGTTCCTTTATCTCAAATAAAACATTGCCAATCTGTGGGAGTATATATTTCTTAATTCATTCTCGATATTATTTTTGTTATCTGACTCATAATACTGATAGTCCGGTGTTTATTGCACTAAATTTCTCTTTATATTTTGGTTATTAAGAGAAATATTGATTAATACAAATGTGCTGTTGGATTTCCGTCTTCATAAAATCGTTCCACTATTACCATTGACTTTTAAATTATTTAATTACCCGAAACTACAAATATATCTATTGCTATTTCTTCACCACAGATTGCTTTATATATATATATATATATATATATATATATATATATATATATATATATATATATATATATATATATATATATATATATGTGTGTGTGTATATATATGTATGTATGTATATATATATATATATATATATATATATATTATAATTATTATTATTACTTCCTAAGCTATAACCCTAGTAGGAAAAGCAAGATGCTATAAACCCAGGGGGTCCAACAGGGAAAATAGCCCAGTGAGGAAAGGAAACAAGGAAAAATAAAGTATTTTAAGAAGAGTTAGATTAAAATAAATATCTTCTATATAAACTATTAAAACTTCAACAAAACAAGAGGAAGAGAAATAAGACAGAATAGTGTGCCTAAGTGTACCCTCAAGCAAGAAAACTCTAACCCAAGACAGTGGAACACCATGGTACAGAAGCTATGGCACTACCTAAGACTAGAGAACAATGGTTTGATTTTGGGGTGTCCGTCTCCTAGAAGAGCTGCTTACCATAGCTAAAGAGTCTCTTCTACCCTTTACAAGAGGAAAGTGGCCACTGAACAATTACACTGCAGTAGTTAACCCCTTGGGTGAAGAAGAATAGTTTGGTAATCAGTGTTGTCAGGTGTATGAAGATAGAGGAGAATATGCAAAGAATAGGCCAGACTATTCGGTGTGTGTGTGTGTAGGCAAAAGGAAAATTAACCGTAACCAGAGAGAAGTATCCAATGTAGTACTGTCTGGCCAGTCAAAAGACCCCATATCTCTCTGTTGTGGAAGTGCGTGTATGTATAGATAATCACACACACATACATTTATATATATATATATATATATATATATATATATATATATATATATATATATATATATATATATATATACATATATATATATATATATATATATATATATATATATATATATATATATATATATATATATATATATATATATATATATATATATATATATGTATGTGTGTGTGATTATCTATACATACACGCACTTCCACAACAGTTTTGCTTTTTACGTTCACATATACCAAATTTTAAATACTTCAGATATGTCTTCAATAAAGCCTAGTCCAAATGGAATAAGACGACCGTCAGAAACGCCCTTTGATGGAAATATTGAATCCGTTAGAAGCACTCATCCATTGAGGGTTTAATAAAAAAAAAAAAAAAAAAAACATATTTGTTCTTTTTGGTATTCACTCTTGATATTTTGTTGTTAATATCT
>NC_090750.1:9610299-9620299 GCF_036898095.1 Palaemon carinicauda
CGGAGACATGATCATTCAGGTTCTTTTTAGTGCGATGGAAGAGCGCAGATACAAGCATAATATATACAAAATAATTATGTATAATTGTGTGACACACGGTTGGTACATGGCTCCCCCCCTAAAAATGAAACACTGTACATGTTAAATAGGGAGCCCTGATCTAGAGAGGCAAACTGTAGGCAGGTCATCTGGCAGAAGATAAGCAGGTTTTAGACGATCAATGGAGACCCAGTCTTTTTTGCCCCGAATGTTTAGGAGGAATGCTTTCGGACTGCGTCGGATCACAAGGAAAAGGCCCGTGTAAGGGGGCGTTAGTGGTGGCTTGCTGGTGTCGTTGCGCAGGAAGACGTGCGTTGCAGAGTGCAAGTCCGTTGGTATGTGATGCTTCGCTGGGGGCTTGTAAGTCTGGCGGCACGGAGTAAATTTTCCCACGACGTGATGTATGCGCTGGAGATCGTCGGAGGAGGTTGTAGAAGGAAAAAAATTCGGCAGGGACGACCAACGGGTCGCCATACACCATTTCGGCTGCCAAGACGTCGAGGGCGTCTTTAGGAGTGGTCCTTAGTCCAAGGAGGACCCATGGAAGCTGAGTAAGCCAGTTGCAATCCTTGCAGCGGGACATAAAAGCTGCTTTGAGGGTGCGCTGGAAACGTTCAACCATTCCATTGGCAGCGGGGTTGTAGGCCGTTGTCTGATGTAGGGTGATGCCAGGAGATTCGCTAATGACGTCCACAATTGAGAGGTGAAAGTTGTTCCCCTGTCAGAAGTAATATGCTCAGGGATACCGAATCTTGAAATCCATCTAGACAGTAAGGCAGATTTACATAAGGCGGACGTTGCAGTTTCCATGGGAATGGCTTCAGGCCAACGAGTGGAGTGGTCGATGACGGTAAACAGGTAACGATGTCCTTGTGATGTGGGTAGGGGGCCTACAACGTCGACGTGAATGTCTGCGAAATGACGCTGAGGTTGAGGAAAGGTCCCCACTCCTGAATCCGTGTGTCGATGTACTTTGGAAGTTTGGCAAGAAGTACATGCACGGACCCAATCCTTAGCATCCTTAAAAATGCCGTGCCAAATAAACTTTGCCTTCAGCAGCTGTGCAGTAGAACAGCACGAGGGATGTGTAAGGCCGTGGATGATATCAAACACCTGTCGGTGCATGGGAGCAGGATTCCAAGGTCACGGTCTACCCGTACTGAAGTCACAGAGGAGGGGGGTGTTGGAGTCTTCGAGAGGAAAATCCTCACAACGGATGGACGTGCAGGATGTCCTACAAGCTTGATACTCTGGATCCTGTTGTTGGGCTTCAGCCAGGGCATTGTAATCCAATCCCAGTTGAACGGCAGCCAACGTGTTTATTGACAGGGCATCGGCAACGGGATTCTTTTTCCCAGGGACGTATTGGAGGGTGCAATTGTATTCAGACACGGCGGAGAGATGTCGGCATTGACAGGCGGACCAGGCGTCAGACTGTCGAGTGAAGGCGTGCACCAGAGGCATGTGGTCTGTACGAATGACGAAGGGCGTACCTTCTAAGAAATGGGGAAAGTGACGGACAGCCAAGTGCACCGCCAGCAATTCTCGATCGAAGGTAGAATAACCCGATTCTGCCTTGGACAGTTTTCTGCTGAAGAAGGCCAATGGGCGGGGCGAGCCTTTGACCACTTGCTCGAGTACTGCACCAATAGCGACGTCGCTGGCATCGGTGGATAGAAGGAGAGGGGCGTGTGGGATAGGAAAAGTGAGAGCTGCAGCAGTTGATAGGGCCTTCTTTGCATTGCAGAAGACTGCTTCTTGAAGGGGACCCCACTTCAGGTCCTTTGGCTTGCCCTTGAGGAAGGCGTAGAGGGGAGCAAGATTGGCGGCAATGGCTGGCAGAAAACGGTGATAATAGTTGATCATGCCCAAGAATTCCTGCAGAGCTTTGACGGTCGAGGGCGTAGGGAAATTCTGAACAGCTGCAACCTTCTCAGGGAGGGGATGGACTCCTTCAGGAGTGATACGGTGCCCTAAGAACGACACTTCGTTGGCGCCAAAGGTAAACTTGTCGTACCGGACTATAAGGCCGTTTTGTTGCAGGTGGTCGAGCACGATGCGCAGGTGACGGAAGTGTTCCTCTTTTGAGGAGGAGAACACAAATATGTCGTCCACATAACATACACAGAAAGGGAGGTCCCCTAAGATGCCATCCATGAGACGTTGAAACGTTGCCCCAGCATAACGAAGGCCAAAACAGGAGTAATTGAAGGTGTATGTGCCAAACGGAGTGGTGATGGAGGTCTTGGGGATGTCTTTTGGGTTCATAGGCACCTGATAATACCCCTTCAGGAGGTAGAGCGTAGAGAAAACCTTCACTTTGTGCAGGTAGGAGGTTACATCGGCAATTTTTGGGAGGGGGTAGTGATCCAGTTCTGTTTGCATGTACAGGCGCCTGTAATCCCAGCACGGACGGAGGGAGCCGTCTTTCTTCAGAACGATGTCTAAGGGTGACGACCATGGGCTGGAGGCCTTTTGGCAAAGGCCCATTTTCTCCATTTCGGCGAATGTCTTTTTGGCGGCTGCCAATCGTTCTGGTGACAGACGTCTGAATTTTGCGAAGACTTGGGGTCCCGTAGTCTTGATATGGTGATAAATACCGTGCTTGGCTGGAACCGTGGGCGTTTGACGAAGTTCTGGACGGAAAACTTCCGGGTACGACGTGAGGAGGTGGGCGCAGGCATCCTTGGGTGCTCTGATGTGGAGAGCGAGGTTAGAGGGGGCGGGTTGAAGAGTTGTCGACAAGTACGAGTCTGCGTTGACCAATCGTCGGTGGGCGACATCGACCAGAAGGTCGAAATGAGAGAGGAAATCCGCACCGAGGATTGGCATTGTGACGTCAGCAACGAGAAACTTCTAATTTAATTTACTGTTTCCGAACGATAATGTGAGGTTCTCGTAACCGTAGGTGGGTATCGCAGATCCGTTGGCAGCTACCAAGCGGACGTCGGCAGATGTAGACAGATTACGTTGTGCCTTGAAGAGTTTCCTTGGCAAAAGAGAACGACAAGCACCCGTGTCTACCAAAAATCGCACGCCCGTTCCTGCATCCTGTAAAAAGAAAAGATTAGAAACATGGGAGGCCACTGCCACAAGCGATGGCCTACTTACACGTTTTTTGGCCACTGACAATCTTTGGCACATTTCTTTGCGGTTGCCCCGAATCTGAAGTGGTAGTAGCAAAACTGCGGTGGATGGGAGGTAGTAAGTGGCTGTAGAAGTCGTTCGTTGGGGCGCGAAAGATTGGCGGGTGGTGGGCGGCTTTGTCGTCGCTTCGACACGTCACGGGGTAGGCGTGTATGTCCTCCGGCATTCATGTCAGCTTCGGTTGACGTTGAATAGGCATCCTCGTCGTCAGGGGTGGAGGCGTTGATGGAGGTCTTGAAGTGGCTGTCCATAAGGGCGTCGGCTTTGGTCATCAAGTCCTTTATGGGTAAACTATCGACATCGGGTATGGCAGCGCGCACAGGTTCAGGTAAACGGCGTATCCAAATGGCACGGAGTAGGTTCACCTCACGAGGAGAGCCGTCTGCGGCAGGTTGAAGGCGAGCGATACTGGTTATTTCCCTGAGGGCAAGCGAAGGCCTTTGGTCCCCCTACGGTTGTTGCGAGAGGTGAAAAAGCTTTGCTATACGGGTGGCTGGCGATGGCGAGTACTGCTGCAGAAGGTATGATTTGAGAACGTCATACGCTATTGGGGTGTCTCCTTGTTCACAAAGCCAGTCGGATATTTCTGGGAAAGTGTCCTCGGGTATCGCCGCGAGAACATAATCCGCTTTGGTGGTTGAGCGAGTCATGCCCCTGATACGAAAATGGACTTCAGCGCGTTGAAACCAAGCAAACGCTTCTCTGCAAGCGAACGGTGAAAGTTTCAAGGGTGCGGCCGCAGTGCCAACTGCTGGGGTAGAGTCCACCTCCGTCATAGTACCAACGATGGAGGGGCGAGGGAGGTGGGGGTGGAGGGCAGTGGGAGCGAGTCGACTTCCGGGGTCACCAATGTGACGGGCTGAGAGAGGAGTTGTGAACTCAGATTGGAAACGACTGAGTTATTTATTAAGGAACACTCTTCTTTATATACAAAACCTCAAGGCAACAGGATATGACCTGTTCGAGAGACAGACAATGTTACAGAGCAAAACGGAGACATGATCATTCAGGTTCTTTTTAGTGCGAGGGAAGAGCGCAGATACAAGCATAATATATACAAAATAATTATGTACAATTGTGTGAAACACGGTTGGTACAATATTTAGCTTCGGAGGAATCGAAGGGAAAAAGAAAACGGATTGGGTTTTGTGATTAATAAAAATCTTTCAGCTGACATATAAGAATTGTGTAGTACTATTGATGAAATTACAGGATTTATTATCAAACTTAAAAACATGAGACTACATTTACATTTGTTTTGCGTGTTTTCAAAGATAAATTAGCGCAATAGAACAGAGGATAATTATCATTAGATAAATCTTGAGTAAATACAAGAAATGGCAGAGGACACATGATTATAGAATTTGTTGAAATAAGTGATTGTAAAGTTATGAACACTGTTTCATTATAAAAAGGAACATAGGATATGGACATGGAGAAGCCAAATTGGAGAAGCGAGAAGTTAAATAGATTTTATACTAAGTGAAAAAAAAGTTAATTCAGTTAAAGATACAAGTGTTATATGAGCTAAATTGAAAAAAAAACAGAAGGAGAGGAAATAAAGTTTTTTAGTTTGTAAATAAAGAGAGGAAAATTGATTCTAATTAAGAAATTTAATACTCCTATGATAAGAAAAATTCAGATGAGTTTAGTTTAGCAATAAAAAATAGATACTCCCACCTATATGATGAAATGGAGGCTAGAAAAATATTGATGAACAGTTATTTAAAAACTATATATTAGAATCAGCACAAGAAATAGGTAGAAGGTGACCAAAAAAAGATCAAGGAAAACTGTAAGAAAAGATCTAACCTCTAATTTGAAAAATATAGGAAGAGACGGTAGAATTTAAAAGAGATTGAATAAAAATACGAGAAGTATAAAAAAAATAAACAAAGTAAAACTCCAAAAATTTAACACAATCGGACTAAACTTGACCAAACAATATTGGAATGAAGAGGCATCGAACTGAGGAAAAGAACAGCTGGCTTGATAAAAATTGAAGAGGGTTTCTATGCAATGCTATAAAATAGTGATATAAAAATCAATGTTGCCATGGGAAATAATGATACACCTTAGCCAGTACCAAACCTAATAGTAAGAGAAGTAAAGAAAGGGTAAAGTTTCCTAGTAGTATGACTGGTTGAACTTTACTCAAAATTTCTGCAAGGATGCTGTATGCCTAGAACTTGAAATAAATTTATCCTTATATGAATGCATAAAAAGGGAGAAACAAGAGACCTGAAAAATTACTGTTTGATAAGCTTAATCTCCGCAATATATAAAATATTTACAAAGATCATATTAGATCAAATAGAAACACAGATTAAATTTAATCAAGCAAGAGAACAGACACGCTTTAGAAGTGAGTATTAAACAGACGACCATATCATGTAATTATTTAGCTAATGGATAAATCAAAAGTTATGACATACTAATATGCATACTTCTTCTTCTTCTTCTTTATATTGCCCGGAGCTTCTCTCCGGACAGGAGGTTTTTGACGGTGCGTCTAGCCCTATGTGGTTTCCCGGCCGGTAGGTTTGGTGGTAGCAGATCAGCGGGGCCCGGAAGTATATTTTTTTCCCTAGTTAGAGAGGTTTTACAGTGGTAGGGGAAAGGCTGTATAGCAGAGAGTCCCAGTGAGTAGGAGAGTCTGGGAGAGGAAAGGAGGATTTTCAGTGGGAGAACAAAGAAGCAGTCTTAAGTGCAAGTACTTATTGCTACTTGCAAAGGTCAATTAGGTTTCGCAACATGTTGCGAGCTTGCTCAACCCAAGGGCCAGCACTGATTAAGCCTGGGGCGACGTCAAAGGATTTTATGCTTTAGGCAGGCAGGGTCAAGAGACCGAGTGTTTAGGCCTGTTTAGGGCCAAAGTGATGAGATTAAGCTCAAAGGTGACAGATTAAAGAGTTTAGTCTCAGTGAGTTAGAGAGACTGGGAGAGGAAGGAAGGGTTTTCAGTGGGAGGGGAAAGAAGCAGTTTTAAGCATAAGTACTTATTACTGTTTGCCTGGTGTCATTGGGTATGTCTCTGGCATGCCAGGGACACCGTCGAAAAGATTTTTCTTATATGAATGCCTACTTTAAGCAGGCAGGGTCAAAAGACCCAGTGTTTAGGTCCTGTTGAGGGCCAAAGAGTTGAGATGAAGTTTTAAGGGTGAAAGGTTATAGATCTGGGAGAGGAGCGGAGTGATTTGCATTAGAGAGCGAAAAAGGGCGGAGGAAAGCCTTAACCAAGGAGAGAGGGCTAAGGGTGGTGAATATGCATAGGATTCACGAGTATAGACTGAAAATTAGTTGCATTATGTAAAAACTTTAGTATTAATGAAATCCTTTAAAAGACAAGTAGTAGAAAAATCTTAAGTTGGAACACTTGTTGATATCTTTATGAAAAGTACAGGAGTCCTGCAACTTCTTATGTATAGTGAGAAAACTGCTGATATTGATGAATATGCTATATATATATATATATATATATATATATATATATATATATATATATATATATATATATATATATATATATACTGTATACATATGTATATATATTTATATGTATATATATATATATATATATATATATATATATATATATATATATATATATATATATATACATATACATATATATATATATATATATATATATATATATATATATATATATATATATATATATATACATATATATATATATATATATATATATATATATATATATATATATATATATACATATATATATACATGTATATACATATTTATATTTATTTATTTATTTATACATATATATATGTGCGTGTATATTTATATAAATAATATATATACATATATATATATATATATATATATATATATATATATATATATATATATATATATATATATATATACATATATATATATATATATATATATATATATATATATATATATATATATATATATATATATATATATATATATAATATATATATATATATATTAGAAGCTAAGCTATAACCCTAGTTCAAAAAGCGTGTTGCTATAAGCCCAAGGGCTCCAACAGGGGAAAAAGGTCCTGTACTGAAACGAGAAAAGGAAATGAAAACCATACAAGGGATGAAAACAATTAAAATAAGATACTTTCAGAACAGTAAAAGCAGTAAATTAGACCTTTCCTAAATAAACTACTAAATATCATATAAACAAGAGGAAGGTAAATAAGATAAAACAACATGCCTGAGTGTACCCCCAGGGAAAAGAACTCTAATCCAAGACAGTGGAAGGCCATGGTAGAGAGGCTATGGCACTACCCAAGACTAGAGAACAATGGTTTGATATTGGAGTGTCTTATTTCTTGAAGAGCTACTTACCATAACTAAAGAGTTTCTTCTACCCTTATCAAGAGGAAAATAACCGCTTAACAATTACAGTGCAATAGATATTCCCTTGAGTGAAGTATTGTTTGGTAATCTCAGTGTTGTCAGGTGTATGAGGACAGAGGAGAATTTGGAAAGAATATGGCAGACTTTTTGGTGTATAAGTAAGCAAAGATAGAATAAGCAGTAACCAGAGAGAGGGATCAAATATAGTACCGTCTGGGCGGTCAAAGGACGCCATAACTCTCTGGCAATGGAAAATGAAATATCATGGGAAAAAGAAAGGATTAATAAGGTGGAATCTTTTATATATATATATATATATATATATATATATATATATATATATATATATATATATATATATATATATATATATATATATATATATATATATATATATATATATATATAACTGACAAAGGACTGAAGTAAATCCTCCCTTAGTTAAGAAACTCACAACATGGTCAATAATTTTACTATAACAAAAGGTTGAAAAATAGTTCCAAGCAATCTAACCTTCAGAAAGTATTTATAATAGCGCAAAACAAATAAATAAATAGTTTTAAACCAATGAAATAGTGGTATATTAGTGATCAAATATTATTGCAAATAAAAAAAAAACTCATCGAGCATCGATAAAAGAATCAACACACTGGATTAGAGTGATAGATTGCAAACAAAGAGAAGATAGCCACTTATTCAACGTTTGTCCATTATTTTTATATTTACTATTCATTTTAATGTAATATCATGAATGATTCATATTTTGCATACACACACACACACACACACACACACACACACACATATATATATATATATATATATATATATATATATATATATATATATATATATATATATATATATATATATGCTTACGCATATATATATATATATATATATATATATATATATATATATATATATATATATATATATATATATATATATATATATATATATATATATAGATATATATATATATATAATATATATATATATATATATATATATATATATATATATATATATATATATATATATATATATATATATATATATATATATATATATATATATATATATATATACATATACACTTGAAGCTGAGGAAAACCTTGATGTGCCCATGAATAAATGAAATATGTTTGAAGTCGAAGCTATTATTAAGAAACTAAAGATATGAAAAACCCAAAAAACTTTATAGCCTACGACGGAATAACTACTGAGATGATATTGGTCGTAAATGAAATGTCTTTCAGAATACTTATAAGATTATTTTGTGGAATATAGCGTGATAAATGGGAGGTAGGAGTTTTGTTAAAAATGGACATAAATGGAGATTAGCCTAATTGCAACAATTACAGAGACATCACACTAACGTCAGTTGTCATGAAAATATATATAGTATTTAGACAAGGTAGAAGTTAATGTGAGGTTTTTTTTTTTCTAACACTTGTTTTACACTAATATGCAAAATATAGAAATCATCTTTTGATGTCATTTATGGACTATGAAAAAGCCTTTCATGGTGTACACCAGTTCCTTTTTTCAAGTATGTATATACGATTTATTGCGTTTAAGAGCATAACTAGGGCAAAGTTAATGCTAATGAAGCATTATGAATAGAGTTTCCAGTGAACAGTAGAATACTCCAGAGGAATATGTAGTTAACTATATTTTTTATCCATAACGTTGATTTTGTAAAGCAAAGAACAGTTGGTGATAGCATAGAAGGAGTGGCCTGGAATAGTAATAAGAAATTAGAGGACTTAGATTATTGTGATGATGCTGTCCTTATTAGCAGAAAAGAACAAAGTTTGTAATGCTTGCTTACCGGAATGCATGAAATATCACATGACGTTGGGCTCAAGATATATAAAAGAAAGACACAGATGATGAGTACAGAGCATGTACTGAAAGATGAAATATAATTGGAAGGAGAAAAGATCAAGGAGGTAAATTTATTTTGATATTTAGTAACTATGATATCTAATACAGGGTTTATAGAACTGATATTCAATGAAAGATTGAAAAAGAAGCAAATTAGACAATGGCAATGTTAAGTGAGATTTGAATATCCATTATCCGGAAATTACATATAAAAACGGCTTATATATCAGTTTAGTGAGACTGGTGTTAGTGTATGAGCATGAGTCTTAGTATGACAATGAAACAATATCCAACAGATTTTGTACATCCAACAACAAAGCCCACAAAAGAATATTGGTAGTCGAAATGCCAAAAGAGGATTAGAAATAAAACTATAAAAGAGAATAATCGAGTGCCATATGTGGATAAGATCATGGTTTGGGTGGTCGATAGAGAGGCTTTGGGCATGTTCTTCGCCCTCCAAAAGAGAGATTAGTTCACCAAGCTTTCAACAGGGCTCCACAGGGCCCTGGAAGAGTAAGATTAGATTTGATTAGATTTTTACCTGACATT
>NC_090750.1:9625299-9630299 GCF_036898095.1 Palaemon carinicauda
TATATATATATACATATATGTATATATATATATATATATATATATATATATATATATATATATATATATATATATATATATATATATATATATATATATACACGTGCGTGTATATCTATGTATATATAGATATATATCAATATATATATATATATATATATATATATATATATATATATGTATATATATATATGTGTGTATATATATATATATATATATATATATATATATATATATATATATATAAATATATATATACATATATATATATATATATATATATATATATATATATATATATATATATATATATATATATATATATATATATATATATATATATACAAGTGTCTGTATATCGATCTATATATAGATACTTATATATATATATATATATATATATATATATATATATATATATGTGTGTGTGTGTGTGTGTGTGCGTATATATATATATATATATATATATATATATATATATATATATATATATATATATATATATATATATATATATATATATATATATATATTCATATATATGTATATATTGTATATACACACACACACACACACACACACACACACACATATATATATATATATATATATATATATATATATATATATATATATATATATATATATATATTAAAGCCTTCTTATATAGACCTAACTATGAAGCTAAGTTATACTGTATATAGGAAAAATATTAATTCCTTCAACTTTACTTGAGTTACATTTATAAGAAATTGTTCTTTTATTTCATTGCTTATTACTTATCATCTTGTTCTTTAATACCCAAACTTTTATGCTATGCTTTACCCAAAAAGGCAAAAATACTATGCCATTTCTTTTCCCTGAATACAACACGTGGCAGTATAAGAAGAAAAGTATATGGTTAGGTTTTTCCTCTACTTCAGGTATGGAAAATAAGTAGAATACGAAAATAAAAGATCAAATTGCTTATATGTAAAAATACATCTTATGAAAATTCAAGAACTTCTTTTCGTTTCCACATCCCTCGGTGGTCTCGTCATTTCTTTTATCCCTCTGTGTTACATTCTCCTTTTTTCCTTTTTTGTATTTGTTGTTACTTACCCTGTGGGAATATATTATCATTCGACATTCACAGGTGTTCGTAATTGGCACTCTTCTATTTCTCTTGGTGGAAGTTCTTTCTGAAAAGTGCTTTGATATCCATTCGGCGTTCCATCTTGAACTTTATTTTGTTTGATACCCGTTTCCTTTTCCTCATTACATATTCTCTATAATCTTTTGATATTATTTTACAAAAAGCCACCTCACATATGATGGGTCAGTCATGAGAGCAAAGAGATGCGTTCAAGGATTCGCCTTTTTTTTAACATAATAGTTTTATTTTTTTTTTTTACTTTCTTGTAAAATATATAAAAATGCAGGGCTATTGGGAAAATAAAAAAGTTATTTACCGATGAAATATAGGTTATGCTGATCAGATCCTTATCCAAGTTCCTTGCAAACAACTATAACTCATTATGTAGCATGGGATTTTAGTTCTCATTTTTGAAGGTATAAAGGATAGTATATAACATAACCTAATGCCCCATGAATAATGTAGAAATTAAATATATCTCAGAAAATATTTATATAAAGCGGCACATCTGTTGATTTATTTATCTATTTTTTTTTTTAACAAAGCTACGCTTGATTGTAAATTACGGCCTAAAATGCATGTGCTATTTAAATGTAAAATAGATAATCTGTTTATATATATATATATATATATATATATATATATATATATATATATATATATATATATATATATATATATATATATATATATATATATATATATATATATATATATATATATATATATATATCAACTATGCTATTTTCTTAAATTATGCATGTCATCAATAATAGTTTGGTACTGCAAGATATTTTTCAACAAAATTCTTCAGAATTCTATGCAATACATATTTTTGGGTCAAAATAAACCGACTGCTAGTATTCAATGATGTGTCTCAGGTATCACCGGAGTCTTTCCTCTTCTCCCCTTTAACAAAACATAAATCTTAGCGAGGTTCTCCGGCTCTCAAAGGATTTGCCCTTTGATGTGGTTTTGTAATATTTTTCCTCTAGGTTTATTCTTCAGACCTCTAGAAATAGAATAAAATAATAGTCTGTTTCTCAATATTTTTTCTTGCAAACCTTCCCCTAACTTTATTTTGCCTCTGGAAAGAAAGGGTGTTTTCCCCTGCCATTTTAATTTTTACATGTTTTTTTTTTCTCTTGTACCTTTATTTTCCTGATCTAGGAATGTTACATATATGAGAAAGTCAATGAAATGTAATGATTTATATTTAAAAAGCTCTCGATTAATTTTGTATAATATCATTTATCTATTATTGATTCTTTCTCTTTTATGATACTACTATTATCCTAATAAAGGGGGACCAATGCAAGGCTAAGGATGATTCCATTTTGTCATATGGATGATTTTTCTAATCTTTAACTAACCTCCATTAATGTATTGGTCCTATTCAGCTGTAAACTGAAATGTAGATACATGAAGAAAATAAGCTAAAATTAATGTATTTCCTTCCATATAGGTTAGATGTCTGATTTTTTTGCTACACACATTACACCAGCCCTTTGAGTGCCAACTCCTCACCAGCTCACCTGCCCGTTTCTTGTTCCTTTTAGTTTAGGCCCGCACAGATATATTTTTTTTCCGGAACTGTTCTAATCTTCTTTAAAAGACATTAAATATATAGGTATAAACAAGTTCAAATTACTCAAAATCATGTTGTAATTATATTAGGAAAGAAAAGGGTGCGCGGTCTATGCACTTCGATCTAATTAGATGTTTTTCAGAGTACTGACTTTAAATAACAGATTCTGTACTATAATAATAAAAAAATCTATATTTCATCAGTTTTATGGATTAAGTCATTTAATATGCTGAAGATAATATGTATATCAATTTATTTTTTATTATGTTATATACCCTGACTTAATAAGATATAAACGTTAATAAATATTCTAAAGAGTAGTTATATATTACACTAAAAAAAGAGAAACTTTATTTAGACATAAAAAGCAGAAGCTGCATTTCCTATTGTTAGTTATATAAGAAATTTTACACTAAATGGAAACGTAAAATAGATACATCATTCGAATATTTGTACAAATAAAATATGTATCAATGATTTGGGATGAAAGAAATTTCCTTTGATATGTAGGCCATAGTTTCTTGATGAAGGAAGAGTAATTGAAACATTCTTTTTTGCTCAAAACAAAGACAAACTAAAGCTCATGTGAAAACAGACGAGAGGTCTAGTCGTTTTGGGTTAAACTTAGACAAAGAATTTATCAATAAATTGACATGTTATAATTATTAGGATTAAATACCAGTATCATTTTATATGTATCACAATGCACATTTATTAGGTGCAACCAATAATGTATGTTTTAAGTGTAAGTTTTCTGTGTACTTGTTTTAGGCAAAATTGTACCTGTGATGTATATATATATATATATATATATATATATATATATATATATATATATATATATATATATATATATATATATATATATATATATATATATATATATATATATCCAGCCTTGTTCAGTATATCATCGTCATGTGTTTAAGATTGCTATTTTTGTATCAATATGGTGGCCTTGTATATGGTAAAGAGAGCATATTTCCCTCAATTCTGTTATGTAACTTCATTTGCCGTAACTTACAAAATAGAACAAACAATTGTTATTTATCAATTTGTAAATATACCTCAATGAAATGGGTAGTCACTGGAAATATGGACTTCCAGATCTTTTTTTATTGGTTAATGAGTCGTTCTTCTTCCCCACCCTCTCGGAACAGTCATATTCTTTGTACATCTTGGTACCAAAATTACAAAATGTTACTCTTCGCAACATTTATTATTGTATATCTAAACAGATTTCATTGCCCCTGATATATAATTTTACATCTATTTTATGAAAATTCTTTATACGTAAAAAGTTAAAAGAAAAAAAAAACATGACAATTGTTGGACATAAAATACATTCCTTTGGGAGTAGAAAAACCTGAGGAAAATATGTCACATTGCGCTCAAGGGCGCATTTGCGAGTCCTCCGGGAAAAGAATACGTCATCTGGGATTACAGCAGAAAGCCTATAAGAAATTATTGGGATATTAAATTGGAAGTCATTTTAGGCGTTATAAGACTGAGCATTTATAAGCATGGGCTTTTGATATATAATGGCTCAGTCAATGTACTGAGATTCCTTTACAACGAAATATGGTTGCTTTAGTCTAATCTCATTGTAAAACATGATTACTTTCTCCGATTTTGTTTAAAAGGAATAAAGATAACTGAGAAGATAGACGGACTACCGAAGTGAAACAGTTTTTTTTTTTTTATTCTGATATCAGAGAGTCAGAGAAAAATAATATGTACGCGCCCATACTTATGCCACCTTTTCCCTTAAGGTGGGATTACCTAATATCACTTTTGGGGGGGATTTAAGAAAATCTAGTGGTTATGAATATTTACTTGGTATAATTCATTCCACCAAATGTTGTAGTGATTACCATATCATCATGAATAAGTATATTTACATATATGCACATTTCTTTCATACATACATATTAACATTATCTCTTTTACACACGCACACACACACACACACACACACACACACACACACACATATATATATATATATATATATATATATATATATATATATATATATATATATATATATATATATATATATATATATATAAGGATATATGACGCATCAATTTTTAGTGCCCTAGAAAACAAAAGAAGGACATATCTTGGGTTTATCTAGTTTACAACACCACGCTGGTCATTGCTGATTGGTAATTGTGGGACAATTTAGTGTGATTGCACATAGTTAACTAACTTAGATTGGTGGCCCATGACTTAGTAATGGGCCAACCCTATCACCCTGTTCAAGTATCCCCA
>NC_090750.1:9637799-9655299 GCF_036898095.1 Palaemon carinicauda
ACAATGCTCCACATAGTTTTGTAGAATTCGACAGGTAGTCCATCAACACCAGGACATATCCCATTTGTCATTCTTGATATAGCTTCCTAAACTTCTTTCTCTGTTGATCAAGCCTTCAGGGTTAAGTTCAAATAATCAATAACACTTTTCCTATTTTCAAGAAATTTGTATTTCTATTCAAAATCTACAGATTCTTCATTATACAGATTTTCATAAAACTCTAATACATACCTTTGTATAGAATTTTTGTCTGTTACATATGCACCTTCTTTTACACACAGTTTATCGATACTTGTTTTTACAATTCTCTTTCTCAAGTAAATATGTAGATATTCTTTCACCATTTATTCTTTCATCAATTCTAGCTCTTATATTGACCCCTTCACATATCTCAGTTTCAATTAGATTTTTTATGGCTTTTAGTTCCTCTATTTTGTGAAAGTTATTACAGTTATCAGAATGGATCCAATAATTCCTCCTTATTTCTGTTTTCAGCAGATCTAGTAAGCCAAATCTCTCCGGATCTATAGTCTTTAAAAAAAAAAAAATCCACCAGTCTAAAATAAAATGGAACTGTACATCACCCATCTTTCTTTTCATATGGCTCCATAAAAGAACAAAGTTTTCTATCATTATAATGTTTTTCAGAAAACATGTATTCAATTTCCAGTATCCCCGGCCAAAGGTAATAAAATTGTCTATCTTAATCTTACCCCTAGCAGACCAGCCTAATGGAATATTTTTCTATTCTCTTACATTATGCTTCAGATCCCTTACGTATATGCGATCAATTCTAGAGCCATACTTCTGCCTAACATACATATATTCTATCAAATGGTTTGTCAAGAGTCACACATTTTGAAGTTGCTAATAATTTTTTAATCTTTGAAGAGCTCTTGAGTTTCTATGGTTATCAGAATTAGATCAATCTATTTTACTTATTACGCTGTTCCAATCCCCACCTATGATCAAGTTTCGTAAATTGTTTCCCATGAAGTATAACATAACATTTAAGAACAATTCTTCATTTTCCTTTTTCTTATTTGTACCTGAAGGGCAATATACATTTATTAATAGATAATATGTTCATTGATAAGTACATTTTACATTGATTATTTGGCCCTTTACATCCAACTCTTGACTCGGAACCTTCACTTTTGACTTTTATATTGAAAAGGATAGCAGTGCCTCCTTCATCAAGACAGATGGATTTAATGCTCTTCAACATTCAAGTTGCAAGATTTTTTTGACATTGTGTTCCTGGACAAATATTACATTTAAATGATAAAAGTACATGAAATCAACCATTTTACTTTACTTATGAGACATATTTAATCCATTAGCATTAACACTTGCAAATTTAGGTAAGTGAAGGTTACAAATATAAGAAAGACAATCTTCATCCTTTATTTAATTTGAAACGTTTATTCACTGGCAATCGGTTATAGCCCAGCGGCATAGTAAGAAATATGAAACCAATTGTTCAAATTGTTCTAAAAGCACCAAAATTGGCACACATGTGGATTAATACATTCTGAACAATTTTGGATATGGAGGCATTCAAGATTCTCCCCGTAGCACATTTGGCGGTCATTTTTCAAAATGGCCGCTATTTACCGTTAGCGTCATTGAATATGTACCATAATTTGTCTTTTTATGGATGCTAAAGGTGATAAGTGTGCTAGAGGTGATAAGTATTGTACAATTACACATACTTCTGTGCTTACCAAATAATTTGGCTACCATTTCACAAGAAAATGAATTTTACTTTGCAGCGGCAGCGTTGGTGGCAGTGACGGCGGCTGCAGTAATAGTATAGTGTTGATAGTCATGGTGCTTGTAGTAGTAACTTGTGGTAACATGGTGGTGTTTTGTGTCTTTGCAGGTGAGGCAGCAGCAGCACCACCTGACATCAGAGACGCGTTGTTCCAGACTGCAGCCATGGCAAAGAAGTTCCAACTGGTCGATACTTTTGAGCAACGTACTCCCACAACACCTCCTGAGACAAACTGGAAGCTGTGTCTTGTATGTCAAGAGGAGACAACAGAGTCACTTGTCTGCCCAGTACTGTCTAAACGCCGAGACCCTGGGAGTGGATACACGACAATGGCTGCAAACTTGGTCAAATTTGATGAACTCGGAGAACTGCCAAGAACTGTTCAGTTACAGAGACTAGATGAAGGACAAGGTGTTGAGGCGACAATGGTTGCCCACCAGGCCAAGTGGCATAAAACATGTATGCTCAAATACAATAACACAATGCTACGAAGAGCAGAGAAGAGACGCATCGCAAGCAGCTCAGCATTTGATAGTACTGACAATGTCCAGGCCAAGCGCGCCAGAACACACTCTTCAGAAGCCACTACCAGCGGCACCTCCTGCTTTTTCTGTGGAAAGTCTGGCACAGAGACCCTACATGAAGTAACAACCTTCCAGGTGGACACACGCGTACGGAAGTGTGCAGCGCAAGTTGGGGACAATGAACTCATAGCCAGGCTCAGCATGGGTGATATGGTGGCTCTGGAGGCCAAGTACCATTCCAAGTGTTTGTTGGCTCTTTACTATCGTACAAAGACCACTGTAGAAGCCGAGCAGAAAACTGACCATGAAGGTGTAATGTCAAGAATCGTACTGGCTGAACTGGTCCTGTATATCGAGGAAACCCACCTAGAAGAGGGCACCACCCCAGTCTTCAGACTCGCAGAACTTGTAAAGCTATACACAACAAGAATGGAACAGCTCGGGGTTGTTTTGTGCCAGAAAGTTAATAGCACAAGGCTGAAAGAGCGCCTGTTAGCCCAGATACCAGGCCTGAGATCCCACAGCAAAGGCCGAGATGTTTTACTAGCGTTTGATGAAGACATTGGTGAAGCGCTAGGCAAAGCCTGCGAGCAAGACTGTGACACTAAGGCAGTTCACCTTGCGCGTGCTGCACAGATAGTTCGTCGATATATGTTTGAAGACACTTACCAATTCCGTGGATCATTCCCGGGCGGCTGTCAGGAGGACTCTGTGCCAAACGTACTAGTTGCAATGGTAAATATGGTGCTGGATGGCCCCACCATCAAGAATCAAAGCCATTCCTCTTCAACACAAGCAGCTCTTTCCATTGCGCAGCTTCTCAAGTTCAACAGTGTCAAGCAAAGTCGGAAGCAGGGAGCAACCAAGACACAGGAGCCTCCAGCTGTCAGACACAGTACATCTCAAGAAACTCCTCTTCCAACCTATGTTGGGCTGATGCTGTATGCTGAAACACGCAAGAGAGGACTTGTGGACAAGCTCTTCTCTCTGGGCCTAAGCATCTCATATGACAGAGTCCTACGTCTTTCTGCCCAGATGGGAAACAGCGTGTGTCAGCTGTACCGCATAGAGGAAGTGGTCTGCCCGCCTACCCTGCGTAGCAATGTGTTCACAACTGCGGCTGTGGACAACATTGACCACAACCCAAGTGCCACCACAGCCAAGAATTCATTCCATGGAACAGGAATCTCGCTTTTTCAACACCCAACGTGTGCAGATGAGGGAGTGGATCGTAGCATTGCTCTCACTGGGCGTGATACTGGATCAAAGACGGTTGAGCCTCTACCAGAATATTACACGGATGTACGTCCTGTTGCTTCTTCTGTCAAAGGGCAAATGATCCCAGCTACTTCTGTGACCTCTCTTAGACGCCACAACTGTGAGCAGCACATAGAAGATGAGTATATGTGGCTGGAGAACACGAGAAGTGTTCTCAAAGATGATGTTGAGGCCTGTGAAAACACATCATGGGCTGCATACCATGCAAGGCACCAAGATCCAAAGCAACCAGTCATCACACCAACGTCCCTGCTTCCCTTGTTCCAGGAGAGTGCTCACACTGTGGCAATGATCAGACACTCTATTGATGTAGTCAGGAGTGCAGTTAAACATCTCAACCCAGGCCAAAGTCCAGTTCTGACTTGCGACCAGCCACTATTCACTCTAGCAAAACAGATCCAGTGGAAGTGGCCAAACACATATGGAGAAGACCAACTGGTGGTGATGTTTGGGGGGTTGCATATTGAGATGACGGCACTGAAGACCCTGGGTGACTGGTTGCAGGGAAGTGGGTGGACCCAAGCACTGGTACAAGCAGAGATCACAACTGAAGGAATAGCAGACTCATTTCGTCGAGCAGCTCACGTCACACGCACCAGAAGAGCACACCAAGTCACAGCGGCTGCGTTGTATAATCTCCAACGGCGTGCCTATGACAAGTACAGCACCACCAATACAGAAGATGATGAGCACCCTGAAAGCTTCGAAGACTGGTGCAGTCAGAGAGAACAGAGTTATCCGCAGTTTCAGTACTGGTCAACAGTCTTGGCACTGGAGCTGTCCACTCTGATCTATGTGCGATCTCTGAGAGAAGCCAATTTTAGCATGTACGTGGATGCTCTGACAGAACTGGCTCCGTGGTTCTTCGCACTAGACCACACGAACTATGCCCGATGGATACCAGTGCATCTACGGGACATGGCAGAACTGGCAAACAAACATCCAGACGTCTTCACAGAGTTTAGCAAGGGACACTTCACAGTCCAGAAGACCAAGAGGATCTTTTCAGCAATCCCTCTTGACCAAGGACATGAGCAGAACAACGCGTATGTCAAGGGTGATGGAGGAGCCATCGGCCTCACAGACAATCCAACTGCACTGAGGCGCTGGATGGTTGCCGGACCGGAGGTTGCTAGAGTGATTGTGGAATTTGATGACTTCAATCTGCATCCACACGATCAAGAGGAGACACGTCACCACGAAGAGACACCAAGTGTGCAGAACACTTTTGCCAGAGATGTGCGCTCACTCGTGGCCGTCATTGAAGAGCTGGGCAACCCTTTCGAGGAGGACAGTCAGGACTTGCTGGTGCTCGACACAAAGGAGATCGCAGACCCTGCAGTCATAGAAACAGTCCGTAACGCCAAGCAGATTGGCCAAGACCAGTTTGAAGCATTCTCAAAGGAATGCATCGTGGACAGAACCAAGTCCATTGAGGTGGCAATCCACCGGAACAAGCTACCACTGTTTGCGACTAAGAGAGGACCCAATATACCCAAAGGAAAAGAACAGGTCAAATCTCTGAAGAATGATGTTGCGCTCTTCGCACGATTATATATCGGCTGCCAGACCCGTGATGGGAATCTAGAAGAGTTCTTCAGGCATGAAAATCAGCAATGCCCTCCAGCTTTATCTGACGGAGGGAGACTGTACCTACGGAGCAAGAGTGACTTGCTGGTGTGCCTTGAAGGCCATGCTGAGCCTCAGTTTGAAGCTCCTACTGTCACTGCTGTTGTCCTCGATGGAGCAGTAATCGTACAGATGTTGAAGCCGGGTACTGCCAACACGTTCGAGGAATATGCACAGCAAGTGTTCATCCCATACGTTGTACAACGTTTCCAACATGTATCACGTCTTGACCTTGTGTGGGACAGCTACAGAGCAGATTCCCTGAAGGCATCAACCAGAGAACAGCGTGGAAAGGGAGTACGTCGGCGTGTTGTCGACTCAGCAGTCATACCAGGAAATTGGCAAAGTTTCCTGCGAGTTGATAGCAACAAAGTGGAGCTCTTCAGCTACCTCTCCACCATGCTTGCAGAGTCCTTTCAAGAAGAAGGCAAGGAACTGGTCGTCACTGATGGGGAGCAGGTGATCTGTGTTCCACAGCAAGAGGATGTCAACTCACTCGCACCATGCAACCAAGAAGAGGCAGACACCCGCATGATGCTACATGTAGCACATGCTGCACAACATGGTCACCACCAGATACAGGTTCGAACAGTAGACAGTGACGTCGTGGTCCTAGCAGTGATGGTAGTCCAGAAACTACCAGCTGGAGACGAACTCTGGGTAGCCTTTGGGACAGGCAAGAACTACCGCTACATTGCAGCCCATAAAATAGCTTCCTCCCTTGGTCCAGAGAAGGCATGTGCTCTTCCAATGTTTCATGCCATCACAGGGTGTGATACTGTGTCAGCCTTCGTCGGACATGGGAAGAAATCTGCCTGGGCAACATGGAACACGCTGCCAGAACTCACTGATGCCCTGCTGAGTCTGGCAAATGCACCCACAAGCATCCAAGAGGATACAATGCATGTCATCGAGAGGTTTGTCATACTCCTGTATGACCGCACAAGCAAATGCAAGGACGTCAACAAGGCGAGAAAGCAGCTCTTTGCAAAGACGAACTCTGTTCAGAACATCCCGCCAACCTACGCTGCTCTGGAGCAGCATGTGAAGAGATCTGCCCTTCAGGGTGGTCATGTCTGGGGCCAGGCATTGGTACCATCGCCCGTGCTCCCTCCACCAACAGACTGGGGCTGGCATCGGAGTGATGATGGGCTCTACACACCACTCTGCACCACACTCCCTGAGGCATCCAAGGCCTGCTATGAGCTGGTGTCTTGCGGATGCAAGAAAGGCTGCAAAAAACCGCTGCAAGTGCAAGAACGCTTCACTGCAATGCACTGGTCTATGTTTCTGTGAAGGCGAATGCCAGTAGATTGGGACAGAAAACTTGCTAACCAACATTATGATCTGTAGACATTCATAATTCTGGTGACCAGATTTGAAAAGTTCGGAATCATAATTAACATAGTGTGGCAAAATCTACGTTATTGTATTACATGTATGTACTGCAGGATTACACAAGTACTGTGCCTAGAGACTGGGCTTTTGGTCGACTATATAACTACAATCTGACCATACTGTAAACTTCCCGTACTCTGTGTATTATTTTGACTAGCAATTTTGCCAGCAATTTGAAATAAAAAAGCAACTTGAGCAATTAAAGTGTGTTCCTGAAATCAGGTACTGGTTATTAGAGGTATTATGTCATTGAGTATTGAAATCTTCATCAAATGTCCACTTTTTCCACAAAATGGCGGCCAGTTTGGGGGCCATTTTTGAGAAGATTCATCTAAATATCTGTTAAACATTTATTGATGTTAATTCTGATGTAAAAAAAGGGAATTTTGGCCCATCTAGCACCAAACTAACGACACATAATGAAGTCTATGTAATGACGCTAATGTTAAATGGCGGCCATTTTGAACAATGGCCGCCATATCTTCCTAAGGGCTAATCTTGAATGCTTCCATATCCAAAAATGTTTAGAATATATTAATCTACATGTGTGCCAATTTTGGTGCTTTTAGACCAATTTGAACAATTGGTCTGCTATGCCGCTGTACTATTAATCTTTTCTTTAGAACAGCCCTTTTTGTTCATCGAACTCTGAAGTATCTTCGCCCATGTTCGACTCAGAAAGCACACCATTATTCTTTGTAAGACTCAGGCAAATGCCTTTGCTTGGTTCGTCACTAACTGTAGCTTGGCACATTTCGGCGTCACTTGTGTTACAAAGGTTGAAAACACTGTCTATTTAGGTTCTCCGCCACAGTCCACATTAGTCTCTTCATTTTCTTCATATTTCTAAATTTCACTTATCACCTTGTCGATTGACTCCTCTTTATTTTGTACTACACAGAACTGAATGTCCACTTACTTTCCAATGTCTTCATTGTCAGCGTGGATTTTTGCTTTAACTGGAAAAATAGCAAGTCCTTCGTCAGATGATGCCGGAATTTCCACAAGCCTTTCAGCTGCTTCCTCATCCTGTGTTTCGTTGTCCGTTTCCACTTCGTCCATTCGTCCATCGCCAGTCCTTGTTACAGTGGCTGTTCTGAGGCTTTCATGACCCCAGTCCGAATGGACGTTTCTTACTTCTGGTCCCTTTCTCTCTTTTTCATTCGCCAAATTGGTTGTACCTCCATGCTCATCTCCCCTTCCATTATCACTTGGTGAACTATTCTTATAATTCTTAGGTATTTACGGGAAATCTCCCTCATTAAACATTTAATTCCTCTCCCTCATATTCAAAATGCAGTCCTTCACTAGATGACCTTCTTTCTCACATTTCTAACTTGTTGTACTCTATTCACTATATGGGAAGGTTGAATTATAGCCACTAATATGAATTGATGAAAGGATTTTTTCTTAAACTCTCATTTTTGCCAAGCAAACGCCGTTGAATAAAACTTCAAATGCCCGAACTACAAATTTGTTATGACTTAAGTGCTCTACCATTCCATACCTATTCAATATATCTATTATCATTATATCATCCATCTTGAATGGTGCGTTTCTTATCAATACATTAGAAAATCTTCAACTTAAATTTATAACTTTCACAGAGTCTACTTCACTTAACTTTATAATTTTATCCTTGATATTTTTTTCAAAACATCGGCAAATATATTGTACCAACCGTGTTTCACACAATTGTACATAATTCCTTTTGTATATATTATGCTTGTATCTTCGCTCTTCCCTCGCACTAAGACGAACATGAAAATTCATGTCTGGTTTTTCCTCTGTGATATTGTCTGTCTTGTGAACTTGTCATGTCCTGTTGCCTTGAGGTTTTGTATATAAGGAGAATGTTCCACAACAATATAACTCAGTCATTTCCAATCTGCCTTTGAGTTCACACCCTTACTCGGCGCCGTCACATTGGTGACCCCCGGAAGTCGACTGGCTCCCACTGCCTTCCACCCCCACCTCCCTCGCCCCTCCATCGTTGGTACTATGACGGAGACTACATCAATTGGCGCCGCGGCCGCCCCATTGAAACTTTCACCGTTCGCCACCGGAGAGGCGTTTGCTTGGTTTCAACGCGCAGAAGTCCCCTTTCGTATCAGGGGCGTGACTCGCTAAACCACCAAAGCGGATTATGTTCTCGCGGCGATACCCGAGGACACCTTCCCAGAAATATCCGACTGGCTTTGTGAACAAGGAGACACCCCAATAGCGTATGACGCCCTCAAATCATACCTTCTGCAGCAGTACTCGCCGTCGCCAGCCGCCTGTATAGCAAAGCTTTATAAGCTCTCGCAACAACCGTTGGGGGACCAATGGGCTTCGCTTGCCCTCAGGGAGATGACCAGTATCGCTCGCCTTCAACCTGCCGCAGACGGCTCTCCTCGTGAGGTAAACCTACTCCGTGCCCTTTGGATACGCGGTTTACCTGAACCTGTACGCGCTGCCATATCCGATGTCGATAGTTTACCCATAAAGGACTTGATGACCAAAGCCGACGCCCTTATGGACAGCCACTTCAAGACTTCCATCAACGCCTCCACCCCTGACGACGAGGATGCCTATACAACGTCAACCGAAGCTGACATGAATGCCGTAGGACATACAGGCCTACCCCATGACGTGCCGAAGCGGCGACACAGCTGCCCACCACCCACCAATCGCTCGCGCCCCAACGAACGATTTCTACAGCTACTTACTACCTCCCATCCGCCGCAGTTTTGCTACTACCACTTCCGATTCGGGGCAACCGCAAAGAAATGTGCCAAAGATTGTCAGTGGCCAAAAAACGTGTAAGCAGGCCATCGCTTGTGGCGGTGGCCTCCCATGTTTCTAATCTGTTCTTTTTACAGGATGCAGGAACGGGCGTGCGATTTTTGGTAGACACGGGTGCTTGTAGTTCTCTTTTGCCAAGGAAACTCTTCAAGGTACAATGTAGTCTGTCTACATCTGCCGACGTCCACTTCGTAGCTGCCAACGGATCTGTGATACCCACCTACGTTTACGATAACCTCACATTATCGTTCGGAAACGGTAAATTCAATTGGAAGTTTCTCGTTGCTGATGTCACAATGCCAATCCTCGGTGCGGATTTCCACTCTCATTTCCACCTTCTGGTCGATGTCGCCCACCGACGATTGGTCAACGCAGACTCGTACTTGTCGACACCTCTTCAACCCGCCCCCTCTAACCTCGCTCTCCACATCAGCGCACCCACGGATGCCTACGCCCACCTCCTCACGTCGTACCCGGATGTTTTCCGTCCAGAACTTCGCCAAACACCCACGGTTCCACCCAAGCATGGTATTTATCACCATATCAAGACGACAGGACCCCTAGTCTTCGCAAAATTCAGACGTCTGGCACCGGAACGATTGGCAGCCGCCAAACAGACGTTTGCCGAAATGGAGAAAATGGGCCTTTGCCAAAAGGCCTCCAGCCCATGGTCGTCACCCTTATACATCGTTCTGAAGAAAGACGGCTCCCTCCGTCCGTGTGGGGTTTACAGGCGCCTGAACATGCAAACAGAACCGGATCACTACCCCCTCCCAAACATTGCCGATGTAACCTCCTACCTGCACAAAGCGAAGGTTTTCTCTACGCTCGACCTCTTGAATGGGTATTATCAGGTGCCTATGAACCCAGAAGACATCCCCAAGACTGCCAACACCACTCCGTTTGGCCCATAAACCTTCAATTACTCCTGTTTTGGCCTTCGTAATGCTGGGGCAACGTTTCAACGTCTCATGGATGGCATCTTAGGGGACCTCCCCTTCTGTGTATGTTATGTGGACGACATACTTGTGTTCTCCTCCTCAAAAGAGGAACACCTCCATCACCTGCGCATCGTGCTCGACCGCCTGTAACAAAACGGCCTGGTGGTCTGGTACGACAAGTGTACCTTTGGCGCCAACGAAGTGTCGTTCTTAGGGCACCGTATCACTCCTGAAGGAGTCCATCCCCTCCCTGAGAAGGTAGCAGCCGTTCAGAATTTCCCCGCGCCCTCGACCGTCAAAGCTCTGCAGAAATTCTTGGGCATGATCAACTATTATCACCGTTTTCTGCCAGCCATTGCCGCCACTCTTGCTCCCCTCTATGCCTGCCTCAAGGGCAAGCCAAAGGACCTGAAGTGGGGTCCCCTTCAAGAAGCAGCCTTCTGCAATGCAAAGAAGGCCCTATCAACTGCTGCGGCTCTTACTTTTCCTATCCCACACGCCTCTCTCCTTCTCTCCACCGATGCCAGCGACGTCGCTATTGGTGCAGTACTCGAGCAGGTGGTCAAAGGCTCGCCCCGCCCATTGGCCTTCTTCAGCAGAAAACTGTCCAAGGCAGAATCGGGTTATTCTACCTTCGATCGAGAATTGCTGGCGGTGCACTTGGCTGTCCGTCACTTTCGCCATTTCTTAGAAGGTACGCCCTTCATCATTCGCACAGACCACATGCCTCTGGTGCACGCCTTCACTCGACAGTCTGACGCCTGGTCCGCCCGTCAACGCCGACATCTCTCCGCCGTGGCTGAATACAATTGCACCCTCCAATACATCCCTGGGAAAATGAATCCCGTTGCCGATGCCCTGTCAAGAAAAACCTTGGCTGACGTTCAACTGGGATTGGATTACAACGCCCTGGCTGAAGCCCAACGACAGGATCCAGAGTATCAAGATTGTAGGATATCCTGCACGTCCCTCCGTTGGGAGGATTTTCCCCTTGAAGACTCCAACACCACCCTCCTCTGTGACGTCAGTACTGGTAGACCGCGACCTTGGATTCCTGCTCCCATGCGCCGACAGGTGTTTGATCTCATCCACGGCCTTTCACATCCCTCGTGCCATTCTACTGCTCAGCTGCTGAAGGCAAAGTTCATTTGGCACGGCATTTCTAAGGATGCTAAGAATTGGGTCCGTGCCTGTACTTCTTGCCAAACTTCCAAAGTACATCGACACACGGATTCAAGAGTGAGCACCTTTCCTCAACCTCAGCGTCGTTTCGCACACATTCACGTCGACGTTGTAGGCCCTCTACCCACATCACAAGGACATCGTTACCTGTTTACCGTCATCGACCGCTCCACTCGTTGGCCTGAAGCCATTCCCATGGAAACTGCAACGTCCGCCTCATGTACATCTGCCTTACTCTCTGGATGGATTTCAAGATTCGGTATCCCTGAGCATATTACTTCTGACAGGGGAACCACTTTCACCTCTCAATTATGGACGTCATTAGCGAATCTCCTGGGCATCACCCTACATCAGACAACGGCCTACAACCCCGCTGTCAATGGAATGGTTGAACGTTTTCATCGCACCCTTAAAGCAGCTTTGATGTCCCGCTGCAAGGATTGCAACTGATTTACTCAGCTTCCCTGGGTCCTCCCGGGACTAAAGACCACTCCCAAAGACGCCCTCGACGTCTCGGCAGCCTAAATGGTGTATGGTGACCCGTTGGTCGTCCCTGCCGAATTTTTTCCTTCTTCAACCTCCTCCGACGATCTCCAGCGCATAAGTCATGTCGTAGGAAAATTTACTCCGTGCCGCCAGACTTACAAGCCCCCAGCGAAGTATCACATACCAACGGACTTGCACTCTGGAACGCACGTCTTCCTGCGCAACGACACCAGCAAGCCACCACTAACGCCCCCTTACACGGGCCCTTTCCTTGTGATCCGACGCAGTCCGAAAGCATTCCTCCTAAACATTCGGGGCAAAGAAGACTGGGTCTCCTTTGATCATCTAAAACCTGCTTATCTTCTGCCAGATGACCCGCCTACAGTTCGCCTCTCTAGATCAGGGCGCCCTATTTAACATGTACAGTATGTCATTTTTAAGGGGGGAGCCATGTACCAACCGTGTTTCACATAATTCTACATAATTCCTTTTGTATATATTATTCTTGTATCTTTGCTCTTCCCTCGCACTAAAACGAACATGAAAATTCATGCTGTGATATTGTCTGTCTTGTGAACTTGTCATGTCCTGTTGCCTTGAGGTTTTGTATATAAGGAGAATGTTCCACAACAATATAACTCAGTCGTTTCCAATCTGCCTTTGAGTTCACACCCTTACTCGGCGCCGTCACAATATCTGCATTGATTAGCTTTACCAAAACCTTACTTCAATTTATATTCTGAACCCCTATTATGCCGCTGATTCCAAATTTCATAATATTAAACAACACATTACTAAATTTCCATGGTTACATATGGCGCTGTAAAATGAAGGCCTAAGGAGTCTTTTCCTCCTGAGAGCATGTTGTGTATTATAAGACATCTTAAGCAACCTGTTTTTATTTTTTGGTTGACAGCTAGTTGTATGTTCATCCTGGAAATGAAGGGAGAGCGGGAGGGAGACTCTACAATCCCCTAACCACCGAGGCAAATCGCCTCAGGGGATACTCGTTCACCGGCTAAGAATCTAGTTTGCTAGGTGTGCATTTGAGTATAAATTTATCTAAATCACAACCACTGTCTTAGCACATATAACACTGAAAACACAACGTTAATATCACATCACTTTTATAAACTGCTGGAACAATAGAAAAACGAGAAAAAAAAAAACCCTTGGAATAATCTCGGAGTTGAGAAAAACAAGAGCACTTGTAAACACGCCTTCCTTCTCTGCCCGATTTAAGTCCAGTCCCAGACCTTTTTTTTTTTTTTTTTTTTTTTTTTTTTTTTTTTTTTTTTTTTTTTTTTTTTTTTTTTTTTTGATTACCTGGCCCTTTTGGCCAGACACGGGCTTTTGCAATCTTGCAGCCTGTAGGTGTTTTGGTAGGATTTTTGAGGGTTAGGTATTGGGGGTATGGGGTATTCTGCAATTTGTATTTTTAGGATATTGGGGTTAGGTTTTTGTGTTTGAGGATGGTAAGAGGCAAGGATAAGCCTGTTTAGAGAGTGAAGAAGGTGACTGTAGGAAGGGGACATCAGTCCCAGGAGCCCACTGGCTCCAGTCTCTCTCTCTCTCTCTCTCTCTCTCTCTCTCTCTCTCTTCTCCTCTCTCTCTCTCTCTCTCTCTCTCTCAAATCCTTCCATGTCCAATAGAGTATGATCCTCTCTGTCTTAGTATTTAAAAACCTTGCACATACTGTATAATAAAGCATGACAACTCTCTCTCACTCTCTCTCTCTCTCTCTCTCTCTCTCTCTCGTCTCTCTCTCTCTCTCTCTCTCTCTCTCTCTCTCAAATCCTTCATTGTTCAATAGAGTACGATCCTCTCTCTCTTTGTATTTTAAAACCTAGCACATACTGTATAATAAAGCATGACAACTCACTCTCTCTCTCTCTCTCTCTCTCTCTCTCTCCTCTCTCTCTCTCTCTCTCTCTCTCTCTCTCTCTCTCTCTCTCAAATCCTTCCATATTCATTAGAGTACGATCCTCTCTGTCTTCGTATTTTAAAACCTTGCACATACTGGATAATAAAGCATGACAACTCTCTCTCTCTCTCTCTCCTCTCTCTCTCTCTCTCTCTCAAATCTTTCCATGTTCAATAGAGTACGATCCTCTCTGTCTTTGTATTTTAAAACCTTGCACATACTGTATAATTAAGCATGACAACTCTCTCTCTCTCTTTCTCTCTCTCTCTGTCTGTCTCTCTCTCTCTCTCTCTCCTCTCTCTCTCTCTCTCTCTCTCAAATCCTTCCATGTTCAATAGAGTACGATCCTCTCTGTCTTTGTATTTTAAAACCTTGCACATACTGTATAATAAAGCATGACAACGCTCTCTCTCTCTCTCTCTCTCTCTCTCTCTCTCTCACTCTCTCTCTCTCTCTCTCTCTCTCTCTCTCTCTTACCCTTCTATGTCCAATAGAGTACGATCCTCTCTGTCTTTGTATTTTAAAACCTTGCACATACCGTATAATTAAGCATGACAACTCTCTCTCTCTCTCTCTCTCTCTCTCTCTCTCTCTCTCTTATCCTTCCCTGTTCAGTAAAGTACGATACTCTATGTCTTTGTATTTCAAATCTTTAATATCCTCATGACCAGTAATAAAAGCAGGAGGCCAAACTTGCTGTTATATATATATATATATATATATATATACATATATATATATATATATATATATTTGTATATATATATATATATATATATAATACGTCTAAATGTGCAAAATTTACCATTAATCGGATACCAAGTCACAAACAGACCAATTACCTACGATGGTGAAGATAGGTTGATTTCAATTCGACAGGGATAAGTACAGAAGAATTCTCATTGACTATTATTTTTCGTAGTGACCAAGTGGTATGTCACTTTACACACAAATTTGCTAAACAAGGATTCGACTCCCGGCCGGTCAGAAGCTATTTTCTTTGTGTGATTTTGACTGGGGCTCTGATCCCGAGGTCGTTAAGTGAATGCAGACTTTAATGTATCAAAAATATATGACTTCTTCGTGGCCCAGTGGTTTAGTCACTGTCTATACAAGCTTGCTGGACCAGGGTTCGATTCTCGGCCGGTCACAAGCTCTTGTCTTTGTGTGATTTCGTCCGAGGCTTTGATCCCGAGGTCGTTAAGAGAATCCACACATTAAAGTATCAAAAATATATATGGCTTATTTGAATGTGAAAATCTCGTCTAAATGTGCAAAATTTATCATATATATATATATATATATATATATATATATATATATATATATATATATATATATATATATATATATATATATATATGGTTATGAATATATATATATATATATATATATATATATATATATATATATATATATTATATATATATATATATATATATATATATGTTGAGCCCAACCTCACGTGATAATTTTAGTTAAGAAAATTCCAACAAATGAGTCATTGCAGGTCTGGTAATGTATTACTAAGGTGATAAACATTTCAAGGACAATTAAATATGTTTTAAGGCTCCTAGTTGCAACTTTAGACTAACCAAAGTTGATATTTCAGCCCTTTTGAATCTAAAACCATAAAAAGGACATGTAATTGCTTGAGGCTATCAACACAACCTAAGCTCTAATAAAGACTTGGTGGTTGCTTCTTGGTATCAAGAAAATTAACCCTGAACAAATCAGATTGTTATTTTAGATATATCAACTTAAAGTGTAAACATTTTCCAAGATTTACGTATGTCAATCTTGTAATTTTGATACTGACAATACTCCTGTAGCTGCTCAGGTCTATGCTCTTATTTCAGCTATAAAAATCCTCTTGGAATTGTTTACAAATATCCAGTAATCAAACTCATAAATGTAACAAGTGTTACTTTATACTAGCCAATCATCTAAAACCAGGAATTTCGCCAGTAATGAAATAAGGTTATTCAGTCATCCAGATACTTAAATTCCAATATCAGTTTCATGAGGATATACAGAAATCTTGATTCTAAAAATACGCGGATAGTTGTTCAGGACTACGCAGACTCGCTGTTGGTAGAACATGATATTCAGTGAAATAATCAGAATATGAAATTTAAATATTGTCGGAGAGGTCACCTCTTTCATGTACGCTCTTTTTTTTTTTTTTTTTGCAACTGCAACTCTTAATCTTGTCAACGATGAGTAATTCCCTTGACCGTCGACAAGGAATTATCTTTTGATATCCAATATCCTTTTTTTGCTTATGAGAATTCCCTATCTTTCACCATGAGGAAAATGGTATTTTGTGAAAGATGATCTCGAACTACAGACCATTTCATCGAAGAAAAACATTCTATTAAAAACATTACCTTTGAGTTTACAATGGGTTATATTCTGTTTCTTTTTTTTATTTAACAGTAAATGTTTTATTTTTTTTTTATTCTCATCTTTCATATAATAATTCAGTTTAATTTTTAAGGAGTAACGCCTAAAACCCCACTCTCTATCAACCAATCCATCATGCAAAGAATCAATTAATCAAGATAAACTGTATAACGAATTCTTCAAACTATTCATTAAAGGCTGATGGTTACGGGAAGACACCTTCCCTTGAACCATTTTCTAAAATTTCATCTACTTCTAATATAAAACTTGTGACGGTTATCTTCTCACAATTTTCACTGGTCATATTTATTTAGCTATTTTTTTCATGGCCGGATGCAAAAGCGAAGGTGGATGGACTGTATCAAGGATGACCTTCGATCAAAGGGATTAACCGGTGATGAAGTGTGGGACAGAGGTAAATGGAGAACGCTGGCCAGAAACATCGACCCCACATAAATGTGGGAAAAGATGCACACAAAGAAGAAGAAGAAGAAGTAACGGTTATCTTCTCTTGATCCATTAACGGATAGATTGTCTATTTTATAGACTTAATCATTCCATCTAGATAGCTATTTTAGCCTTTTAATTGTCACGAATGACAAACTATTAATAGATAAGTAAGATAATTAGTCAAATAATATTTCAGTCAATAGCGTGTATGAGATTGTAGTGTATGCATTGGATACTTATTGTATCATTATGCAATATTTAAAAGAGGTTGTTAATTTTTACCTGTAATAATGATAAATTTTAAAGCGTGCCTGTTTCGGGAAACTTTCTGAAAACAATCCTGTACGTCACATAGGGCCCATTATTTTCACAGTTTTGTGGTAGATTACAGAACAAATTAACTATATTATAGAAAATTGATTATTGTTCTTCTCTTCCTTCATATTTGGGAAACCATATATTTTTCTATCGAACCCTCTACTCACCTTCCTTGATCTATTTCTATTCCTCTCATGTTCTTCCTCCAGTATCCCATCATCTGATCTGTAGATGACCCCCAATCTTGATCCCCTATCAGTGGTATTCTCACAACTATCTTCACTGGATCATGCTACTCCATTCCTATTACATGTGCATAGTAAATCAGACGAGCTTCCCTAGCCTTCTCTTCCATAATACGTCGCATATTCTTCTTATATCCTGACCACTTCTTTTCAAA
>NC_090750.1:9660299-9662799 GCF_036898095.1 Palaemon carinicauda
GATTCCCTTTTAATCACTTTTCTCACTCTTTCCATCCATTCCTCTTTTTTCTGACCCTCTCGGACTTATTTTATGTTCCAACCTCCCAAGCCAATCAAACCGGCTTCATCAGAGCATTTATTCTTGACAACCCCTGGTCATGTCCTTGGCCACTCACATATATTCACCTTCACTGCTCACATCTCTCTCTCTCTCTCTCTCTCTCTCTCTCTCTCTCTCTCTCTCTCTCTCTCTCTCTCCAAAACCGTAACTCTCTCTCTTACTTCTGATTGCTCTTCAGGGAATTCACATCCCGTTCTTTATTTTCTCTATTTTGGTGGGGTCTTCAATTTTTTGTTTACGTTTTTTTTCCCTCTTTTTGTCCTATTAATTAATCCTATTACTGCACTTCAAGAGAGGGCATCAGCTACCTTGTCAGCTTTACCTTCTATGTTGTGAAAACCCTTAATATTAAACTCTAACAATCTTTCAATCCATCTCGCTTATCGAGAGGTCAAATCTCCTATGTAAAAGAGGCTATATAAGGGGTGATGATCACTTTGTAACTCAATTGACTGACCTAATAAAAAAAACTCATGCCTCCCTAGAACCACAAAAATGACCAATGCCTTTCGATCGAATGTACTATAATTCTTTTCTGCCCCTTTTAATGCCCTGGGAGCAAAGCAAATGTGTCGCTCTCTACCTTTATCATCTCGCTGGACACTACGCCACCAATAACCAAGCTACCTGCCTCTGTTGTCACTGAAAACGGGCAATCAAATCTAGGATATGCGAGTAAGTCATTGCTAGTTAAGGCAGCTTTCAAGTGGTTAAAGGCCCTTTCTTCTTCCACTACACAATTTATTACTTTTTGTTTCCTTGAAGCATCTAAGGGTCTCACTATCTCTACTAAACCTCTTGTGAATCACGGTAATACCCAGCGAGCACTAGGAACTCAGCTATTTCCTTAGGGGTTCGTCGCCTGGGGAAAACTCTAATAGCCACCACTTTACTGGGACAGGGCTCGATACCTTCTAGGGTTATTATGAGACATAAAAATATTACCCTTTTACAGAAAAATTTGTACTTTGAAAATTTTATTTTCATACCATTACGTCGAAATGCTTCTAAAACTTTACGAATATTATTGTTATGTTCTTCGGCCTTTTCTCCTGTAATTATGATATTGTATAAATAAACAAGAACATTATTGCCAAATAATGGAGACAAAACCGCCATCATATCTTTAGAGAAATGACATGGAGCATTTTTAACACCGATAATAAGAAAATGAAACTGAAATAGTTGATCATTAGCTATGAATGCCATTTTAGATTTACTGTCTTCCTGAATGGGTATTTGATATTATCCAGATTTTAAATCAATAGTTGTACAATATTTACTATCCCGTACCTTCCTAATTCTTCGATCGAGGGCAATGGAAATGCATTACCCTTAGTGACTGCATTCAACTTCCTATAATCAACACACAAACTTAACGAGCCATCCTTTTTCACAACAGCTACAATTGGAGAAACCAAGGGGTGTTCGGTCTCCCCGATTATCCCTTGTTCCCTTAATTTACTGATTTCCCTTACTATCTGTCCCTGGAAATGAGTGGGTATCTTATAAGGCCTTAACCTGATTAGGTCCACCTGCCCAGTTTCAATGCTAAAGGGAAATCAATCAATCCTCCCGGGTGGCTCATCTCCAATAGCAATTACATCGGAATAATCATTTACAATATCACTAACTACAGGTTGATATTCTGACAGACATAGTTTTCGCGCTTGTATAATCAAATTCTGAATGCGTTCGTCTGTGCGGGCTGGAGTTGTGGCTACCAGCATCCAATTATTAGCAATTTCACATAACTCTAATTCACACACAGAATCACTTCCTAACAAAACTCTCTTTGTTTCGAACAATTAACTATCGTTATATCAGCTCTGTTCTCTTTTATTTCTGATAAGCCCTCTAAAATTAAATGCTCCCAATTGTCATTGGGTTTAAAAACGACCTTGGTTCCTTCCGGAAAAAGCCGACACAGGATCACCGATATGCTCATAAGTGTCAGGGGAGACAACACTTCTCCTCTCTCATGTACAGCTGTTACCTTACTTAAATTTTTCTCCGTGCCTGCTCAAGCAATTACACTCTCATGACTTTCTATCGGCACAGTGTACCATCCTGCTTTTACTGTTAGTGTATCTTTTCCTCCAAAAATGCATATTTGTTGACTAGTTATGAAATAAATTCCTAAAATAGCCTCCATTCCTGGAATTCCCAAGGTGGGCAGAAGAAAAAAATCATGTGTGAACTTCACAGCTCTCACCTTAAAGTTGATGATCGTTGTATGGTTTATGCGTAGTTTATTTCCTCCTGGCTTGTCGAGGACAATGGACGCAGCTGACGGTAGTAGGTTTGAGAAGAATCTTTTTCTAATAAGTGAAACGCTGGCTCCTGTGTCGATCAGCGCTCAAATGAATTTATCTAGCAGTTCAATCCTAACTACTAA
>NC_090750.1:9678518-9701018 GCF_036898095.1 Palaemon carinicauda
CTAACAGTTGTTATGTGAATATAAAGATATATATATATATATATATATGTGTGTGTGTGTGTGTGTATGTATATATATATATATATATGTGTGTGTGTGTGTGTGTGTATGTATATATATATACATATATATATATATATATATCTTTATATTTATATATGGATGTATATAATGTAATATATATGTATATATATATATATATATATGTATATATATATATATATATATATACATATATATATATATATATATATGTATGTGTGTGTGCACCATGTATATATATATATATATGAATAATATATATTATATATATATGTGTGTGGTGTGTATATATATATATATATATATATGTGTGTGTGTGTGTATATATATATATATATATATGTGTGTGTGTGTGTATATATATATATATATATATATGAGAAAGCTAAAAACAAGTATATATGGGTAAAAGTGGCAAATTGAAGAGTGGTGGAATGGCCATTAATGGATTGTGTTGATAACTGAAATAATGTTTGAAAGATTGAAGACGTGCACGTGTTTAGGGGTATGACTAACATTATGTCTGATCATTTTTTGGTTGAAAGAAAATTAGTTTTAGCAAACGAGTGGGGGAAAAGAGTATGTGGATGTAAAAGGGAGCTAGTGAGGGTTGAAGAGCTAATAAAACCACGGGTAAAAAGTAAATATCAAGAAAGGTTTTAAAATGGCATATGACAGTGGGAAAGTAAGAGAAACTGGCAATTTAGAGTAGGAGTGGAAGTTAGTGAAAGAAAATTTTGTTGGGATTGCAAGTTGATGTGTGTGGCAAGAAAGTTTGTTGGAGGCAGCATGGGGAGGGGCAGTGAATGGTGGAACGAAGGAGTGGAGGTAAAAATGGAAGAGAAAAAGAGGGCTTTTGAAGAATGCTGCAGAGTAATAGTGTAGAGAAGTATGGAGTAATAGTGTAGAGAAGTATGAAAGATATAGAGAAAAAAAAAAATGTGGAAGTAAAACGCAAAGTAAGTGAGGCTAAGAGGGCAGCTGACCTGAGGTGGGGTCAGGGAATGGGTCATTCGTATGAAGGGAATAAAAAGAAGTTTTGGAAAAAAATGAAGAGAGTAAGGAAGGCTGCTTCAAGAATTGAAAAGACAGTGAAATGGAAGGTTGGTAAAAGGAGAGGATGCCAAGGAAAAGGTCGGCGGAATATTTTGAAAGTTTACTGAATGTTGAGGATAATAGGGAGGCGGATATAATTACTGTTCCAGGTGTTGAGGATGCCGGTGATGGGAGATGACAAGAGAAGAAGTAAGGAGAGCACTAGATGAAATGAGAGTAGGAAAAGCATCTGGTAGGGATGGTTGTGAGAGCTGAGATGTTGAAGGAAGGGGGTGTGACTGTACTTGAATGGTTGGTGAGATGGTTTAATATGTGTTTTGTGTTATCAATGGCACCAGTAGATTGGGTTTGTGCGTGTATTGTACCAACTATATAAGGGTAAGGGAGATGTGCATGAGTGTTGTAATTCAAGGGGTATTAGTTTGTTGAGTGTAGTTGGAAAAGTGTAATGGTAGAGTATTGATTAATAAGATTAAGGATAAAACCAAGAATGCTATTTTAGAAGTACAGGGTGGTTTTAGAAGAGGTAGAGGTTGTATGAATCATATTTTTACTGTTATGCGAAAAATATTTAGCGAAAGGTAAGGAGGGTGTTTGTTGCGTTTATGGATCTGGAGAAAAGCGCATGATAGTGTTGATAGGGAAGCAATGTGGAATGTGATGAGGTTATATGGAGTTAGTGGAAGGTTTTTGTGAGCAGTGAAAAGTTTCTACAAAGGTAGTAACGCATATGTTAGGATTGGAAATGAAGTGAGCCATTGCTTTCCAGTGAGAGTGGGGCAGAGGTAGGGATGTGTGATGTCGCCGAGGTTGTTTTACTTATATGTTGATGGAGTGGTGAGAGAGGTGAATGCTTGGGTGCTTGGACGAGGATTGAAACTAGTAGACGAGAATGACCATGAATGGGAGGTAAATTAGTTGTTGTTTGCGGATGATACTGTACTGGTTGCACATACAGAAGAGAAGCTTGGCCGATTAGTGACAAAATTTGGAAGGGTGTGTGTGAAAAGGAAGTTGATAGTTAATTTAGGTAAGAGTAACGTTATGAGAAGTAAGAGAAGGGAAGTTGGTGCGAGGTTAATGTCATGTTGAATGGAGAGCTACTTGAGGAGGTGGATCCGTTTAAGTACTTGTGGCCTGTTGTTGCAGCAAATGGTGGGTGGAGTGGAAGCAGATGTACGTCAAACAGTGAATGAAGTATGTTAAAATATAGTGGAAGTTAAGGGAGTAGTAAGAATTAGAGGGTTGGGCATGAATGTAAAGAGAGGTCTGCATGAGAAAGTGATTGTACCATCTGTGATGTATGGATCAGAGTTCTGAGGAATGAAAGTCATGGAGAGACAGAAAATTTAATGTGTTTGAGATGAAGTGTCTAAGGAGTATGGCTGGTGTATCTCGAGTAGACAGTGTTAGGAACGAAGTAGTGAAGATGAGAACGTGTGTAAGAAATGAGTTTACAGCTAGAGTGGATACAAATGTGTTTAGGTGGTTTGGCCATGTTGAGAGAATGGAAAATGGCTGTCTGCTAAAGAAGGGGATGATTGCAAGAGTTGATGGGAGAAGTACAAAAGGAAGGCCATTGTTTTGGTGGAGGGATGGATGAAGGAAGATCTGGGTGATAGGAAGAGAGATGTGAGTGAGGAAAGAGAGCGTGCTAGAAATAGGAATGAATGGCAAACGATTGTGACGCAGTTTCCTGTAGGCCCTGCTGCTTCCTCCAGTGCCTTGGATGACCGTGAATGTAGCAGTAGTAGTGGATTCAGCCTTATGAAGCTTCATCTGTAGTGGATAACGGGGGAGATGGGTTGTGGAACACGTAGCAGTACCAGCCAACTCATTCGATTCCCTCATCAGGCTAGGAGGAACGTTGAGAGGAGATTTCCCCTATTTTGTTTCAGGGGGAACTGCCTTGGTAATATATATATATATATATATATATGTGTGTGTGTGTGTGTGTATGTATTCATATATATATATATATATATATTGTGTATATATATATATATATATATACGTGTGTGTGCGTGTGAAGAGATTTGAAATAAAGATTTATGAAAATCAGAGAGATGTATAAGAAGAATTTAGAAAATGTAGAAGTCGCACTAATTAAATTTTATTTTTACTCATTTTTGTACAGCAATGACAAAAAATAGGGAAACCCTCTTTTGATGGCATTTCTAGACTATGAATTAGCATTGATAGTGTGACAGGCCAATTTTGTGAAGAGTTCTGCATTATAATGGAATTGCTCTAAAATACGCGAAGTCCGTTCATGAGCATAACAAGTGCAAAATTAATGTTAATGGAGTCTAATAAAATGAATTCCCAGTGAACAGTGGAGTAGTCCCAAGGAATGTGTTGAAACTTATATAACTTATCCCCATCGTGGATTTTATAATGCTTTGAACAGTCGGAGATGTTTGGAGAAGGATTGGAATAGAATGGTGATAGGATATTAGCAAACCTTTAGTGAGCTTATAATGCTGTCCTTGTTACTAAAACACCACGTGATTTGCAATGCTTGCTTACCAGAATACATGAAATATCACAGAGGCTATGCTTAAGATATATAGAAGAAAGACATAGATTATAAGAACTGATTATGCAATGGAAGAGGGAATAACATTGGAATGGGGAAAGTTTAGTAAGGTAGAATGATATGAGTATTAAGAACTATGATCTTCGATTCAGGGTCTACTGGATTAGAGTTTAGTGAAAGATTGAAAAAAGAAGAAATTCTTATAAGGGCTAGGCTGAGTAAAATTTGGAAATCAAATTCACCTGAAAACTCTCTCTCTCTCTCTCTCTCTCTCTCTCTCTCTCTCTCTCTCTCTCCTCTATATATATATATATGTATATATCTATCTATCTATCTATATATATATAATATTATATATATATATTATATATATGTATATATAAATAAATATATTTTTACATATATATATATATATATATATATGTATATATATATATATATATATCATATATATATATATATATATATATATATCCTTTAGTGAGATCAGTGTTATCATATGGACATGGGTCATGGTATGACAATAAAACAATGACCAATAGATATGGTACATTTACTAGAGAAACAAAGCCTCAAAAGGATATTGGGAGTTAAATGGTAGGACCGGATTAGAAATAAAACTATAGAAGATATTACTCGAGTACCATATGTGTGGATGAGATCTTTGTAAGAAGTTGATGTACATGGTATGGGTATGCCCTTTTGCACTCCCTACGAGAGGTTACCTCACCAAACGTTTCGCTGGGGCTTCACGGGGCACTTAAGAAGTTGGATGACCTAGGCATACTGTTATGTATTATTGTAATATTTATACTGTATTATTTCAAGTGTTACATGCATTGTGCAACATTGTATTATATTGCATGGATAAAACATGTTATGCATTGTATATAAGTGAAATTATTTGTTTTGATATTAGGATTCAGGGCATTTATTAATTACCTTGAAGATAGGATGTGATTCTTTATAGTTTTTTACTGGAGTAGGATTTAAGTCTTTTGAAAGTGATGCTGTTTTGTTGTTTAGCAACCGTTTTGGTTTGTCAGACTTTTTTTGAGCACGCTCCACACACTTGGAAGTTGGCTGTCACAGAGCAATGTTATTGAGCAGTATGGTGACTTCATTAGATATCCTATAACCCAACTCCACAATTGGCGACGCCCAGGAGGACGAAGACACGCAGAAGAAAAATTGGAGCTTTTGTAGATTGATGGCCATCAGAAGAAAAGGAGATTTTGTGGATCCACGGACAGGAGAGGAAAAAAAAACCAATGAAGATTCCCTAAGCAGCAGAACGGAGGAATTTTCATCAAAGCAAGCAAACAAGACCAAAAAAGTATTTTGTAAGGTTGGGTAGGATACAATAAGGTAGGATACAAAGTGACTTCAGAACAGTAACCTATTGTAGGTATTAAGAATCAAAATGCCTTTTGACATTGAACATACTGAACGATTTAGCATCACAGCTGAGCCCAAATTCTGTTGCAACCCGATGGCAACAGTGGTGTGAGGAATTTAAGATTTATTTAGATGCGTTAGGGAGTTTGAAGGATGCCCAGAAGGTGTTATTAATTCATACAGCAGGTAGGGAAATTCGGGAAGTGTTTAAGACATTACAGCCAACAGATGACACAAGTGAAGCAGCAATTAAGGCTCTTACCACATATTTCGCTCCACAGGTCACATAATTTTTTTTTAAAGATATCAATTTTAAATATAAAACATACCCTCTGGTTATATAAGAATGGCTAAAGTCTCCAGACGCCCCTGCAGAAATTTCAAGATCTCGCGCGCTATCGTAGATATGCCAGGTGTATACCAGCGCCGTCGCGATACAACAGGTAAAACTATTCCAGAAGCCTCAGATCTTTTTCTGTCATCATAGCCGGCTGTCATATTGGAAATTTGCTCTCGCTTTATGCTCTGTTTGGACGTTATTTGGTGATATACAACTTTTTTCGATTTTGGGCTATTGCTTAATTGTTTTCTGTTTCATTTACTCTTGAAATCTTTTTGTTTGGGGTTATATCTATTAATTTAACCTTTGTTTTTTTTGTTGTCGGTCTTTCTCGTAACTTTTCAATATGGCCTACACCCTCTCCTGTAATTCGTAAGTGTGTTAGTGTAGGGTGTTGTACTCGACTCCCTAAAGGTTCTATAGACCCACACAATGTTTGTATTAAATGTAGAGGAAAACCATGTTCTTTTGATGAGAGGTGTAATGAATGTTTTTCATTAAAAGAAAATGAATGGGTAACATATGAACGTTATTTTAAGAGATTAGAGAGGGAAAGGGTTAGCTTAGTTCATCACGCTGTTGATAGAAACTTACTTAATGTTAGTGATCTAATTCCTTCTTCCGTAGTGGTAGATCAGCAACAGGAGGAACCTTCTTTGAAGGACATGTTTACCACTATTCAGACTCTCGGTGAAAAAATTTGAGTCTTTAGCGACGGATAGAAAATTTTTTTTTTTCTGAAATCAAGGCACTGAAAAATCGTGACTCTGTCGGAAATGTGAAAAGTGTTTCGAATGTGTTCAGTGTTGTGGAGGGTGCGTCTGCACGATCTTGTCGTTCGCCCAGCCTACGACTTCTTTCGAGCACCCGAACCCATAGGAGAAATAATGTCGGACGACAAAAGGGAACGAGAAGCATCATCAATTGTGCAGACGTCCCCTTGAACGTTCCTGCTACTGTAGCACAGGTCGTTCATCCCCATCGTAGGAAAGATGGGGTTAGTACGTTATCACCCTCCTCCAATGAATGTTCTGGTAGTGAAAACTGGCGTCACGCGTCCAGACCCGCTCAAAAGAACGCACGCTGTTAGGCAGCGTCACGAATCACCTACACGACCATGCTGTAGTACTTGTGATACGCCTGAGTGTTTCCATTCTCTCGACACTTGCACGCCTGCGAAACGCTCCGACCATGGTGTACGTGTCGATGACTTACAATCCGATTCAGAGTTTTTACCTGTTGCTGTTGTTACTAATCATACTCCTCTACTTCCTTCAAACTGGCTGTCGTCACCCAAAAAGGCGTGGTGATAGTGATATTGATATCCCTTTAGAAAAGGAGTCGAATGTGTTAAAGACTAACAATCATACGTGGTCTATGCTTTTGGACATGAAACAAACAACTCTCGTCATTAATGCAGTCTTTTCAGCCTGCGGTTGGCAGTGCGGTTTGGGCGTCAGATGTCAGACCAGTTGTCGCACAGGCAGTCTATGGTCTGTAGTGCTGACATGTTATCGCACAGGCGGTCTCCCATTCGCAGTGTTCAACAGCAGGTTGACTTAGATGAGTCATGTTAGAGAGTTGTTGCCAAGCAGAGATCGACTTCCGAACGTGACGAGGAGCACTGGCGTTGGCAAGTGGACGCAATGCCTCACCGTGACGACTCTCAGCAGTCGACTTTCGACTCTATGAAGCATCAGCATCATTAGCAAGTGGACGCTAGGTTGTCCACGGGACGACCATCATTAGTCTACTTATGACGGCATAGAGCGTTGGCGTCAACAGCAAGGTGACGCTAGGCTTCCACGTGGCGACATTCAGCAGTTGACTCCTGACACCAAGCGTCGTTCCATTCAACAGCAAGCGGACGCTAGGCGTCCACGTAATGACACACGGCAGTTAACCATTGACGTCAAGAGTCAACCCATCCATGGCGTCACACACCAGTCAACCTCAACCTCTCCGCTTCAGTTGGAAACAATTATTGATCATAGCAAGCACTCTCATTCAGACTTTGATCCTTCGGTTAAAGCTGCAGCAGTTGCTGCACTACCAGAAGATGAACTTGAAGAGAATTCTGACGTGGACGAACCATTAGAACCCGTTTCAAAGAATGAAGAAGATAAACATTATCAACATGCTGTATATCTTAGGAAATTGATGTTAGTTCTCACAGACCTTTTTCCTGAACATTTTACGCCTATGGCCCCTCGTTCTCCTCCATCGGAATTTATCCTAGGGAAAGCATCTAAAGTGCCTGTTTACACTAAGATGGTACGTTCACACTCTTCTAAACGAGCCTTGAAGTTAATGGGTTCCTTGATATATTTAAAGAGATCTATTTGCAAAACGACCTTTGCTTTTCCTCCCGCAAGATTGCCCTCTAAATCCAGTGTTTGGTACGAGACTGGTGAAGTGCTAGGCTTGGGATTTCCTTCTTCTGGCTAGGGAGATTTCTCAAGTTTCGTGGATTATTCTCGTCGTCTGGCTTTAAGAAAAACAAAGGTATGGTGGTCATTGCTATAGTTAGACCATTTACTTAAGGGTTTGTTCAGCACCTTTGGGGTCCTAGATTATCTAGACTGGTCTTTGGAAGCCTTAAGCATGAGTGCAAGGACTCTAGTAGCCTTGTTCATTTGATGTCCTGCATGGGCAAAGGTGAAAGGGATGGCTATAATGACTTAGCTGCTCTATTCACAGCTGGAATCATTAAGAAGAGGGCCACTATGTGTTCCTTTCTTTCGTCGGGAGATTTGTCTTACTAGAAATTGGAGCTACCATTTGCTCCTTTGTCAGCTACTCTATTTCCACAAGAGTTGTTAGGGGAAGTTGCCACTTCCCTCACCCAGAAGGCCACTCATGACTTGGTCGCCAATACGGCCAGGAAAGTTTTACCTTCTGCCTTTTCATCTCGTAAACCTAAGGAAAGTTCTTCTGGGGTACGACCTTCTCTGTCCTTTCGTGGTAAACCTACCGGAAGAGGTTCTTTCAAACCAGACGGGAGAAAACCTAGGAGCAGAGGAACCAAGACTGGCCGAGGTAGAGTCTGACTGTTCTATCCTTTCCAACAGCAGTAGGCGCCAGGCTAAATTACTTCTGGAAGGCCTGGGAGAGGAATGGAGTGGACCCCTGGTCCGTCCAAGTGTTAAAGAAGGGTTACAAAATCCCATTCCTATCAATTCCTCCATTAGTCACAGATCCGGTGGATCTTTCCCCCAAATACAGGGAGGGATCGAAGAAGCAAGCCTTGCGACTCTAGATGTCTCTATTACTAGAGAAACAAGCATTAGAGGAAGTGCATGATTCATCATCTCCGGGGTTTTACAACCGACTTTTCTTAGTTCCCAAGAGTTTGGTGGAATGGAGACCGGTTCTGGACGTAAGTGTTCTAAATGGTTACGTCCAGAACACGACATTTACGATGGAGACTCAGAAGACAGTTCTTGCAGCAGTACGGAAGGGCGATTGGATGGTCTCAATAGACCTTGAAGACCCCTATTTCTATATTCCAATACATCCCAGCTGTAGAAGTTATCTGATATTCATGGATGGAAACAAGGTCTTTCAATTCAGAGCTCTATGTTTCGGTCTCAGCACGGCTCCTCTATTATTCACCCAGATCATGCTGAATATAGCAAGCATGTTGCATTCGAGGAGAATCAGGGCCTCCATGTTCCTGGACGATTGGCTGATAAGAGCCTCCTCAGATGATTGCTGTTTGAATTACCTGAGGATAACACTGGAATTAACCAAGGAACTGGGCCTCCTGGTGAGTTCGAAAAAATCACAACTGACTCCATCCCAGGAGATTCTTTATTTGGGGATGGAGATTCACAGTCTGAGTTTTCGGGCTCTTCCGTCGCCTGTGATGATACAGCCAGCTCTCCAAAAAATCAAAGCTTTTCTGAAGAAAGAACTCGGTTCCATAAGGGAATGGATAAGCCTTCTGGGGACACTCTCATCATTAGAGAAGTTCGTGACTCTGGAGATTGCATTTACGCCCCCTTCAGTTTCATCTCAATTTACATTGGAAAAAAGGGGACTGTCTCGACAGGGAAAGCATTCCCATCATGGACTCTATAAAGTCACATCTTCAGTGGTGGAACAGCGAGCACTGACTGAAGGAAGGCTTGTCTTTACAGCATAAGAGCCCAGACCTCGTGTTATGTTCCGACGCCTCACACTCGGAGTGGGGGGCAACACTGGGGAAGAAGGAACTCTTCGGAACATGGACAGTGGAGCAAACAACTCTCCACTTAAAGCAAAAGGAGCTTTTGGCAATACATCTGGCCCTCAAAGGATATGAATAGCATATCAGGGGCAAAGTAGTCCAAATCAATGCGGACAGCACTAGAGCTCTGGCCTATATAATAAAGCAAGGCGGAACCCACTCATGGACTCTGTACGAGATAGCAAGACCTCTTCCCATATGGGCAGAGGAAAGGAAAGTGACACTTTTGACTCGGTTTATTCAGGGATTCAACAATGTGAGTGCAGACAGACTCAGCAGGAGGGGTCAGATTCTCCCCACAGAATGGATTTTACACCAAGACGTCTGCAAAAGTCTGTGGCGGTTATGGGGTTGTCCTCTCGTGGATCTCTTTGCAACTGCAAAGACAAAGAGACTGGAGTGTTACTGCTCACCAGTACCGGATCCCGAAGCCATACACATAGACGCTTTTCTAATGAATTGGTCGCATAAGGAGGTTTATGCATTCCCCCGTTCAAGATTCTTTACAAAGTGATACAGAATTTCGTATCCCACGAAGAAACCAGGATGAGACTCATAGCTCCGTTCTGGCCGTCAAGGAGCTGGTTTCCTTAGGTACTGGAATGGATGGTAGATCTTCCGAGAAGCCTTCCCTTAAGATCAGATTCTCTCAGACAACCTCACTTGGCTCGAAACCACCTAAACCTCCGAGCTCTACGTCTGACTGCCTTCAGACTATCGAAAAACTTGTTAGAGCTAGAGGCTTTTCAAAGAATGCAGCTAAGGCTATTGTGAGAGCAAGGAGGTCTTCCACCATCAGGGTGTATCAGTCCAAGTAGGAGTTGTTCAGAGAGTGGTGTAGGACTAACACGATTTCTTCATCCAGTGCCTCTTTGACTCAGATAGCAGATGTACCAACCGTGTTTCACATAATTGTACATAATTCCTTCTGTATATATTATGCTTGTATCTTCGCTCTTCCCTCGCACTAAAACGAACATGAAAATTCATATCTGGTTTTTCCTCTGTAATATTGTCTGTCTTGTGAACTTGTTATGTCCTGTTGCCTTGAGGTTTTGTATATAAGGAGAGTGTTCTACAATAATACAACTCAGTCGTTTCCAACCTGCCTTTGAGTTCACAACCTTACTCGGCGCCGTCACATTGGTGACCCCAGAAGTCGACTCGCTCCCACTGCCTTCCACCCCCACCTCCCTCACCCCTCCATCGTTGGTACTATGATGGAGACGGACTCTACTACAGCAGCCGCCCCATTGAAACTTTCACCGTTCGCCACCGGAGCGTTTGCTTGGTTTCAACGCGCTGAAGTCCACTTCCGTATCAGGGGCGTGACTCGCTCAACCACCAAAGGGGATTATGTTCTCGCGGCGATACCCGAGGACACCTTCCCAGAAATATCAGACTGGCTTTGGAAAAAAGGAGACACCCCAATAACGTATGATGCCCTCAAAACATACCTTCTGCAGCAGTACTCGCCATCGCCAGCCGCCCGTATAGCAAAGCTTTTTAAGCTGTCGCATCAACTGTTGGGGGACCAAAGGGCTTCGCTTACCCTCAGGGAAATGACCAGTATCGCTCGCCTTGGACCTGCCGCAGACAGCTCTCGTCGTGAGGTGAACCTACTTCGTGCCCTTTGGATACTCCGTTTACCCGAACCTATACGTGCTGCCATACCCGATGTCGATAGTTTACCCATAAAGGACTTGATGACCAAAGCCGACGCCCTTATGGACAGCCACTTCAAAACCTCCATCAACGCCTCCACCCCTGACGACGAGGATGCCTATTCAACGCCAACCGAAGCTGACGTGAATGCCGTAGGACATACAGGCCTACCCCGTGACGTGCCGAAGCGGCGACAAAGCCGTCCACCATCCACAAATCGCTCGCGCCCCAACGAACGACTTCTACAGCCACTTACTACCTCCCATTCGCCGCAGTTTTGCTACTACCACTTCAGATTCGGGGCCACCGCGAAAAAATGTGCCAAGGATTGTCAGTGGCCAAAAAAACATTTAAGTAGGCCATCGCTTGTGGCGGTGGCCTCCCATGTTTCTAATCTTTTCTTTTTACAGGATGCAGGAACGGGCGTGCGATTTTTGGTAGACACGGGTGCTTGTCGTTCTCTTTTGCCAAGGAAACTCTTCAAGGCACGACGTAGTCTGTCTACATCTGCCGATGTCCGCTTAGTAGCTGCCAACGGATCTGCGATACCCACCTCCGGTTACGAGAACCTCACATTATCGTTCGGAAACGGTAAATTCAATTAGAAGTTTCTCGTTGCTGACGTCACAATGCCAATCCTCGGTGCGGATTTCCTCTCTCATTTCCACCTTCTGGTCAATGTCGCCCACCGACGATTGGTCAACGCTTACTCGTACTTGTCGACACCTCTTCAACCCGCCACCTCTAACCTCGCTCTCCACATCAGCGCACCCACGGATGCCTAGGCCCACCTCCTCACGTCGTACCCGGAAGTTTTCCATCCAGAACTTCGCCAAAAGCCCACGGTTCCTGCCAAGCACGGTATTTATCACCATATCAAGATGACGGGACCCACAGTCTTCGCAAAATTCAGACGTCTGGCACCGGAACGATGGGCAGCCGCCAAACCGACGTTAGCCGAAATGGAGAAAATGGGCCTTTGCCAAAAGGCCTCCAGCTCATGGTCGTCGCCCTTACACATCGTTCTGAAGAAAAGACGGCTCCTTCCGTCCGTGCGGGGATTACAGGCGCCTGAACATGCAAACAGAACCGGATCACTACCCCCTCCCAAACATTGCCGACGTGACCTCCTACCTGCACAAAGCGAAGGTTTTCTCTACGCTCTATCTCCTTAAAAGGTATTATTAGGTGCCTATGAACCCAGAAGACATCTCAAGACCGCCATCACCACTCCGTTTGGTACATACACCTTTAATTACTCCTGTTTTGGCCTTCGTAATGCTGGGGCAACGTTTCAACGTCTCATGGATGGCATCTTAGGGGACCTCCCTTTCTGTGTATGTTATGTGGACGACATACTTTTGTTCTCCTCCTCAAAAGAGGAACACCTCTGTCACCTGCGCATCGTGCTCGACTGCCTGCAACAAAACAGCTTTGTAGTCCGGTACGACAAGTGTACCTTTGGCGCCAACGAAGTATCGTTCTTAGGGCACCGCATCACTCCTGAAGGTGTCCACCCCCTCCTTTAGAAGGTAGCAGCCGTTCAGAACTTCCCCGTGCTCTCGACCGTCAAAGCTCTGCAGGAATTCTTTGGCATGATCAAATATTATCACCGTTTTCTGCCAGCCATTGCCGCCACTCTTGCTCCCCTCTACGCCTCACTTAAGGGCAAGCCGAAGGACCTGAAGTGGGGTCCCCTTCAAGAAGCAGCCTTCTGCAATGCAAAGAAGGCCCTATCAACTGCTGCGGCTCTCACTTTTCCTATCCCACACGCCCCTCTCCTTCTCTCCACCGATGCCAGCGACGTCGCTATTGGTGCAGTACTCGAGCAGGTGGTCAAAGGCTCGCCCCGCCCATTGGCCATCTTCAGCAGAAAACTGTCCAAGGCAGAATCGGGTTATTCTACCTTCGATCGAGAATTGCTGGCGGTGCACTTGGCTGTCCGTCACTTTCGCCATTTCTTAGAAGGTACGCCCTTCGTCATTCGCACAGACCACATGCCTCTGGTGCACGCCTTCACTCGACAGTCTGACGCCTGGTCCGCCCGTCAACGCCGACATCTCTCCGCCGTGGCTGAATACAATTGCACCCTCCAATACGTCCCTGGGAAAATGAATCCCGTTGCCGATGCCCTGTCAAGAAACATGTTGGCTGCCGTTCTACTGGGATTGGATTACAACACCCTGGCTGAAGCCCAAGGACAGGATCCAGAGTATCAATCTTGTAGGACATCCTGCACGTTCCTCCGTTCGGAAGACTTTCCCCTTGAAGACTCTAACACCGCCCTCCCCTGTGACATCAGTACTGGTAGACCGCGACCTTGGATTCCTGCTCCCATGGGCCGACAGGTGTTTGATTTCATTCACGGCCTTTCACATCCCTCGTGCCGTTCTACTGCACAGCTGCTGAAGGCAAAGTTCATTTGGCACGGCATTTCTAAGGATGCTAAGGATTGGGTCCGCGCCTGTACTTCTTGCCAAACTTCGAAAGTACATCGACACACGGATTCAGGAGTGGGCACCTTTCCTCAACCTCAGCGTCGTTTCGCACACATTCGCGTCGACATTATAGGCCCCCTACCCACATCACAAGGACATCGTTACCTGTTTACCGTCATCGACCACTCCACTCGTAGGCCTGAAGCCATTCCCATGGAAACTGCAACGTCTGCCTCATGTACATCTGCCTTACTCTCTGGATGGATTTCAAGATTCGGTATCCCTGAGCATATTACTTCTGACAGGGGAACCACTTTCACCTCTCTATTGTGGACGTCATTAGCGAATCTCCTTGGCATCACCTTACGTCTGACAACGGCCTACAACCCCGCTGCCAATAGAATGGTTGAACGTTTTCATCGCACCCTCAAAGCAGCTTTGATGTCCCCCTGCAAGGATTGCAACTGGTTTACTCAGCTTCCCTGGGTCCTCCTGGGACTAAGGACCACTCCTAAAGACGCCCTCGACGTCTCGGCAGTTGAAATGGTGTATGGCGACCCGTTGGTCGTCCCTGCCGAATTTTTTCCTTCTACAACCTCCTTCGACGATCTCCAGCGCATACGTCACGTAGTGGGAAAATTTACTCCGTGCCGCCTGACTTACAAGCCCCCAGCAAAGCATCACATACCAACGGACTTGCACTCTGCAACGCACGTCTTCCTGCGCAACGACACCAGCAAGCCACCACTAACGCCCCCTTACACGGGCCCTTTCCTTGTGATCCGACGCAGTCCGAAAGCATTCCTCCTAAACATTCGGGGCAAAGAAGACTGGGTCTCCAATGATCATCTAAAACCTGCTTATCTTCTGCCAGATGACCCGCCTACAGTTCGCCTCTCTAGATCAGGGCGCCCTATTTAACATGTAAAGTATGTCATTTTTAGGGGGGGAGCCATGTACCAACCGTGTTTCACACAATTGTAGATAATTCCTTTTGTATATATTATTCTTGTATTTTCGCTCTTTCCTCGCACTAAAACGAACATGAAAATTCATGTCTGGTTTTTCCTCTGTAATATTGTCTGTCTTGTGAACTTGTTATGTCTTGTTGCCTTGAGGTTTTGTATATAAGGAGAGTGTTCTACAATAATATAACTCAGTCGTTTCCAACCTGCCTTTGAGTTCACAACCTTACTCGGCGCCGTCACACAGATTTCTTCCTAGACCTTAGAAATAAACATAATTTCTCGTCCTCTACAATTAAAGGTTACAGAAGTATGTTGGCTACAGTTTTTAGGCACAGGAAGTCAGACCTCTCCATTAATAAGGATCTGCAACTGCCTAAGTCTTTTGATACCACCAAGAGAAGATAATCAGCGTCTTTTGCCGGGAATTTGGATGTGGTGCTTAAATTCCTCATGAGTGACAGGTATGAGCCTTTGCACTTGGCTTCTTTTAAGGACCTAACCTTGAAAACTTTGTTTATGGTTAGTCTAGCCACTGCTAAAAGAGTAAGTGAAGTTCACGCTTTAAGCAGGAACATTAGTTTTTGGGATAGGAAAGCCATTTGTTCCTTACAATTAAGGTTTTTGGCCAAAAATGAGAATCCTACTCACCCATAGCCCAAATTATTCGAGATCCCTAATCTTTATGATGTGGTGGGAGAAGAGTTGGAGAAGGTGCTCTGTCCAGTAAGAGCATTACGGTTATATGTGGACAGAACGAAGAGTCTGAGAGGCGACTCAGACGCTCTGTGGTGTGCAGTCTGAAAACCCCCAATGCCCATGTCAAAGAATGCCTTATCATTATTCATTAGACAGTTAATTCGAGAAACTCACACTCAGTGTGATGAGGCGGATCAGAGGCTTCTCAAAGTGAAGATGCACGAAGTCAGAGCGGTAGCGATTTTTGTGGCTTTCAAACAGAATCGTTTTCTGCAAGGTTTGATGGATACGACCTTTTGGAGGAATAAGTAAATATTCGCATCTCATTATTTGAAACATGTTCAGACTCTCTATGAAGATGATATACCACTACGTTCCTTTTTTCCTAATACCCCTTTTCTATCTCTTGGAACCCGTAAAGTTATGGTTGTTTGTGGAGATTGGTCGTCAGTCTTCCGCAATCTTTTGTTTGGTCAAGTGGTCAAAATGTTCCTAGAGTGCACCAAGAACAAGGGTATTAGTAGAGATTCTGTCATGTTATAGGTGGTTGTACCGTTTGACAGCTCCTAGGGATCATCAGCCCCCTGAGTGGATCGCTGGATCTCCTAAGGATAGCAGACGAAGTGAGGCAGAGTATCATTGCTGTCAGCTTCCTTATCAGGTGAGAACCTCTTAAGCTATTTATGTAATGCTTAATTGAATTTTCGAATATATAGCTATCTCTGACCCGCCACCAAGGGGTGTCAATCAGCCATTCTTATATAACCAGCGGTTAAGTTTTATATATAAAAATGATATTTTCATAATAAAATAAATTTTTTAATATACTTACTAGCCGGTTATATAAGTTAAAAACCCGCCCTCCTTCCCTCTTGAGACTATGAGGCATGGAATATCTGAGACTTCTGGGAATAGTTTTACCTGTTGCACCGCGAGGGCGCTGGTGTACACCTGGCACATCTACGATAGTGCGCAAGATTTTGAAATCTCAGGAGACTTTAGCCATTCTTAAATAACCAGCGGGTAATTATTTTCAAAAGTTTATTTTATTATTAAAATATCATTTTCTTGCACCAGCACATCAGAAAGAAAATGAAAGTTTAGATGGATTTGTGACTAGACTAAAGAATTTAGCTGTTTCCTGTGAATTTCTTGAGTTAGAAAATGTTATCATAGATCAAGTTATTGCACATTGCACATCACAAGAGCTAGGAAAGAAATTATTTCAAGATAAAGATTTAACATTTGAAAAGGTATTGATAACAGACAGAGCTTTAGAAACATCAAATAGGCAAAGTAACATAATAGGTAGTTCTGCAAGCAATAAAATGGAAAATTCTAAGATTAATACAGTAGGTTCTAAGTAAAAAACAATGAGAATCAGAGAAGGAATATGTCAAAGCCTAGTCACAAAGAAGTGCCTACCACTTATGTTCATAAATATCAGAAGCAGGCCTAAACACAGAAACAACAGGAAAAACCCAAGTGTTTTCAGTGTGGTAAAACTGATCATCTTGCATATGAAGCAAAGAAATGCCCTACTACTGGAAAAACATGCCAGAATTGTAGAAGGATGGGTCATTTTGAAAATGCTTGTAGATACCCTAAACAGTAAGCAAAGAAAATAAATGCTACATTTGATACTATTGGTCAAGAAAATAATGCAGAAAATGTTCATGATAATCAGGTTAGGTCAGAAACTCATTTTGCATTTCGCATTAATTCAGTCAACATAGGTGCAAAGAAACATATCTTGGTAGAAGTAATCATAAATGGTTAACCAATGTTGATGCAAGTTGACACAGCAGCCGATGTATCAATTATATCTGAGAAAACCGTTAAAAGCATTCCTAATTTATTATTAGAAGGTACAAATAGAGTTTTGAAAGGTTATAATGGTTTTGAGATTCAGGTAATAGGTGCTTCGAACGTAGAAGTACAGTAAAAAGAACAGAAATGAGAGAGAATGCAATTAACAGTAGTAAAAGGTAATGGACAAACTTTGCTAGGTTTATATTGGCTACAGTATTTGAAGTTAGATTGGCTAGTATTTTGAAGGTTACAGGTAGACAAGATGAACACAAATCAAATGTCTGTGAATAATATCATAACAGAGTTTCATGACGTATTTGAAGATAAAGTAGGTACAGTAAAAAATGCAAAGGCAATTTTAGTTTTGAAACCTGACAGTGCTCCTATATTTTGTGCTCCCAGATCAGTACCTTATGCATTAAAAAGTGCAGTTGAAACAGAAATCAGGATATTAGAAAATGAAGGTTCCTGGGAAAAGGTTACATATTCAGATTGGGCTACACTATTAGTTCCTATTGTGGAAGAAAGTGGACAGGTTAGGTTATGTGGAGATTACAAAGTAACGTTTAATCCACAACTGCAAGTACCTCAACATCCCTTACCAAATCCGAAAGACATGTGTCCAACTATGTCAGGATGCAGTGTTTTTTTTTTTTTTTTTTTTTTTTTTTTCTAAATTAGATTTAGGACAAGCATTTCAACAGCTTCCCATGGATGAAACTTCACAAGAATTATGTTCAGTTAATACCTCCTTAGGTTTGTTTAGGCCAAAGAGATTAACTTATGGAGTTGCAAGTAGTCCAGCTATATGGCAACAAACTATGGATTAGATTTTTTTTTCAGGAATGCAAGGAGTATTCATTTGTATAGATGGTATTTTAATTGCTGGTAAAGACACAAGGGAATATAGAGAACGATTGCAAACAGTTCTGAAAAAGTTGAAGGAACATAATACTAGAGTAAATAAGAGCAAATGTATTTTAAAAGTTGATTCAGTAGAATACTCACGTTTTTAATAAATGGCAAAGTTATTCACACAACTGAAGAGAAGATTAAAGCTGTACAATTAACAAAAGTGTCAGGAAATGTTAGGGAATTACAGTCATTTTTAGGTTTAGTAAAATTTTATGGGAATTTCATTCAGAATTTGTCTACAATTGCACATCCATTGTATAATTTGTTGAATAAGGGTGTAGAATGGAAGTGGACAAAAGAGTGTCAGGAATCTTTTGAAAGAATCAAACAGGAAATAACACCACATACATTCCTAATACATTATCAAATGGATTTACCAGTTAAATTAGTATGTGATGCGTCAAACATAGGTTTAGGTGCAGTATTATCTCATGTAATGCCAAATGGAACAAAAAAAAAAAAAAAAAAACAATTGCATTCACTTCTAAAGTATTGAACAAGGCAGAAAGGAATTACTCTCAAAGAGAAAAAGAAGGTTTAGCATTAGTGTATGGAGTTAAAAAATTCCATATGTATCTTTATGGTATGAAAAAGTTCACACTTGTTACAGATCATAAACCTTTATTAGTAATATTGGGTCTAAAAGTAAGTTTACCTACGTTGGTAGCTGCAAGACTACAACATTGGGCAATTACGCTAGCCGCGTACTACTATGATATAGAATACCGTCCAACATCAAACATGGGTAATGCAGATGCTTTGTCTAGATTACCAGTAGACAAAGCTTCAGAAGAGTATGATGACTGTGTTCTGTTAATTTCTTTACATGATGTACCAATAACTGCAAAAGATGTAGCACAGAGTACCAAGAGAGACCAAGTACTTAGTAATATTTTATACAGTTTAATGACAGATAGGGTCTTATTTGGAAAAGAGGAAAATTGTTAACCCTATGAGGATATATGGTATGAACTGAGTGTAACACAAGGAATAGTGATAAGAGGTTCAAGGGTAGTTAATCCTAATTCACTGAGGAATAAGGTTTTGTCTGAAATACATGCTGATCACCAGGGTATTCTAAGATCGAAGTCAATTGCAAGAACTTATGTATGGTGGCCAGGTGTAGATGGAGATTTGGAATCTCATATAAAGAATTGTATGAATTGTGTTTTGCAACAGAACAATCCTCAATTTGCTGGAATGCACCTGTGGGAGTTACCCAGGTATCAATAGTAAAGAGTGCATATAGATTTTGCAAGTCCTTTTTTATTTTTTTTTTTTTTTCATAATATTAGTAGATGCTTACAGTAAGTGGCCAGAAATTATCCCTATGAAGACAACAACGTCTCACGCCACAATAAAAGAGTTAATGCAATTTTTTTCTACACAATGTACTCAAGCATTTATTAAATACCTCAAAAATAAGGATGTGATTCTTTACAGTTTTGTACTGGAGTAATATTCAAGTCTTTTGAGAGCGATGCTCTTTTGTTGTTTAGCAATGTTTTGGTTTGTCAGATTTTTTGTGAGACGCTCTACACACTTAGAAGTTGGCTGTCACAGAGCAATGTGAGTGAGTGGCATGGTGACTTCATTAGACATCCTATAACCCAATTCCACACATACATGAATGTGAACTATGAAGCACGAAGTAGGAAAATATGAATGGAGAAGTATTAATTTGAAAGCTGAAGGTCGAGATGACTGGCGAGATCTAACCCAGGCCCTTGAGTCATTAGGCGCAGGAGGAGATGATACACACACACACACACAAACACACACACACACACACACACAAACACACACACACACACACACACACACATATATATATATATATATATATATATATATATATATATATATATATATATATATATATATATATATATATATTTATATATATAATATATATATATATATATATATATATATATATATATATATATATATATATATATATATATATATATATGTGTGTGTGTGTGTGTGTATGTATATATATGTATACACACACACACACACACACACACACACACACACACACACATATATATATATATATATATATATATATATATATATATATATATATATATATATATATATATATATATATATATATATATATATATATATATATATATATATATATATATATATATATATACTCACACACACACACACACACACACACACACACACATATATATATATATATATATATATATATATATATATATATATATATATATATATATATATATATATATATATATATATATATATATATATATATATATGATAAATTTTGCACATTTTTACGTGTTTTTCATATTCAAATAAGCCATATATATTTTTGATATATTAATGTCTGGATTCTCTTAACGACCTCGGGATCAGAGCCCCAGGCGAAATCACACAAAGACAAGAGCTTGGCTCCGACTGGGAATCGAACCCTGGTCGGGAAGCTTATATAGACAGTGACTAACCCACTTGGCCACGAAGAAAGATAAAAGTCAATGACAATTCTACTGTACTTATACCTGTCGAATTCAGGTATTTTGTACTTAGAATTGAAATCAACCCATCTTCACCATCGTAGCTAATTGGTAGTTTGTTACTTGGCATTCAATTAATGATAAATTTTGCACATTTTTACGTGTTTTTCATATTCAAATAAGCCATATATATTTTTGATATATTAATGGAGAATTAATTGTAGGTTACTTTGAAAATGAAAGGTTGATTAACTTGATACTATAAATATATACTTAATTCACATATTAGTCTTATATAAGAACTACAATGGGTCAGCAAATGAAAATATTGATGGTAACCTACCGTGGCCCCCCTTAGGGCCGATAATAGTCGCACGGGTATTAGTCTAACAACCACACGCCTAGGCCTAACCTATTAGACTACTAACATGAACTATGCATTACTAAGACATAGAATGTGAATTAGTTTAACCTAACACAAGATCAAACGACCATACATGATATTGAAAGCTTGGCAACAATACCGTACCATATAGCGTAAAACACACTGCTGTGAAATAAATAAATGGCCTCTAAAGCATGTAAGCCATCACAACTAGAGGTATGTAACTATCCTCAGATGAGAACACTATGCTTGCTATCAACTGGAATAGATGACTATATCAACAGGCCCCTCACATATACTCATTTATCCCCTAACGATAATATAATAAACTCGGAGTGTATTCACTGCTAAAACCCGGCTACAACAGGTGCCAAATAAGTTGAGATGTTCTCTCGGGCACGTTTGTAATAAGACAACAAAATTGTCGGGATTTCTCCCATACCTTAACCCTTAAGCCAATGTTCGTATTTTCTGCCATACCTTAACCCTTAAGCCAATGTTCGTATGTTTAATTCAATTATGAAATAAATACTTGGACGTAAGGTAGTTAAAAGGGGGGGGGGGGACATTTCTAGATGGAAAAAGATAAATAATAATATTATAATGATACAATAACTGGATTATTAATATCTTCAATAACCAGTTATTCTCTATACAATTAATGTTGAAGTCGAATCAGAACTCCGAAGTCCGAACACAACTTCCAACAAGAGAACATGTTTTCAAAGAAAACTTGATAATTTTTATGAAATAAGAACATCCTTATATTGTTACAATAATAACAAACTCAAATAATGAAATAAATCTATATTTCAAATATTAAATATATTGGAAATCAAAGAACAAGAAATAAAATAATGGACACCTTTCATGTGACGTCATCAGACGACTACTAACAGCAGAACTGATTCTGTTGAGTCGAACATTCGACACACTGATCCCGAGGTCGTTAAGAGAATCCAGACATTAATATATCAAAAATATATATGGCTTATTTGAATATGAAAAACACGTAAAAATGTGCAAAATTTATCATTAATTGAAAGCCAAGTAACAAACTACCAATTAGCTACGATGGTGAAGATGGGTTGATTTCAATTCTAAGTACAAAATACCTGAATTCGACAGGTATAAGTACAGTAGAATTGTCATTGACTTTTATCTTTCTTCGTGGCCAAGTGGGTTAGTCACTGTCTATATAAGCTTGCCGACCAGGGTTCGATTCCCGGCCGGAGCCAAGTTCATGTCTTTGTGTGATTTCGCCTGGGGCTCTGATCCCGAGGTCGTTAAGAGAATCCAGACATTAATATATCAAAAATATATATGACTTATTTGAATATGAAAAATGCGTAAAAATGTGCAAAATTTATCATTAATTGAATGCCAAGTAACAAACTACCAATTAGCTACGATGGTGAAGATGGGTTGATTTCAATTCTAAGTACAAAATACCTGAATTTGACAGGTATAAGTACAGTAGAATTGTCATTGACTTTTATCTTTTTTCGTGGCCA